>NC_091074.1:98708863-99011893 GCF_032405125.1 Capricornis sumatraensis | reverse complement strand
TTCAGAGGTTTTCACAAGCCCTAGAAAGACTTATAGCTCCTGGCACAGGCCCTTGAGACTAATGATCCACTGGAATCTATTCTCATTTTGTTTCTTTGGATTTTTGAGCCCAGTGACTATCAGGGATCTGAACCATGGTCATGAATGGAAATTCTGTATGTCAAGACTATGTGTTTAAAACCAAGAGCTAGCAATGGAGGGCTTGATGAGGACATGGGATGGTTGCCATTGATCTCTATATCTTAGCATCACATTGTGCATGACCAGGAGATCACCCTACCAATGAGTTAGCAGAAGAGGCTACCCCAATTCCTCTTCATCACTTTGCTGTGCTTGGTTAATCTGACATCTTTACTCTCCTATCCTGAAGTTTAAATGCTAAAATTGGCAGCTTCCCAGGGAGAGGCCCAGAGGCCTGGGGTCCAGGAGAAGAATCAGGCTTCTACTTTAGTAGGAAAGGTTAAAGAAAAGTTGATAGGAAGACCAGGGATGATCCTACAGTGCTTTAATCTTTTGCCCACCAGCATCCTGGCCTTCCATGTTGGGTCAGAATATGAAATATCTGGACCTCAACACCCGTCATGAAAATCCAGTGTGTCATTTTCCCCTTCTTGTCTGTATTGAAAGTCCATCTCCAATTGCCGACCTCCAGCCCTACCATCTCCCACCTCCTCTCCCTCCTCCAGTCAGTGACTCTGCTTGCCTGTGCACTCTCTGACATTCCCTGTATGCCAGCTGTTGTACTGTACTTCTGTACTTTTCAAGGCACTGTACTGTAAGATTAAGCATGTTTTCTTTTTTGTGTGTTTGTTTTTTATGTATTATTTGTGTGAATAGCATACAGTCCTATATAGCTGATTGTGTTAGTAGGCTAACTTTAGGGGACCTGGGAACAAACTGGACTTGTGAACGTACTCCTGGGATGGAACTCGTTCGAATGTAGGGGGCTTGCTGTAGTCTTTTATTTCCCTAACCATTTACAAATGTAAAAATTATTCTTAGTTTGCAGACCACATGAAAAGAGGTGGTGGGTTGCAGTTTGCCACCTTCTATTCTAAAGTGTCAATGATTATGACCCCAAATTGGTAGGAATAGCTTTGGTGTTGTTGTTCACAGTTACCAAGTGCCCACAGAGAAAGGGTCTCAACTCCAAGAAAATTTTTTCTCAACAAAGCTAGACAGATGGAAAAAATAAAAATTTTGTTTAAAAATCTATTTCTGTCAGTTCCAGTCATTTCCGTCTGCTGTCTGCTCCCCATGTTTGGGTTCCACCCAGCATCTCTCAAGGTGAACGTGAACAACAGAATACCCTCCCTCCCTGCTTGGTGTGTGCTCCCCTCTTGCTCTAGCATCAAGCCTCCTCTAGACTCGGCCAGAGCCCACCTCTCCTCAGCAGGTCCCCCACCTGAGCATGGTCTTGTCCCTGCTGGTCTCCTGGCTGTCCTGTACTTTCTGTCTGTCCTGCACTCCACTCCAAAGAGAGCATCTGCGCAGCATCCTGATTTCACCTTGACTTCCCCGTGGAGGGCCTCCCTGGTGGCTCAGAGGGTCAAGCATCTGCCTCCACCGCAGGAGACCTGGGTTCAATCCCTGGGTCAGGAAGATCCCCTGCAGAAGGAAATGGCAACCCACTCCAGTACTCTTGCCTGGAGAATCCCATGGACAGAGAAGCTTGGTAGATTACAGTCCATGGGATTGCGAAGAGTTGGACACGACTGAGCGACTTCACTTCACTTCACTTTACTTCACTTCCCCATGGGCTGGAATGTCAATTTCCTCTTCTTGGCAGATATTCTTTGCTGTTAGGTGTCCAGGTGACTAATTTGTAGCCCATGGAATGTGAATTCTTAATCTTCTGTGCCACAGTACCCATGTCTGTAAAATGGGGATGACTGTATGTGTGTGGCAGGGGGTGGGGTTTGCTAGAAACCCTTGCAGGTACAACCAGAATGTGTGAGAAATGTTAGTTTCTTCTCCCAGTTCTGCTCACTGGTTTCATCCTGAGCCTGAGAGTTCCAGAAGATCCTCTGTTCCTCTGTGACTAGTTCTCAAATGTGTGCATGGATGCTCCGTCGTGTTCGACTCTTTGGCCCAAAGGACTACATGGACCCCATGGACCTTATTATACAGCCCACCTACCAGGCTTTTCTGGGCATGGGATTTTCCAGCCAAGCATATTGGAGTGGGTTGCTATTTCCTTCTCCAGAAGATCTTTCTGACCCAGGGATTTGAACCTGTGACTCCTGCTGTGTCTCCTGACAGGCTGATTCTTTACTGCTGAGCCACGGAGGAAAGCCCAGTCTGTTTCCACCTGGTTTGAAACCGGGGATCTTCCTCATGGTGAAGCAAACATGATAACCACTACACTATGGAAAGGAGGCAGGTAAAGGAAAGCAAATATATAACTCTTTTTTTCATCACTCCTCAGATGTTATGGCCCTGAGTTCCCATGCTGTGGTTGCCCTTTGCTCAGGGTGTCCACCTCTGACTCTCTCAGGCAAATTATCTTCTCCCCTTCATGCAACTTCATTTTCTAATAAAATTTTCAACATTTATACATTTAGAATGGAGAGATCTATGTTTTGTCAGTTTGGCATATTTTAAAAGAACTGAATGTGCAATAAAATCACTTTGAAAGAATAGTGTGTGGAAGAACTGTTTTGTAGCAAATGTTAAAAATTGAATGATAAAAGCTTTTTAGACAAATAAAAGGAGGGGAGAGTTCCAGGAACTGTGATCCTCATTTAAAATAAGCTTTTCGTTCCTTAAACTACTATTGATGCTGATGCTTATCTTGGTAGAGATTTATGAGAGATAAATCCACACTTTGTTTTTTCATTGGTGCAGAACAGTTTTCAGTACTGCTACTGGCAACTTGAAATGAATGAAACTATAATTTTGATAATTTTGAATGAAATATGTGACAGTTTCTTTCAAAGGGAATGAGGGTCTTCATGTTAGAAGATATAAATTTCTTTTTGATATCTAATTCTGGAGATATTTGTGCTGGAATGTGACCCCTAAAAGAGGAGGGAATAGACAGTCTCCATCCTCACATTTCCAGTGGGGAGTGGCCGGAGCTCAGATGCTGGGCTGAATGGTCTGGCTTCCCAGCGAAGTGAGATCTGCCGGTCTGGTGTGATGGCTTCCCAGCGGTGAACCCGTGAACCTACCTTTGGTAGGGTTTTCGTCCAGGGCCCGTGGACCTCTCCTTTTCCTTTCAGGAGTAGGGCTGCTTAGTGGTGGATGGTCTACAGAGACAAACCTGCAATGTCTGCTACTCTGGCCACACCAGTATCAAGAGGGGTTTGCTGCCCATCTTCCCATAAACTACCACTGAAAATTACCGCTGAGAGATCTGAGCTGAGATTTCCAGCGAGAGGACAGTTGTGGAACCAGATTGAGGTGTAAAGGAGCAGAGGTGAAAAGTCTGGTGAGATGCTAACCTTCAGACATGCTGGGCCCAGCACGAAATGCTCATCAGAACTTTTGGGTCAAGTAACTTTGGGTTGAAAATGAAATTTTATGGAATAAATTAAAGCAATTAAAATTTTTTTATAGAAAGTGCTGAAACTTTCATGAAATATCTGTTTGATTAGGAAAAGATTTTAGGGAAAGGCGAGACAAAAGTTGTTCAGGAAATTTTCTCCTTAAAGAAAATGTTTTCCAATGGAAAGGGTCTTTATTGCTGGAGGACTGACCCCAGAATTTTCTGTCTTCTTGATCAAGCACCAATATTAAAGGCTTGATCCCACTGTGATGCCAAAGGGGGTGCCTGCTGACTACTCAGGCAGTATTCTCCTTGGCACTGGCTCTCCAATAGAGTCTTTACTCCAGGTGGTGTTCCCAGTTATTTTCAACGTACCCATAGGTGTAAACTCAAATTAACCAAACTCTTAAGAGACTGATGTATAAACCAAAGAAGCCAATTTATTACTTTCTAGTGAGTGAAGGATAGATGTTCAGCTCTGCTCTTCAGCACATGCTCCACTCAATATAAGAAAATGACTAGCTCTAGGAGGCTGTTTCAGGTGGACAAGGGTGTGTGTGATAAACCTGAATGGCATCTTGCCTGATGGCTGTCTTAGGAAACAGCTGTGAATTGGAGGCTGAATTGTGTTTGATGGTGGCTGATGCATCCATCATTTCTATACATGGTCCTCAAGTGCCTGTTGGCAGAATCACTTTCCTCTGCACATGGTTAAAACGCTATAGGGCCCTTTGGTCTACAGTACTCAGATTGTTTCTCTTTAATTCATACTGATACTCCAGACAAGATGCCACATGCATGTGATTTCACTTACACTTTAGTCCTAACCATTTGTTTCTTCTCCACAGAATTCACACCTTTTAGTGATACCGGGTTATTCCCAAATACCTCTAGCGATTGCCGGGAGAAATATCAATAACCTCAGATATGCAGATGACACCTCCCTTATGGCAGAAAGTGAAGAGGAACTCAAAAGCCTCTTGATGAAAGTGAAAGAGGAGAGTGAAAAAGTTGGCTTAAAGCTCAACATTGAGAAAATGAAGATCATGGCATCTGGTCCCATCACTCCATGGGAAATAGATGGGGAAACAGTGGAAACAGTGTCAGACTTTATTTTGGGGGCTCCAAAATCACTGCAGATGGTGACTGCAGCCATGAAATTAAAAGACGCTTACTCCTTGGAAGGAAAGTTATGACCAACCTAGATAGCATATTCAAAAGCAGAGGCATTACTTTGCCGACTAAGATCCATCTAGTCAAGGCTATGGTTTTTCCAGTAGTCATGTATGGATGTGAGAATTGGACTGTGAAGAGGGATGAGCGCTGAAGAATTGATGCTTTTGACCTGTGGTGTTGGAGAAGACTCTTGAGAGTCCCTTGGACTGCAAGGAGATCCAATCAGTCCATTCTGAAGGAGATCAGCCCTGGGATTTCTTCGGAAGGAATGATGCCAAAGCTGAAACTCCAGTACTTTGGCCACCTCATGCGAAGAGTTGACTCATTGGAAAAGACTCTGATGCTGGGAGGGGTTGGGGGCAGGAGGAGAAGAGGACAACAGAGGATGAGATGGCTGGATGGCATCACTGACTTGATGGACATGAATCTGAGTGAACTCTGGGAGTTGCCGATGGACAGGGAGGCCTGGTGTGCTGCGATTCATGGGGTCGCAAAGAGTCCGACACAACTGAACGACTGAACTGAACTGATGCAGTTAAAGGTAATGTTTTGAGGTAGCTAAAAACCTCACTTTATGGGGGTTGCCTTATTCCTAGCTTGTGTGGAAAATTGATCTCACTTAGCTGTATCTTTAAGTCAACCCTGAATATTCATTGAAAGGAATGATGCTGAAGCTGAAACTCCAAAACTTTGGTCACCTGACCCAAAGAGGCAACTCAATGACAAAGACCTTGATGCTGAGGAAGATTGAGGGCAAGAGAAGCGGGAGACAGAGGATGAGATGGTTGGATGGCATCATTGACTCAGTGGACATGAGTTTGAGCAAACTCTGGGAGATAGTGAAAGATAAGGAAGCCTGGTGTGCTGCCGTCCATGGGTTGCAAAGAGTCAGATGTGACTTAGCAACTGTACAACAGAGCTGTATCTTTACTTATCATATGTTGAAAATTCATTCTTCTTAGAAAATCTGTTGATCTGGGGACTTTCTTGGTGGTCCAGTGGCTAACCTCTGCTCTTCCAATACAGAAGGCCTGGGTTCGATCCCTCGGGGAACTAGATCCCACATGTCAAAATTAAAGATCCCAACTGAGATCTGACCCAACCCAATAAGTAAATAAATACTGGGTTGACCAAAAAGATCGTTGAGGTTTTTTTATAGGATCTTATTTAAAGAAAGAAAGAAAATCTGTTGATTTATTCTTGCTAAATTGTTGCTTTTTCTTTCAGCTTTGTTACTGGTGACATAATATCAGTTTAAAATAAATTCTAGAAGGGAAGGTCTGTGTTCAGTTCAGGCTAAATTAAGGAGGGGACAAATGTGAAAAGAGGGGAGGGAAAGAAAAGGAAAGAAAATAAAATCAGCATTGTAAATCACAGCCTTCTATCTGGCTGTCAACAAGTTTATGTAAAGTGAGTCATACACAATTGAAAACATTTCTGTTCCAATCTGCAGGATATTCAGTGTTCGAACAAGCTTATGTCTTGGGGACTGAATTCAATGATAGCAATCCTGTGTCAGCTCTCTGCAGGTTTTACGAATTTTGTGTTCCTAGTAAGTGTCCATCTTAATTATCTCCAACCTGCCAATGAAGTCTGCCTTTATTTCTTGTGTGATTCTGAGGAATAATTTTAGTACAAATTCTTGATCTCTTATCACCTGGATAGTAAAATAGATATTACCATTATTCAGCTGTCTTTCAATTCAGTCAGTCCTAAAGGAAATCAGTCCTGAATATTCACTGGAAGGACTGATGGTAAAGCTGAAGCTCCAATACTCCGGCCACCTGATGTGAAAAACTGACTCATTGGAAATGACCCTGATGCTGGGAAAGATGGAGGGAAGGAGGAGGAGGGAGCAGGAATGGATGAGATGGTTGGATGGCATCCCCAACTCAGTGGACATGAGTTTGAGCAAACTCTGGCAGACAGTGAAGGACAGGGAAGCCTGGGATACTGTAGTCCACTGGGTCGAAAAGAGTCGGACACAACTTAGCAACTGAATAACAACATTTATGATTTTGTGGCCACAGAAATTCAGTATTGTTTCAAGTATTTAATCCTTTTGCATCATTATATGTGAACGTTGTGTCTCAGTGACTTTACAAGAAATACGCTTTACCTGGTACTATCTAGCAACCAACAGGATAGATCTTACTTTCTAATACATTTATGTATTTTTATTTCAAGTAGGCTTCCTATAAGGGGTAAAGTGGGGCTTGCGTGGTGGCTCAGTGGGAGATGTGGTCTCAATTCCTGGTCTGGGAAGATCCCCTGGAGAAGGGAATGGCAACCCACTCCAGTGTTCTTGCCTGGAGAACCCCACGAACAGAGGAACCTGGTGGGCTACAGTCCATGGGGTCACTAAGAGTTGGACACAACTTAGTGCCTGAACAACAAAAAAGGGGTAAAATGCTTGCATGCATGCTAAGCTGCTTCAGTCATGACCAGCTCTTTGCGACCCCATGGACTCTATCCCATCAGGCTCCTCTGTCCATGAGGTTCTCCAGGCAAGAATACTGGAATGGGCTGCCATGCCCTTCTCCAGGGAAGGGTAAAGTGCTGGGGATTAAAAAAAAAATGACTGGCAATGACTTTCTGTTTCTTTTTCCCTTCCTCCCTCCTCTTTTCTTTCTTCCTTGCTTCCTCCTTTCCTCCCTTCCTCCCTCTCTTCTTTCTCCCTCCATCCTTCCCTTTCTTTTTAAATAGAGAAGTTCTGCCTCCTGTTTGCACCACTGCAGCTTTATCCGGGTCTTTGATACATTCTTTGCTTTCTGTCCCATGGCTTCTTCTGTATCGTGTGAGCGAGTCGTGCACCTCTCACTAATTTGATAGTAACTTTCTCCAGGGGAGTTATGAGGTAAAGAAATGCACAGATCTGTGCCACATTCCTTAAGGATTTCTTACTGACTTTATTTAACTAGTGGAGGTTAGAAAAGTATTAGTCTGGAGAAGTGTGTTTCAGACTGGTGATGCCAATCACTTTTGCTTTTCATTCAGCTGGTGTAGCTCCAAGTATGGGAGGGAGCCCCGCCCTGAGCCCAGAATTTCTTAGGGCCCCCAAGAACACAGCTTGACAAGGGTGGGGCAGCTTTGGGCATCAAGGGACAAAAAAGAAAAAAAAAAGGAACAGAAAATGCATCTTCTTCAGCAATCACAACTTGTACTCATCCCCTCATCTGGTCTTTGTATCATCAGTGACATTACTTTGAGGTAGATTCTAAATGTATGCCCCCTGGTGGGCACTGTCAGGGGATAATGGGGAAGAGACTATTCATCTCTTTCTGACCTCACTGCTTGCCTGCACTGCTCAGATATGGCTGGGAAACATGGCCTTCCAAAAGAAGTGAGAAGTAATGTCTTCCATGTTTTGTCTGAAAATTCTTAAAACATAGGCTAATTTTGACAAGAACAATTCGCAGTGTGTTTGAAGGCAAGGTTTTTCGTCACTAAAGCTGTTCAAAGCACAGTTGCAAGGAAACTACTATTGCTAATAGCATACTTGAACTTAAGGGCCATACATTTCAGGTAATTAGATAGCTGCCCAAGATAGATAATTACACTTAAAAATAATTTTATAAATTTTATCTCCACTAAATTGACCACTTGACAGCTGTTTTGATGTCCTGTGAGTTTTGCCATTGTTGAACAAAAAATAACATTCTTTTGTCAATGTCAGTTGACACTATCTTCTAAGAAAAAATCTGAGGTTGACACATGACAATTTTTTAACTGTGAGACTTTTTGATATTTTTGTAATTATCCTTTTAAAAAATGAAGCGACAAAGGCATACTGTACTTGGAATTCCTTAGAAAATAGAGTCTGCAGGGAGATTTGAGGTGACTTCTTGGGAACCACACTGTGAAGGAGGGAGGGTGCAAGACTGGGTAGGGTGGAGCTGGGCTGTGATGTGGGTGCAAAAGCAGCCTCATGGGACATGAGGATTTTTGTTCTGGGATGACATTGCTTAGCTGCCCCTCCATGAGTCAAGTCTTGCATCCAGCAGTGAGAGGATGTGACCTTGGGTGAAGCTGGTGTCTTTGCAACCTCAAAGAAAGGAAGAGGGGCTCATTCAGGGAATGAGCTCCTCAGTTCTGAGGGAGATCTGGGCGGCATACCTGACAGTTATTAAATAGCTAATTTTCTCTTTCTCTTGAATGTTTATTATAACTAAAGGAAAGGGAAGCCTCATCAGACAAGGGGCTTCAAGGAGATATGTTCATGTGAGATTCTGTCAGAGCCCATCTTCCCAGTGAGGACCTGAGAAGCAATCATGGAAGCTACTAGATTTCCACGACCACCTCCACTTCAGTGACAGAGGAACTCTTTTGTATTATAACTAATACCTACACTGTCTCACTGGAACAGATCCTTCCCCACGTTTTAAAAACTACAGTTTTCTGTGTAGTCTCTCTGAGTCCAGAATAACAAACTGTGATTTTAGCAGTTTATTACAGTCTTGCTCGGATGTACTCTGGGAGAGATCCGAGTGGTTTTTGTTTTTCTCTAAGGGAGATACTTCTGACATACCAAATTATATCTTCTCAAGTTACATAACAAATTCATCTCCCCAAGTTACATACCAAATTACATCTCCTCAAATTACATACCAAATTCATCTCTGGAAGGGAGAAAGCAAGTGAAAAATGTGCGGTTGATCTGGAACTTCAGCAGACAGTGGTGCTACTATCTTACATGAAGGTAGATAGTTGGCAGGAACTTAATTACTTTTTGATGCTTTGTGATTTTCTGGTTCTTAGAGGATTATTTTGAAGAAAAAATTTAATTTCAGTTTTATTGAGGTATGATTGACGTTTAAAATTGCACGCTATTTAAAGTGTGTGTCATGGTGATTTGATATACGTACACACGTGAAAGGATTCTCCCCATCGATTCATTAATGCATCTCTCACCTCACATAATTAACCTTTTTCATTTTTTTGGTGAGAAAATTTAAGTTCTACTCCCTCTGTTCTTGTTCAGTAGCTCAGTCGTGCCTGACTCTTTGCGACCCCATGGACGCATACATGCCAGGCTTCCCTGTCCAACACCAACTCCCGGAGCTGCTTAAACTCATGTCCATTGAGTCAGCAATGCCATCCAGCCATCTCATTCTCTATTGTCCCCTTCTCCTCCTGCCTTCCATCTTTCCCGGCATCAGGGTCTTTTCCAGTGAGTCGGCTCTTTGCATCCAGTAGTCAGTTTCAATTACACAATACAATATTATCAGCTATAGTCACCATGTCATTAGTTCCTGAGACCTTTTAAAAAATTATCTGTTTTTTTCTAATTTATATTTTGACTGCAGTGGACCTTTGCTATGGTGCTCATAGGATGTTGGTTGCAGTGTGAGGGCTTCTCTACTTGTGATGCTCAGACTCTCTAGTTGTAGTATGCCAGTTTAGTTGCCCCAGGATCTTAGTTCCCCCACCTGGGGTCAAACCCACATTCCCTGCATTGGAAGGCAAATTCTTAACCACTGGAGCACCAGGGAAGTCCCTAGATCCTCAGTTCTTGCTCATCTTATTGCTAGAAGTTAGGACGCTTTTACTAATCTCTCCCTATTTCTTCCATCACCCAGTCCCTGGCAACCACCAATATAATCTATGTTTCTGTAAGTTTTTCTTTTTTAGGACTCCACAGGTAAGTGATACCATGCAGAATTTGTCTTTCTCTGACATTTCACTTAGCATAAGCCCTTGAGTTTCATCCATTTTGTTACAAATGGCAAGATTTTCTTTTTCTTCGTGGCTGAACGATACTTCATTGTGTATGTATACCGCATCTTCTTTACCCATTCATCCTCTGGGGGACACTCAGGTTGTTTTCTTATCTTGGCTATTGTGAGTCATGCTGCAATAAACATAGGGATGCAACTATCTTTTTGAGACAGTGGCTTGTTTTCTTTCAGACAAATACCTGCACATGGGATTGCTCGATCATATGGTAGTTCTATTTTTAATATTCTGAGGCACCTCCATACTGTCCTTCATAGTGGAGGCACCAATTTACATTTCTGCCAATAGTGCGCAAGGGCTGCCTTTTCTTCACATCCTTGTCAGCACTTGTTATCTCCTGTCTTTTTGAAAATAGCCATTCTAACAGATATTTGGGCTTCCCTCGTGGCTCAGCCGGTAAAGAATCCACCAGCAATGCAGGAGACCTGGGTTTGATCTCTGGGTTGGGAAGATACCCTGGAGAAGGAAACAGCTACCCACTCCAGTATTCTGACCTGGAGAATTCCATGGACTGTACAATCAATGGAGTCGCAAAGAGCTGGACGTGACTGAGCAACTTTCATTTTCAGTTTCATTCTAACATCTGTGAGGTGATACCTCACTGTGATTTTCACTTGCATTTTCCTGATAATTAGTGATATTGAGAACCTTTTCCTGTATAGTTGGCCTTCTGCATGTCTTTTTTGGAAGAATGTCTATTCAGGTCCTCTGCTCATTTTTACATCAGGTAGTTTGTTTGTTTGCTGTTGAGTTGCATGAGTTCTTTATAGATTTTACCAGATATATCATTTGAAAATATTTTCTTTCATTTGGTAGGTTGCCCTTTCATTTTGTTAATGTCTTTCTTTGCTATGCAGAAGCTTTGTAGTTTTTTTTTTTTTTTAAATAAATAATGTTGGGCAGTTTATTAACCAATGGCGTATATTACATAACAAACTACCCCACATCTTTCAGGAAGAAAACCACTCAGTTTGAAAAGTAAAGATGTCACCCACTGAATTTAAAGCACACAATTAAAATGCGCTTTAAATATTTCTCAGGGGGGTGGGAACGTAAGACTTCTACTCAACTAAGAGAAATGTTTTAAGAGTCCAGATCTTTTATTTTCTTTATATTCATCATGCCATCAAATCATGGAAATAGGCTCCAACAGTTCCGGCTCCTCTTCAGTGGTTCTCATGAAGCGTGCTTCTCTGGGTGGAGCAGGCTGACTCTTCAGTCGAGCCCAAGTACCTTTCTCTTTGTCTTCCTCTGTTTCCCTCCTTCATTTTCCTTCACACATTTTAGGAAGCTATCTTGGCTCTTAGGATGCCTAATTTGCTCAATATGTGCTAAGCTGCTACAGTCTTGTCTGTCTCTTTGCGGCCTTATGGACTGTAGCTCACCAGGCTCCTCAGTCCATGGGATTCTCCAGGCAAGAATACTGGAGTGGGCTGCCATGCCCTCCTCCAGGGGATCTTCCTGACCCAGGGACTGAGCCCATATGTCTTATGTCTTCTGCATTGGCAGGCAGGTTCTTTACCACTAGCGTCACACATGTTGATTCTCTTGGCAAGAATCTTGTTCTTAACTTGTTTGTTTACAATGGTGCTAACAGCTTGCTGGGTAACATCATCGACTCTTCCAGTGTTGCCATGGTAGCATTCGTGGGGCATTCCTTATTGAACAGTGTCCATCCCCTTGATATCTACAATGTCACCTTTCTTGTAGATTCCCATGTATGCTGCCAAAGGAACAACTCCATGTTTTCTAAAAGGCCTAGAGAACATGTAGGGAGAGTCTCTCCTTTTTCCCTCCATATTGGTCATTTTGGTGAGTTAGTGGAAGATGGCGGTTCCGGACGAAAAGGCAGAAGCTTCATAGAATTGATGTAGTCTCACTAGTTTATGTTTACTTTTGTTGCCATGAAGAAAAAAAATTGTATTTTAAGAGCAAAATCCATTTAGTTTAAAAAGCGAATTGCTATTAACATTTGTCTTCTCTCTTTATGTCAACAGCAAAGAACATATGTTGGTCTTTCAAAATCTTTAATATGATAAAACCTGTAAAATATTAATAACATAATTGAATCAATGCATTTAATGCCTCTTTTGATACATTTATATTACTTTGCACACAAAGAACATCTTTAGGGAATTCCCCAGGGGTCCAGTGGTTAGAACTCTATGCTTTCACTGCCGAGGGCCTGGGTTCAACCCTTATTGGGAAACTAAGATCCCACAAGCTGAACAGCCTCCCCGCAAAGAAAAATTCTTTAATCCAAAATTCTCAAAATATTCAATGTTTCTCAATAAAAGAATATTTTGCAAGAAGCTATACATTTCTTGCTTTTCCTCATGCTTAGCTGGAGTGGTGTCAGTTATTAAATTTGCTCTGCATATGCATGCCCCATCCACTTACCAGAGAACTTTCTAGAAGCTCACATCCGTTACTGGAACAGCACAAATCCAGTCTTGTGTACATGTACCAGGGTTCCCACCACCTCTTTTGTTTCCCTGTGTCCTTGGCAGTCCAGTGTCAGCACCCTGACTGGGCTTGTTTCTGGGGGCAGTTCCTACAATGATGATTTTGTAAATTAAAAACAAAAAAGAGTCCAGGGCTCTGGTCTATGGTCAAGAAGAATCATGGAGGAGTGAGAATGGCATCATTGGGTAGCACAGTGCTCTAGGATCTCCCTAGAGAACTGGAGATTGGAACTGCTGATTTCTGGACTCCAGCCTTGCTCTGAGGATGAGGACATTGTCATTCCTCTAGAGCAGGGCACCCACCCTGAGTGCCTCCCAGACCCCAGGGGCTGCAAGTGAGTGGATGAGCCTGGAAGGACCTGTGTTAATGGAAAACTCACGCCCATGCAGCAAGGTGTCTTCTCTTGGCCTCCACATGGTTCCTGCTGGAGGGTTAGAACTGCTGATTTCTGAAGAAGCCAGAACTTAACCATTTAAAATGTTACACCTCTCAAATTTTACATGTTGACAAACATTTACATTTTTTTAAAAGTACAGTGTAGGCCAAAGAAAATAGATGTGAGGGCCCGTGAGCCTACAACATGCATTTTCCTCTAGCCGCTTGTCACTGCAGCTGATTGGGACAGAAAGAAGAGCAGGCCCCTCTTGGGGAAGGCTGCCCATCCGCTGTGTGTCAGTGAGCACAGGCACCCAACCTTGGCTCTGCTGGGAACCCAATGAGGACATGAAGAATCTGATCATCCTGATAGCCTGACTTGTAACAGAATTGATTTTCTTTCTGTCATTTCAGATTATCAACTTAAGGTTGAGTTTCAGTGAGAGTTTTTTGGAGTGGTCAATAAAACCCCCTTGAAAATGTAAACTTGCAGGGCCTACAGGTGCCCTCAGAGAATGCGTGGTCCAGAGAAACTTGCATTTGAACGCAGGCCAGGGCAGGCACCAAGAGCCTCTGGCTTGGCAGATTTCTCCTGCATCGACCTGCTCTTTGGAGGTTCTTGCTACATGGTTTCTCCAGGATAGAAGAAAATCAGGAAGTTTTGGATGGCTTTCTCTGCAGAGAAAGGGGAACATTTCCATCATCTTTCTGGTTCCAGTTCTGCATGGAAGGGACCTTCATAAATACATAGAGATGGTCCCAGCAGTTCTCTATTTACTACCACCCTGTTTATTGTGGTGGTAAGATGATTGTCATTGATTCTTATAGATGATTCTCCTTGGTTCCCAGTGTCACACAAGGTGCTTTTTGCTGTAGTTCTCTCTTTCACTTCTCTTCCAAGTAGGAACCAGTGAACCAAGATGGTTTGCCAGGCAGATGCACTTGCTGAAATGACACCTGCTGCCTGCCACAGTGTGGTGAAAATCAGAAGGTGAGAAAAAAGACTAACTAAGGAAGGTTTAGTCTCATCTTGCACTCAGCAAGATCTGTAATTAATTTCTCAGCATTTGTATGAAGTAAAAAATGCCAATAATTCCAAGAGTAACCTATTAGGATGATGGGAGAAAGATTTGAAGTGGTTCAAGGCTATCTTACCTCTATTATCCTTGGTAAGATACAAAGATATGACTTGATCTTTTTTCTGTCCAGAAGCGTTGCCACACATCACCGTCACAGAAGTTCTGATTACATCATCTTTGCAGCACTGAAGTGGTGGAAGGTTTTCCTGGGTGAGAATCACATAGCCTGTCAGGTAATGAGTGCATTTCATACTTAATTTCATACTTAATTACAAGTGCTCTCAGCTCTTTGCTATTGGTATAAACTGACTCCAGAATAATAGAACAAATGCCCTCCATTAAGACTAACTCTTTCCATACCACGCTGCAATGAAGACAGGTGTTTGAGGGTGCCATATGTATTTAGGAACCTCCTGTTATAAAAGGGCATTCACCATAATTTGGCACCTGTCACTGAAGCTAACATGTGAGCCTGGGTCTGGGAATGTATCTCATTAGTTGGGTTATTTGCAGAAATAGGCAGAAAACTCTTACCTTCACATCACCAAGCAAACTATGAGCAGATTAATCTCAGAGTCCTATTCAGTTCAGTTCAGTTCAGTCGCTCAGTCGTGTCCGACTCTTTGCGACCCCATGAATTGCAGCATGCCAAGCCTCCCTGTCAACTCCCGGAGATCACTCAAACTCACGTCCATCGAGTCGGTGATGCCATCTAGACATCTCACCCTCTGTTGTCCCCTTCTCCTCCTACCCCCAATCCCTCCCAGCATCAGGGTCTTTTCCAATGAGTCAACTCTTCGCATGAGGTGGCCAAAGTACTAGAGTTTCAGCTTTAGCATCATTCCTTCCAAAGAAATCCCAGGGCTGATCTCCTTCAGAATAGACTGGTTGGATCTCCTTGCAGTCCAAGGGACTCTCAAGAGTCTTCTCCAACACCACAGTTCAAAAGCATCAATTCTTCAGCACTCAGCTTTCTTCACAGTCCAACTCTCACATCCATACATGACTACTGGAAAAACCATAGCCTTGACTAGACTGGCAAAGTAATGTCTCTGCTTTTGAATATGCTAGCTAGGTTGGTGATAACTTTTCTTCCAAGGAGTAAGCGTCTTTTAATTTCATGGCTGCAATCATCATCTGCAGTGATTTTGGAGCCTTAAAAAATAAAGTCTGACACTGTTTCCACTGTTTCCCCATCCATTTCCCATGAAGTGATGGCACCAGGAACTCTATTTTAAAAAGACCATGTATGTTTAAATAGTCAAGGCATTTAGAATAATTAAAATCTTTATTTTCTTCATCTCTTTAAAATATCTCAAGGCACTACTACTAATGATTTTCTGCTCAAGCCTATTTATCAAGATGATATTTCTGTGCACAGTAAACTGACATGGCGTATTCAAAGGGCATTTTCATTGCTAGGCCTGGGATTTTCAAAACAGGACACATAGATTATACTGGAGTGTTTTAATAAATGCTCTTAATGGGTCACAATAGAACAGGAACTGTTTTCAAAACCAATGTGTGATATGATCCAGACGATTCTCAGAGACAGGCTTCCAAGGACAATGTACCTCATACTGCTATGGTGGAACATGTATAAATTATGCACTTTTTATTGGAATAGTTGAATGTCAGTTAATAGAATCAAACAAGGACCAACAGATCTTACAAAGGCAGACAATTTCAAGAAATCATTCAAGATTATAGCCTGATTTCTTCTTGTTCCACAAGTTCTTCAAAGATAGATGCTTTGGAGGAGATTTCCTATGATAGTAATTCTTTATTTGGTTTTTGATGAAAATATGTTCAAACGACATATTCTTTCTCTAGACTAGTATTTGAATGCATGAACTGATTTTCTTATTAAAATAACTGGAACCAATTTTTAACCTCCAAAAGACACATTTGGATAATTTTTACATCACTTTTCTGTCTACAAACTTGGAAACATGAAACTTGTTATTTAGTTTTTCAAATATAGAATAGTAGCTTCTTGTGGTTTTTTTAAGCTAGGAATATTACGACAATTAGTACTCTTCTAGAGGGGTGTGAATTTCTAGAAGCTACATTTCTACTTTGCTTCAGTTTTGAGGAGATGCAAGAGCGGGCCTGTCTGGGGCTCTGGCCACCCCTTGCCCGGCCTGGGAGAGCAAGCGCTTCTGGCGCTGCACCTTCCTTATTACTTGCTGTTAGCTGCAGACTGTCTCCTGGGCATCGCCCAAGGGTCATTTGCATTGTAATTTACAGAACTTCAGGAAGGTGCCTCATGAAAATATAAGTGATTTCCCCCAAGAAAGTGTCCAGATTTAAATATATTAATTAATGAAATAGAGTTACTCCCATTTTTGAGAACAATGGCATTTCCCTAGCTTTCATTCCGTAATAAAGAGGAAACTTGTTTCCTGAGACTGTGAAATGTCAGGGTGACAGTTCAAAGGCGGTTTCATCTGATTGTCCAGTTGTAAGAATGAAATAGTGCAGATACAAGCATGACAGGTGTGCATGTAAGAATATGGATTTTAGGTGGTCATTAGGAGACTGAAATTTTATGGTGACCATCTCAAATACCTAGTGAGTCCAGATGTTCAAGAATATTTTTCAATTTAGTTCTAGTTTGTCATTGTTTTGTTGTGTGTTGTGGTTTTTGGTGGCATGAGGAGGAAAGAATCTTTTTGGACAGGGTCCACAGTAGCACCAGCAGGGTAGAAGCAGCCATGCAGGGTTGTATGTCAAGGCAATCGGAGCAGGATTTGACGTAGAGGAACATTTCCTATTCTATTCACAATGACCATTGGGAGCATCTTATTTAGTTTATATTAGCATCAGTTCAGTTCAGCCACTCAGTCGTGTCCGACTCTTTAGGTTCTGAGAAGTCCTGCACAAATACATCAGTATGATCATTTTTATCCAGTTTTTCACAAAATTACTTCACTATGATCTCTATCCTTTTTTATAGAACACAGTTGAACATTTCCTAGGACACTCACTTAAAAAAAAATTAACCAATGTTATTGGGACTCCTCTCATTTTCCAGTGGTTGGGAATATGCCTGCCAATGCAGGGGACGTGGGTTCGATCCCTGGTCCAAGAAGTTTCCACATGCTACAAAGCAACTAAGCCTGTGCACCACAACTGCTGAAGCCTGTGAGCCCTAGAGCCTGTGCCCAACTTTGAGAGGAGACACTGCAATAAGACACCTCAACACTGCAACTAGAGAGAGGTCCTCACTCGCTGCAACTAGAGAAAGCTCATGTGCAGCAATGAAGTCTTAGTGTAGTCAAAAATAAAATCAATAAATAAAATAATATACATTTTAAATGTTAAAAATTAACCAATATTATAAAGTACAATTTACATAGATAGAACACATCTCTTTTAAGGGTACCATTTGATGCATTTTGACAAATACACACAGTTGTGACACCTTGTCCCAATCCAGATAGAGAACAATGCCATCACTGCCAAAGTTTCCCGTGTCCCCATGAACATCTCACACACCCTCTCCCAGCACTGAACGATTCCTCATCTGATCTCCATCACTGTGGAGGAGTTTTCCTTGTGTTGGAACTTTATATGAGTGGAATCACATACACATGCTCCTTTGTGTCTTGCTTTTTTTTTCTACTGCATAATGTTTTTGGGATCTATTCCTGTTGTATATTAGTAGTTGATCATTCTTACTGCTGAGTTGCATTGCATTCTATCAATGTACCACTTTTGGTTTATCAATTTTTCTGTTGGTGGACTTCTGTGCATGCTTTTTTCAATATTTCTTTGTACTTTTGTACAAACGTGGTCTGTAATTATGTTCATCAAAATTTTAAAATTATAATAATTATTAAAATTCTAAGTATAGCAATTTTAATTTAGTGATCAGTAACCTAGATAGTATATTCCAAAGCAGAGACATTACTTTGCCAACTAAGGTCCGTCTAGTCAAGGCTATGGTTTTTCCTATGGTTATGTGTGAATGTGAGAGTTGGACTGTGAAGAAGGCTGAGTGCCGAAGAATTGATGCTTTTGAACTGTGGTGTTGGAGAAGACTCTTGAGAGTCCCTTGGACTGCAAGGAGATCCAACCAGTCCATTCTGAAGGAGGTCAACCCTGGAATTTCTTTGGAAGGAATGATGCTGAAGCTGAAACTCCAGTACTTTGGCCACCTCATGCGAAGAGTTGACTCATTGGAAAAGACTCTGACGCTGAGAGGGATTGGGGGCAGGAGGAGAAGGGGACGACAGAGGATGAGATGGCTGGATGGCATCACCGACTCGATGGACGTGAGTCTGAGTGAACTCCGGGAGATGGTGATGGACAGGGAGGCCTGGCATGCTGTGATTCATGGGGTCGCAAAGAGTTGGACATGACTGAGTGACTGAATTGAACTGAAAAAACCCAGAGAGAGACCTTTGTGCAGAAGAATAGGTAGTCTCATGGCAAAAATCTCAAAGATATATAGTTTATCATTCTGATTTATTTGGTTATTTTCTCTGAAAAAGAATTAAAAATTTGTTTTCATATATGTTTTTTATTTTATTTTATTTATTTATTTTTTTAAACTTACATTTATTTATTTATTTATTTTTTTTACTTTATTTTACTTTACAATACTGTATTGGTTTTGCCATACATTGACATGGATCAATGTATACAAGCTCCCAATCCTGAATCCCCCTCCCACCTCCCACCCCATATCATCTCTCTGGATCATCCCCATGCACCAGCCCCAAGCATCCTGTATCCTGTATCGAACATAGACTGGCACTTCGTTTCTTACATGATAGTATACATGTTTCAATGCCATTCTCCCAAATCATCCCACCCTCTCCCTCTCCCTCAGAGTCCAAAAGTCCTTTCTATACATCTGTGTCTCTTTTGCTGTCTCGCATAAAGGGTCATCATTACCATCTTTCTAAATTCCATATATATGTGTCAGTATACTGTATTGGCATTTTTCTTTCTGGCTTACTTCACTCTGTATAATTGGCTTCAGTTTCATCCATCTCATTAGAACTGATTTAAATGTATTCTTTTTAATGGCTGAGAAATACTCCATTATGTATATGTACCACAGCTTTCGTATCCATTCATCTGCTGATGGACATCTAGGTTGTTTCCATGTCCTGGCTATTATAAACAGTCCTGCAATGAACATTGGGGTACACGTGTCTCTTTCAATTCTGGTTTCCTTGGTGTGTATGCCCAGCAGTGGGATTGCTGGGTCATAAGGCAGCTCTATTTGCAATTTTTTAAGGAATCGCCACACTGTTTTCCATAGTGGCTGTACTAGTTTGCATTCCCACCAACAGTGTAAGAGGATTCCCTTTTCTCCACATCCTCTCCAGCATTTATTGCTTGTAGACTTTTGGATCACAGCCATTCTGACTGTGTGAAATGGTACCTCATTGTGGTCTTGATTTGCATTTCTCTGATAATGAGTGATGTTGAGCATCTTTTCATGTGTTTGTTAGCCATCCGTATGTCTTCTTTGGAGAAATGTCTATTTAGTTCTTTGGCCCATTTTTTGATTGGGTCGTTTATTTTTCTGGAGTTGAGCTGCTTAAGTTGCTTGTATATTTTTGAGATTAGTTGTTTGTCAGTTGTTGCTTCATTTGCTATTGTTTTCTCCCATTCTGAAGGCTGTCTTTTCACCTTGCTTATAGTTTCCTTTGTTGTGCAGAAGCTTTTAATTTTAATTAGATCCCATTTGTTTATTTTTGCTTTTATCAGAAATCTTCCAGCAAACAAAAGCCCAGGTCCAGATGGCTTCACAGCTGAATTCTACCAAAAATTTTGAGAAGAGCTAACACCTATCCTACTCAAACTCTTCCAGAAAATTGCAGAAGAAGGTAAACTTCCAAACTCATTCTATGAGGCCACTATCACCCTAATACCAAAACCTGACAAAGATACTACAAAAAAAGAAAACTACAGGCCAATATCACTGATGAACATAGATGCAAAATTCCTCAACAAAATTCTAGCAATCAGAATCCAACAACACATTAAAAAGATCATAACCATGACCATGTGGGCTTTATCCCAGGGATGCAAGGATTCTTCAATATCCGCAAATCAGTCAATGTAATTCACCACATTAACAAATTGAAAAATAAAAGCCATATGATTATCTCAATAGATGCAGAGAAGGCCTTCGACAAAATTCAACATCCATTTATGATAAAAACTCTCCAGAAAGCAGGAATAGAAGGAAGATACCTCAACATAATAAAAGCTATATATGACAAACCCACAGCAAACATTATCCTCAATGGTGAGGAATTGAAAGCATTTCCCTTAAAGTCAGGAACAAGACAAGGGTGCCCACTTTCACCGCTACTATTCAACATAGTTCTGGAAGTTTTGGCCACAGCAATCAGAGGAGAAAAAGAAACAAAAGGAATCCAAATTGGAAAAGAAGAAGTAAAACTCTCACTGTTGCAGATGACATGATCCTCTACATGGAAAACCCTAAAGACTCCACCAGAAAGTTACTAGAGCTCATCAATGAATATAGTAAAGTTGCAGGATCAACACACAGAAATCCCTTGCATTCCTATACACTAATAATGAGAAAGTAGAAAAAGAAATTAAGGAAACAATTCCATTCACCATTGCAACGAAAAGAATAAAATACTTAGGAATATATCTACCTAAAGAAACTAAAGACCTATATATAGAAAACTATAAAACACTGATGAAAGAAATCAAAGTGGACACTAATAGATGGAGAAATATACCATGTTCATGGATCAGAAGAATCAATATAGTGAAAATGAGTATACTACCCAGCGCAATCTACAAATTCAATGCAATCCCTATCAAGCTACCAGCGGTATTTTTCACAGAGCTAGAACAAATAATTTCAAGATTTGTATGGAAATACAAAAAACCTCGAATAGCCAAAGCAATCTTGAGAAAGAAGAATGGAACTGGAGGAATCAGCTTGCCTGACTTCAGGCTCTACTACAAAGCCACAGTCATCAAGACAGTATGGTACTGGCACAAAGACAGAAATATAGACCAATGGAACAAAACAGAAAGCCCAAAGATAAATCCACACACCTATGGACACCTTATCTTTGTCAAAGGAGGCAAGAATATACAATGGAGTAAAGACAATCTCTTTAACAAGTGGTGCTGGGAAAACTGGTCAACCACTTGTAAAAGAATGAAACTAGATCACTTTCTAACACCACACACAAAAATAAACTCAAATTGGATTAAAGATCTCAACATAAGACCAGAAACTATAAAACTCCTAGAGGAGAACATAGGCAAAACACTCTCCGACATAAATCATATATGCTTTTAAAAGCACAGAGATGGCTTATGTGAAAAGTTATGCTGGATAATATATTAAATTTTCAAACTATAAAATCAAAAGCCAAGCCAAAGCAGAATGCAAATATGCCAGAGTAAATGTCAAAGTAGTTACTGAAATTGAGCTTATAGTTTGACTGGATTCTTTTTGGCAAGAATTCACACCAGGACTTTCCTGAGGCCCAGTGGTAAAGAGTCTGCCTGCCAATGAAGGGAACATTGATTCAATCCCTGGTCTGGGAAGAGTCCACCTGTCAAAGGGCAACTAAGGCTGCGGGCCACAACTACTGAAGCACTCTAGAGCCCATGCTCTACAACAAAAGAAGCCACTGCAAGTGTGTAATATTGTTATCTATAGGCACAACATTGTAAGCAGATCTCCAGAATTCGTTTACCTTGCATAACTAACATGTTATACTTGTGTAACAGTAACACCCCATTTTTCCCCTCCCCCCAGCCTCTGGCAACACTATTCCACTCTCTGGTTCTAAATATCTGACTACTCGGGACCACATGTAATATTTGTCTTTCTGTGACTGGCTAACTCCATGTGGCATGATGTCCTGAAGGTTCACCCATGCTCTAACATATGGCACAATTTCCTTCTTTTTTAAGGCTTAATAATAGTCTAGTGAATGTATACACAACATCTTCTTTATCCATTTATCTATCAATGAACATTAAGGTGGGATCCCAGTGGCACAGTGATAAAGAATCTGCCTTTAGTGCAGGAGATGCAGAAGACACAGGTTCCAACCCTGGGATAGGAAGATTCCCTGGAGGAGGGCATGGCGACCCACTCCAGTATTCTTGTCGGGAAAATTCCATGGCCAGAGAAGCCTGGTGGGCTACATTCCATGGGGTAGCAAAGAGCTGGACAGCATGAATGCACAGACGTTAAGGTGCTCCCCCATCTTGGCTCTCATGGCCACATTTTTTTTCTCTCTTCTTGGCACATGGACCAGCTTTAGTCCGGGCAGATGCAACTTCTTCTATACGACACTTACAGCAACAATTTAGTGAGTGTTTGAATATTCCTGGATCTCAGCATTTCTGAATCCCTCCCCAACCAAATCCTTCCAATGAAGTGGGGGCTCAGATGGGTCCCAAATACACCTCATCTGATGTAGTTGCATGGATGTGGTCACATCTTTCAATTTGGAGTCTCCAAGGTGTGGCTGGTACCAGGACTTTCCTCGTGGCTCAGATGGTAAAGAATCTGCTTACAATACAGGAGATCAGGGTTTGATCCCTGAGTTGGAAAGATTTCCTGCAGAAGGGAATGGGAACCCACTCCAGTATTCTTGCCTGGAGAATTCCATGAGAGGCCATGGGGTAGCAAAGAGTCAAATGCAACTAATACACACACACACACACACACACACACACACACACACACACACACACACACGGTGTGGCTGAATGTGTACCTCCAGACTTTCTTAGCTGGAAAACCTGATAGTTTTGCTATATGAAATTTGCTATATGCTATATAGTTTTGTTATATGAGAAATGGAGTGTAGATACTAATATTTTCTCTTGCCTCCTGAGAGGATAAGAAAATAAAGTCTTCGCCATCATCAAGGAAAAAAAGAACTGGATTTAGTAGGTCATAAAAAGATCTTTGCGGATTAGGGACAATTAGAGTTTCATCATATTAGGTGGAGGAAGTCCCTGAGACAAGAAGAGGGAAGTATTTTCCTGAAACGGAGGAGGAGTTGGAGAAGGGATATGCAGAGGGGGAGTGAGGAGGCTCTGAAGCCTAACCCCTCCCAGGGCTCAGAACCCTATGCTCCACGTGACTATTCCACACAGTTCCCCACGTGGGGAAAGTCCCAGGATACCCACAAACCCAGGATAAGACAAGTGAAGTACAAAGCGGTGAGAGTGGGGAAACCCCATGTTTCCATCCCGCTAGCATAAAGCTGGGGGCCTCACTGTGGCCAACACAGCGCTCTATGAACTGCATTCCGTTGGGGCTCCCATCACCCAGACCTCACGTGCACGACCTTCATGTCCGCTGTTCCCTTGGATCTTTCTCCAGGTTCTCAGCACTTGCTGTATCCAGACGGCCCAGTGCCTACAGAATCTTCAGAAATCAACTAACTGTGAGACGCCCTTCATGACTACCTGATATAAAAAGGGCACCCATAAGTCTCTATCATTTTATTTTGCTTGATATTTCTTCGATACCATACCCTGATATTATTTGTTTTTTCAATGAGAATATAAGGGTACAGAAAATAATTTTTCTATTTCATTTTATTGTTTCTGCAGTGTCTGGAAAGGTGTCTGATGTTTAGTGGAACGTCATTCTTAATTTTAACTCGAAAGAACAGGTTTTCCCTCTCACCCATTACCCAGGTCAGGTGTTGTTCTTCAGTCTCCAAGTCGTGTCTGACTCTCTGTGACCCCATGAACTGCAGCTCGCCAGGCTTCGATGAGCTTGCTTAAACTCTTGTCCATCGAGTTGCTGATGCCATCCAACCATCTCCATCCTCTGTTGCCTGCTTCTCCTCTGTGCTCAATCTTTCCCAACATCGGGGTCTTTTCAAATGCATTGGCTCTTTGCATCAGGTGACCAAAGTATTGGAGTTTCTGCTTCAGTATCAGTCCTTCCAATGAATATTCAGGGGGTGATTTCCTTTAGGATTGACTGGTTTGATCTCCTTGCAGTCCAAGGGACTCTCAAGAGTATTCTCCAACACGGCAGTTTGAAAGCATCAATTTTTCAGCGCTCAGCATTTTTTATGGTCCAACTCTCACATCCTTACATGACTACTGGAAAAACCATAGCTTTGACTATACATGGATCTTTGTTGGCAAAGTGATGTCTCTGCTTTTTAATATACTGTCTAGATTTGTCATAGCTTTTCTTCCAAGGAGCAAGCATCTTTTAATTTCATGGTTGCAGTCTCCACTTTCTCCCCAGGTGTGAACTGAGCAAATGGGAAAAACTGCAATGGTCTGAAGCAGCAGCAGATGGCGCTATAAACACAAGATGCATGAACCTAAAAGTGTTCTACAAAGTTATTTATTTTTTAAAAAAAGGGAAAGAAAGGCTGAGTACTAAATTTTGGACAAAATTGAGCAGTCTGTAGGGACTGCTGGTTTTGTAAAATGTTAGTGACACTTGCTGTAAGACTTAGCCACCACCATCTTCTGCCTTTCACCTCTAAACTGCTGGAAATCCTAGTGTGATAAGGTTAGTGCCAGTGACCAAGAAAGCTGAGCCTCTGGATTTCCCACACTCGCTGTGAAGTGGTAGGATGTCTCACAGCATCCTCAGCCTGTTGCCTGGATACTCCGTGAGGAAATATCTAACACATTTGGAAGGGGTCATCTTGATGATGACACAGTACCTTAGAGTCCTAGTGATAAAGGTGATTCTATTTTGATTCAATTTTTTAAACTTTTCTTTTTATGGCTACAGATACAGTGAGAGAATGCATGTTTGAAACTGGGCTATTTTCATTTGTAATTTTCTTTCTTTTTTATAAAAACAAAGGTTTTTTTTTTTTTTTTGGTAACACCATAATAACTTTATGGCCTCTTTTTCCAAATGGAGAATGATGGGGATGTGTATTAGTTAGGGCTCTCCAGAGCTTTGGTTTTCCAGTAGTCATGTAAGGAAGTGAGAGTCGGATCATAAAGAAGGCTGAGTGCCAAATAATTGATGGATTTTGAATTGTGGTGCTGGAGAAGACTCTTGAGAGCCCCTTGAACTGTAAGGAAATCAAACCAGTCAATCCTAAAGGAAATTGACCCTGACTAGTCATTGAAAGGACTGATGCTGAAGCTGAAATTGCAATACCTTGGCCACCTAATTTGAAGAGCCAACTCATTGGAAAAGACCCTGATGCTGGGAAATATCAAGGGCGATAGAAGTGGGTGACAGAAGATGAGAGGGATGGATAGCATCACAGACTCAATGGACATGAATTTGAACAAACTCCATGAATTAGTGAAGGACAGGGAAGCCTGGTGTACTGCAGTCCACCGGGTTGCAAAGATTCCGACATGACGTAGCAACTGAACAACTCCAGAGAAACAAAATCAATAGAATGTATATATGGAGAGAAAGTGATTTGTCGTAAGGAATTGGCTCATGATTATGGAGACTGACAGGTCCAAATCTGCAGTGAGGGCTAACAGGGTGGAGACCCAGGAGAGCTGATGATGTAGATGGAGTCTGATGGTCATCTGCTGGAGAATCTCCTTGTTCTTGCGGGAGGTGGGACTTTTTAGTCTGTTCAGGCCTCCAACTGATTGGACAAGGCTAATTTGTTTTATTTTATCTACTGATTTAAATGTTACACGCATCCAAAAACACCCTGATAGATACATCCAGAATAAAGTTTGAACAAATATTTAAGCACCCCTTTGGCCAGTCAAGTTTACACATAAAACTAACCATCACAAAGTGGGAGGGAGGGACACTCAAACTCATCTTTTGATTTAAAAAAGCCTTGAGTGCATCACTTCTCTGGAAGCTTCTGGACGATTTGCTCCAGAAATGTAAAGTGACAAAAATAATTACACAGGATATAAAAAAACAAGCAACTGAAAGAGAGTCAAGTCCTTTTCACTAGTAAGACATAATAAAGGATATCTGGAGTGGAAAAAAATCAAGAAGTAGCAATACAGTCACATTATTTGGAAATATGGTGATAAATGGAACTGCCTAGGTGGCGCTAGTGGTGAAGAACCCACCTGCCAATGCAGGAAACAGAAGAGACGCGGTCTCAAGCCCCGGGTCAGGAGGATCCCCTGGAGGAGGGCATGGCAGCCCACTCCAGTATTCTTGCCTGTAGAATCCCATCCACAGAGGAGCCTGATGGGCTACAGTCAACAGGGTTGCAAAGAGTTGGACACAACTGAGGTGACTTATCGTGCATGCGTGCACGGAGATAAGTACCAAAAGGATGAGCAAAGAGAGCAGAAATGACCTGCCTCTGGGGACTTCTTTGGTGGTCCAGTGGCTAAGACTCTGAGCTCCCACTGCAGGGGGTCTGAGTTTCATCCCTTGCCAGGGAACTAGATATCACATGCTGCAATTGAGAGTTCTCATGCTGCCAAAAAAAAAAAAAGGATCCTGCATGGGGCGATGAAGATCCCACAGGCTGACTAAGACCCAAAGCAGCGAAATAGAGAAAGGACCTGCTTCTGCTAGGGTGACCAATGATTCAGATTCACCCAGGTCTTTCCCAATCTTAGCATTCATTCAAGCCCATGAGATTGACAACAGGTTTTAAAACAATTTAAGATATCAAGTGATGACTAGGACCTGATGAAGCAGAAACTCTTATCTTGCTAAGTGGAAGAATAAATTGGCAAAGCCATCCAAGAGTAGTTGGGCAATATCTGGAAGAATTGGAAATGTTCTTCCTTATGGCTAAAAAAAAAAAAGAAAAAAAAAAAAGTCCCCAGACTCCCAAACTCTTGCACGTGTGCACCAAAGTACAAAACATGTATTCATTGCAGTAGCACTATTCATAAGGCGAAAATAAAACCCTGGAAACATCCCAAAATGCTTAGAATGAGGAATAAATGAATAGAGATTATACAATAGAATATTACAATGAATAAGATAAATGACCTAGAGCCATATGTATCAATGTATATATATCTTAAAAAATAAAATTGATAACAACTACAGTTTCACAATGAAACATAAGGCTAGCAGAAAGCATGTACCAAATGTAGGGTAGTGACTATTTCTTGGAACTGATGAAGGGCAACGGGGCTCAGAAAACCCAAAGAGGTAATTTCAACTTCATCTCCAATGCTCTCATGTTATAGAGATAAAGATCTGAAATAAAGTGTCTACATTCATTTTTCTGTGTAATGGATATAAAGGTGTTTATGAATTTATTCTGTTGTTGTTCAGCCACCAAGTCAAGTCTGACTCTGCGACCCCATGGACTGTAGTGCTTCAGGTTTCTCTGTCCTTCACTATCGTCCAGAGTTTGTTCATACTTATGTCCACTGAGTCGGTGATGCTGTCTAACCGTCTCATCCTCTGTCACTCCCTTTCCTTTTGCCTTCAATCTTTCCCAGCATCAGGGTCTTTTCCAATGAGTCAGCTCTTTGCATCAGGTGGCCAAATTATTGGCCTTCCAGCATCAGTCCTTCCAATGAATATTCAGGGGTGATTTCCTTTAGGATTGACTGGTTGGATCTCCTTGCAATCCAAGGGACTGTCAAGAGTGTTCTCCAGCACCACAATTAGAAAGCATCAGTTCTTTGGTGCTCAGGCTTCTTTATGGTCAATTCTCACATCCTTACATGACTACTGGAAAAACCATAGCTTTGACTATATGGACCTTTGTTGGCGAAGTGATGTCTCTGCTTTTTAATAGGCTGTCTAGACTTGTCATAGCTTTTCTTCCAAGGAACAAGAATCTTTTAATTTCATGGCTGCAGTCACCATCTGCAGTGATGTTGGAGCCCAAGAAAATAAAGTCTGTCACTGTTTTCACTTTTTCCCCTTTTACGTGCCATGAAGTGAGGGGACCAGGTGCCATAATCTTAGTTTTTTTAGTGTTGAGTTTTAAGCCAGCTTTCACTCTCTTTTCTCACCTTCATCAAGAGTCTCTTTAGTTCCTCTTTGCTTTCTGCCATTAGGGTGGTAGCATCTGCATATGTAAGGTTGTTGATATTTCTCCTGGCAATCTTGATTCCACCTTATGTTTTATCCAGCCCAACATTTCTCATGATGTACTCTGTACGTAAGTTAAATAAGCAGGGTGACAATAAACAGGCTTGTTGTTCTCTTTCTTTTGTTCTATGTCCAATACTAACTGTTGCTTCTTAACCTGCATACAGATTGCTCAGGAGACAGGTAAGGTGGCCTGGTACTTCCATCTCTTTAAGAATTTTCCACAATTTGATGTGATCCACACAGTCAAAGACTTTAGTGTAGTTATTCTCTGTATCTGCCTGTAATTTTTAATTTCTCCAAATTAAAGAAGAGCTAAGTATGAAATACTATGAGATCCCTCAAAATAGTGAGACTACACAAAATAAGGTTTTGTTAGGACAAGCTTTCCCTCTGAAGAGAAAGGACGAGTTAATTTATCTCAAGTCAAACAATGTTCAGTTCAGTTCCGTTCCGTTCAGTCGCTCAGTTGTGTCCGACTCTTTGCGACCCCATGAATTGCAGCTCGCCAGGCCTGTCTGTCCATCACCAACTCCCGGAGTTCACTCAAACTCATGTCCGTCGAGTCCGTGATGCCATCCAGCCATCTCATCCTCTGTCGTCCCCTTCTCCTCCTGCCCCCAATCCCTCCCAGCATCAGGGTCTTTTCCAATGAGTCAACTCTTTGCATGAGGTGGCCAAAGTACTGGAGTTCAGCTTTAGCATCATTCCTTCCAAAGAACACCCAGGGCTGATCTCCTTTAGAATGGACTGGTTGGATCTCCTTGCAGAAAATAACACTAATGCTGAGACATCAGTCTGGATTCATCAGAAAGCAAAGCCTGAGTCAAAGGTGAGTATGTAAGTTATTTTGAAACATGACTCCAGAGAGCAGAAGTGGGGGATTGTGGAGACTGTCACAGGAAAAGAAGGCAGGACAACAAGAACGTAAATTCTCAAGTCACTCATTGTGGTAGGCTGTGGGCAATGGGGACTCTCTCTCTGTCCAACAGGACTCTCTTTGGAGCTGTAGGAAATGACTCTGGGAAGTGTCTCCATCTGTACCCATTGCCAGTGACCAAGGGCTGCCTCATATTCCATGGGTATCAGGGAGGCACCCGTGGTGTTTGAGATACCCTGGGTCCAAGGCTAATGATCCTCGCAGGTGCTCTCTGCATGGAGCTTGTTATTGGCTTAGTTACGGGAGGAATGCAGGCGGAGTGGATATGAGGGAGGCAGGCACACAGAGTGCCTGGTTGGGGATAGCATTTCCATTTTCCCAAGGTAATCAGAAGTCTGCATTGAAATAGTAAGGAGGGAAGTCAGACATTGGAAAATGCTCCCAGGCTTAAAGGATATGAGCTCCAAAAAGAATTAGGAAGGAAGAAAGGAAGGCTGACTTCCTGGAGATTTTATTGGAAAGCTTCCAGAAGTATCTTGCTACAAGGATAGGGCTGAATGGAAGAAGGACGTCTAAAACACTTTCTTGACAAACCAATAATTTTGAGAACTTTAATTCTAATTGTAGATTCTCTTTTTCTTCCCTCTCTCCTTCCCTCCACCCATCCTTCTTTCCTTCCTTTTTGTCTTGCAAATCTCTTCAGTCCTTTATACCACAGTCTTCTTTTCTAAGCTGTATTCTGAACCCTATTCAATTTAAACTCATATTTATAACAGAAAGTAGGTTGATAACTGGATAGTCTTAATAAATGATTTGAGGCATCGTAGGCAGATATTTTATCTGATTCCTTCACCAACAAGTGGTCCTAAAAAACAAACCAGTTTTTCTTATCTTCAGCACTGAAGTGTTATAATGTGAAATCCATTCCTTTAATAAACAATGTGATTTTGGTCCATTTATTTACTAAAGTTAAATAAACTTTTTAAATATCTATGGTGTGCTTTTTTTCTTTTAAAAATAAGTTTAAAAGCTTTTAATTTCCTTTTTGTCATTTAAAAATATTTTACAAATTTACATTGTAAGTTTCTCCTCTCCCTTTTCGTGCCCTCCCTCCACTGCTCCAAGTAAAATTTATGCCTTTGGCTTTCCCCCCCACCCCCCCACCAACGTAATATAATGACATTAAAATATTTTTTAATTGCAGTGTAATTGATTGGGCTTCCCTGGTGGTGCTAGTGGTAAAGAACCTGCCTGTCAATGCAGGAAATGTAAGAGACACGGGTTTGAGCCCTGGGTCAGGAAGATTCCCTTGGAAGAGAGCCTGGCAACCCACTCCAGTATTCTTGCCTGGAGAATCCCATGGACAGAGGAGCCTGGCAGGCTATGGTTCATGGGGTTGCAAACAGTCGGACACAACTGAAGCAACTTAGCATGCATGCATTATTGATTACAGTATTATATGTTACAGGTGTACAATACAGTGATTCACACTTTTTAAAGGTTATAGTCCCTTTATAATTATTATAACATATTGGCTATATTCCCTGTGTTGTACAATACATCCTTATAACTTATTTATTTTATGCATAATATTGTAGTTTGTATCACTTGACTCCCTCTCCCTCTCTTTTCCCTACTGATAAACACTAGTTTGTTCTCTGTATCTGTGAGTCTGTTTCTTTTCTATTTGCTTATTTATTTTTAAGATTCCACAGGGGACATGATTCCTCCAGCTCTGTTCTTCATTCTCAAGATTTTTTGGCTACTTGGGGTCTTTTGTGTTTCCATACAAATTTTAAAATTATTGGTTTTAGTTCCATGAAAAATGCCATTGATATTTTGAGAGGAATTGCACTGAATCTGTAGATTGCTTTGGGTGGTATAGTCATTTTAGCAATAATAAATTCTTCCAGTCCAAGAACATGGTATATCCATTCCATTGTGTTGTCTTCAATTCCTTTCATCAGCATTTTATAGTTTTCATGTCTTTTACCTCCGTAGATAGGTTTATTCCTAGGTATTTTATTCTTTTGGATGCAAGGGTAAGTAGGATTATTTCCTTGGTTTCTCTTTCTGTTAGTTTGTTGTTAGTGTGTAGAAATGCAACAGATTTCTGTATATTAATTTTGTATCCTACAATTTTACTGAATTCATTGATGAGCTCTAGTAATTTTTTGGTGTCATTTTTAGGATTTTCTATGTATAGTAGCATCTCAACTGCAAAGAATGACAGTTTTATTTCTTCCTTTCCAATTTGAATTTCTTTTATTTCTTTTTCTTATCGGATTGCCATAACTAGGACTTCCGATACTATGTTGAATAAAGTTGGGTTAACGCTGGCCTAATTGGCTGGTAGAGTTGGGTCCAGGAGTCTGCTTACAGGGCCCAGGGGTCCCGGAGCTGGTGTCAGATCTTTAGTGAGGCAAAGATTGACAGACACAGTTGTAGATAGGGCCTGGGGCGTCCTGACACTTGTGTTGGCCTGCTATCAAATGGGCCTGGCATCCAGTCATTCAAGGCAGGACTTGGCCAAGTCCTCAGGCTGTGGGATTGTGATTTTCTTCAACTCAGTTCAGGTCAGTCGCTCAGTCATGTCTGACTCTTTACGACCCCATGAACTGCAACATGCCAGGGATCCCTGTCCATCACCAACTCCCAAAGTTCACCCAAACTCATGTCCGTTGAGTTGGTGATGCCATCCAGCCATCTCATCCTCTGTCATCCCCTTTTCCTCCTGCCCTCACTCCCTCCCAGCATCAGAGTCTTTTCTAATGAGTCAACTCTTTGCATGAGGTGGCCAAAGTGAAGCAGTTTCAGCTTTAGCATCAGTCCTTCCAAAGAACACCCAGGACTGATCTCCTTTAGAATGGACTGGTTGGATCTCCTTACAGTCCAAGGGACTCTCAAGAGTCTTCTCCAACATCACAGTTCAAAAGCATCAATTCTTCGGCGCTCAGCTTTCTTCACAGTCCAGCTCTCACATCCATACACGACCACTGGAGAAACCATAGCCTTGGCTAGACGGACCCTTTGTTGGCAAAGAAATGTCTCTGCTTGTGAATATGCTATCTAGGTTGGTCATAACTTTCCTTCCAAGGAGTAAGCGTCTTTTAATTTCATGGCTGCAATCACCATCTGCAGTGATTTTGGAGCCCCCTCAAAATAAATTCTGACACTGTTTCCACTGAATCACCATCTATTTCCCATGAAGTGATGGGACCAGATGCCATGATCTTCGTTTTCTGAATGTTGAGCTTTAAGCCAACTTTCCCACTCTCCTCTTTCTTTCATCAAGAGGCTTTTTAGTTCCTCTTCACTTTCTGCCATAAGGTTGGTGTCATCTGCATATCTGAGGTTATTGATATTTCTCCCGGCAATCTTGATTCCAGCTTGTGCTTCTTCCAGCCCAGTGTTTCTCATGATATACTCTGCATAGAAGTTAAATAAGCAGGGTGACAATAGACAGCCTTGACGTACTCCTTTTCCTATTTGGAACCAGTCTGTTGTTCCATGTACAGTTCGAACTGTTGCTTCCTGCCCTGCATACAGATTTCTCAAGAGGCAGATCAGGTGGTCTGGTATCCCCTTTCTCTTTCAGAATTTTCCACAGTTTATTGTGATCCCCACAATCAAAGGCTTTGGCATAGTCAATATAGCAGAAATAGATGTTTTTCTGGAACTCTCTTGCTTTTTCCATGATCCAGAGGATGTTGGCCATTTGATCTCTGGTTCCTCTGCCTTTTCTAAATCCAGCTTGAACATCTGGAAGTTCATGGTTCATGTATTGCTGAAGCCTGGCTTGGAGAATTTTGAGCATTACTTTACTAGTGTGTGAGGTGAATGCAATTGTGTGGTAGTTTGAGCATTCTTTGGCATTGCCTTTCTTTGGGATTAGAATGAAAACTGACCTTTTCCAGTCCTGTGGCCACTGCTGAGTTTTCCAAATTTGTTGGCATATTAAGTGCAGCACTTTCACAGCATCATCTTTCAGGATTTGAGATAGCTCCACTGGAATTCCATCACCTCCACTAGCTTTGTTTGTAGTGATGCTTTCTAAGGTCCACTTGACTTCACATTCCAGGATGTCTGGCTTTAGGTGAGTCATCATACAATTGTGATTATCTGGGTCGTGAAGATCTTTTTTGTACAGTTCTTCTGTGTATTCTTGCCACCTCTTCTTAATATCTTCTGCTTCTGTCAGGTCCAGACCATTTCTGTCCTTTATCAAGCCCATCTTTGCATGAAATGTTCCCTTGGTGTCTCTAATTTCCTTGAAGAGATCTCTAGTCTTTCCTGTTCTGTTGTTTTCCTCTATTTCTTTGCATTGATCACTGAGGAAGGCTTTCTTATCTCTCCTTGGTATTCTTTGGAACTCTGCCTTCAGATGCTTATATCTTTCCTTTTCTCCTTTGCTTTTCACTTCTCTTCTTTTCATAACTATTTGTAAGGCCTCCCCAGACAGCCATTTTGCTTTTTTGCATTTCTTTTTCTTGGGGATGCTCTTGATCCCTGTCTCCTGTACAATGTCACAAACCTCCATCCATAGTTCATCAGGCACTCTATCTATCAGATCTAGGCCCTTAAATCTATTTCTCACTTCCACTGTATAATCATAAGGAATTTGTTTTAGGTCATACCTGAATGGTCTAGCAGTTTTTCCCTACTTTCTTCAATTTAAGTCTGAATTTGGCAATAAAGAGTTCATGATCTGAGCCACAGTCAGCTCCCGGTCTTGTTTTTTGCTGACTGTATTGAGCTTCTCCATCTTTGGGTGCAAAGAATATAATCAATCTGATTTCAGTGTTGGTCATCTGACGATGTCCATGTGTAGAGTCTTCTCTTGTGTTGTTGGAAGAGGGTGTTTGCTATGACCAGTGCATTTTCTTGGCAAAACTCTATTAGCCTTTGCTCTGCTTCATTCCATATTCCAAGGCCGAATTTGCCTGTTACCCTAGGTGTTTCTTGACTTCCGTCTTTTTCATTCCAGTCCCCTATAATGAAAAGGACAGCTTTTTTGGGTGTTAGTTCTAAAAGGTCTTGTAGGTCTTCACAGAACCGTTCAAATTCAGCTTCTTCAGCATTACTGGTTGGGGCATAGACTTGGAATACTGTGATATTGAATGGTTTGCCTTGAAAAGAACAGAGATCATTCTGTCGTTTTTGAGATTGCATCCAAGTACTGCATTTCGGACTCTTTTGTTGACCATGATGGCTACTCCATTTCTTCTGAGGGATTCCTGCCCACAATAGTAGATATAATGGTCATCTGAGTTAAATTCACCCATTCCAGTCTATTTTAGTTTGCTGATTCCTAGAATATTGACGTTCACTCTTGCCATCTCCTGTTTGACCACTTCCAATTTGCCTTGATTCATGGATCTAACATTCCAGGTTCCTATGCAATATTGCTCTTTACAACATCAGACCTTGCATCTGTCACCGTCACATCCACAACTGGGTATTGTTTTTGCTTTGGCTCCATCCCTTCATTCTTTCTGGAGTTATTTCTCCACTGATCTCCAGTAGCATATTGGGCACCTACCAACCTGGGGAGTTCCTCTTTCAGTATCCTATCATTTTGCCTTTTCATACTCTTCATGGGATTCTTGTGATTTTCTTAGGTCTATGCTATTCCCTGGCAGGTGAGGCTGGTCCTGAAGGTAGAGCAGGATCCCGAGAGCGCAGGGCCAGGGCTTAGAGGATTGGGGCTGATGTCTGTTCACTTGTGGATGGAGCTGGATCCCAGGCCCTCTGGTGGGCAGGGCTCTGTAGAGCAGCAGCTGTGGACTCGGGGTCTTAAAGCAGCCTGTCTTCTGCTAGGTGGGCTGTGCCCCATCCAGGTAGTGGCTTGGTTTTAAGCAGGTGGCTCAGCTGGTTAAGAATCTGCCTGCAATGCGGAAGACCTGGGTTCAGTCCCTGAGTTGGGAAGATCCCCTGGAGAAGGGAATGGCTACCTACTTCAGTATTCTGGCCTAGAGAATTCCATGAACACTATCATCCGTGGGTCGCAAAGAGGCGGACATGACTGAGCGACTTGCACTTTACTTTACTTCAAGCATCCCAGATCTGGTGCCTGCAGGTTTTTGGGCCAGAGTAGGGCTGAGTCCTGGTACTAATAAGCTAGAGAGAGGATTCCAAAATGGCACTTGCCAGAACCAGAGTCCATCTCATAGAAGGAGCTCCCCCAAATGGCCACCACAAGTATCCATGTCTCCAGAGTGAGCTCCAGTTGCATGTAGCCTTTCACGGAGACTCTCCAAGATGAGCATGTAGGTCTGACCCAGGCTGCTATCAAATTACTGCTTCTTTCCTGGGTCCTAGATCATGTGAAACTTTGTACACACCCTTGAAGAGTGGAGAAGTCCCTTTGGCACTATTGAAGGTAAGCCCCACTGGCCTTCAAAGTCAAACACTCTGGGGGCTCATCTTCCCAGTGCAAGACTGCTGGGCTAGGAAGATGACATGGGCTCAGACCTCTCACTCCTTGGGGAAAACCTCTGAAACCATAATTATTCTTTGGTTTGTGGGTTGCCTACTCTGGTGTATGGGACTAGACTGTATCACATCTCTGCTGGTCCTACCTGTTTCATTGCGGTTCCTTCTTTACATATTTTCTTTATTTGTAGATCTTTTCTGGTAGGTTCCAGTCTTTTTCAGTGATGTGTTTCTCAAGTAGCTGTGATTTTGTTGTGCCCATGAAAGGAGGTGAGCTCAGGGTCTTTCTACTCTGCTATCTTCTGTCTGATAGCTTTTATCAGACATGATTTCATGACATTTTCCATGTACTAAAAACTGTCTCAACTTATCTAATTTAGGTACACTTGGGAACTTTCCATGTCACACATGAATTTTATTTATGAATATGTGTATGTTATTTAGATATCATTATAATCTACAGGGTCTGAAATGATGTGTGAGGGTAAGGACCATATTAATAGTATGTGGTCATAAAAGTATAAACATTTAAACTAATTTTAAAAATTCTGCATAACAAAACAAGCAACAATAAAATCCCCAAACAAAACTCACACACACACACACACACACACACACACACAGACATCTGCTGATTTCCATAGTCTGTACTTGGGAATTGGCCAAGGCAGGATAGGAGACACACTCTTAAATGTCTTTGGCATCTAGATGGATAATCTAAATAGATAAAACATTAATAGGTAGCTATGGAGACTGCAGTGAGCTGCAGACTGCACACCGCACCCAAAGATACTTACCAATTTTATCTTTCCTTCTGCAGCGGGAAGAGGTGCCAGCATAAACAGTATGAGGACAGGCAATATGTGGAAAATTGAAAGTACTTGGGAGTTAGGTAATACATGGAAAGGAATGATGGAAAGTATAAAGAATTTTAAAGACAAATGCTACCTCTATTATGCAAAACCAGGTGACCACTTCATTTTAAGAGGCATCTGGTAGTCTCAGAAGCTCTTGAAGCCTTATAATCTAGTTAACAGGTGGTGCTAGTGGTAAGGAACCTGCCTTTCAATGCAAGAGATGCAAGAGATCCCAGGGTTGGGAAGATCCCCTGGAAAAGGAAATGGCAATCCACTCCAATATTCTTGCCTGGAAAATTCCATGGACAGAGGAGCCTGGCAGGCTAAAGTCCATGGAGTTTCAAAGAGTCAGATATGACTAAGTGACTGAGGACGCATATATACATAACAACAAATAATAAATTAATTAAAAATATATTTGCGTTAAGTTCGTAGCTAAGAGGTAAAGCTAGGATGTACTGGTTATCTCCAGTAATGATGGAAGAGGCAGAGCTTTTCAAAGCCATGACTTTGGCTTTTTGCTCTGACCAAAGCTCAGCATCTCCTCCCATCCTCCTGATGCACTCCCCCAGACACAATGGGTCCTCTTCCTCAGAACACACATTAGCAGATATAATGTTTGTCATTCTGGCTTCCATTTAACTTATTTCCAGAAAAGTTCAGACAGGATTTTATTTGCAAAATGAGGAGGAAAGGAGAAAGCATTATATGTCTGATATTATTCACGGAAACCAGACAGGTTTTATTTCAGGCTATAATTCATTTGAGAAGATAAAGAGATCTTTGACCTTAGTTCATTTAGTCTTGTTTTTAAAAAGAGGAACATCATTGGCTTACTTTTAAGGTGTTTTTAACTTCCCTGGTGGCTCAGATGGTAACGTGTCTGCCTACAATGCGGAACACCAGGGTTCCACCCCTGGGTTGGGAAGATCCCCTGGAGAAGGAAATGGCAACCCACTCCAGTATTCTTGCCTGGAAAATTCCATGGACTGAGGAGCCTGGTAGGCTACAGTTCATGGGTTTGCAAAAGTCAGACACGACTGAGCAACTTCACTTCACTTAACTTCAGGCTTGGTCAAACATGACATTTTATTTCAGAGAAAACCTCATTTTGGAAGGCACCATGAAGTAGATAATAAGACATCCGTGCATCTCAGTTCAGCCATTACTGTCTCTGTAACCTTGAGTTAGTTACTCTTTTTCATTAAATTTAAGTTTCTTTATCAACATCCCTGTTCAGTTACCTTAACTTTGCCTATACATCCACTGGTAGTCTCTTCATTAATATATGGTTTTTCAACTTCAGCAGCCACTGGAATAGCCCAAGAAGCCTGGTTCCTATTACCAGACATGGGGAATTTGAAAGTTCTCAAGTAATTCTAATGGGTGGCCAGGGTTGAGAGCCACTGTGTTCAAAAGTTTCTCAACTTGAAACATCTGATGTGAATTCTATTTTCTGCTTGGATTAATTCTTTTATTAATTCTTTTAATTGCTTCTTACATTTACTCCTGCTAAATACTCATTGAGATTCTGATAGGCTGCTGGAACGGATAAATTTTAAAAAATTTCCAGTTTTTAAGAATGTTAACTAATGTGAAGGAGATCCATTTAGAATTCAAATAGCATAGACCTTAGCTTAAAGGATACACACTTTTATTTTTATTATATTTATCATCATATATTGCTCTGATAGTATATTGTAGATGATAGCATATTGTAGATGAGTGAAGATCAACATTTTAGGAATCAGTGAACTAAAATGGACTGGAATGGGTAAATTTAACTCAGGTGACCATTATATCTACTGCTGTGGGCAAGAATCCCTTAGAAGAAATGGAGTAGCCATCATAGTCAACAAAAGAGTCCGAAATGCAGTACTTGGATGCAATCTCAAAAATGACAGAATGTTCTCTGTTCATTACCATTCAATATCATGGTAATCCAAGTCTATGTCCCAACTAGTAATGCTGAAGAAGCTGAAATTGAACAGTTCTATGAAGACCTACAAGACCTTTTGGAACTAACACCCAAAAAAGATGTCCTTCTCATTGTAGGGGATTGGAATGCAAAAGTAGGAAGTCAAGAAACACCTGGAGGAACAGGCAAATTTGGCCTTGGAGTACAGAATGAAGCAGGGCAAAGGCTAATAGAGTTTTGCCAAGAGAACGCACTGGTCATAGCAAACACCCTCTTCCAACAACACAAGAGAAGACTCTACACATGGACATCACTAGATGGCCAACACCAAAATTAGATTGATTATATTCTTTGCAGCCAAAGGTGGAGAAACTCTATACTGTCAGCAAAAAACAAGACTGGGAACTTACTGTGGCTCAGATCATGAATTCCTTATGGCCAAATTCAGACTTAAATTGAAGAAAGTAGGGAAAACCACTAGACCATTCAGGTATGACCTAAAACAAATTCCTTATGATTATACAGTGGAAGTGAGAAATAGATTTAAGGGATTAGGTCTGATAGATAGAGTGCCTGATGAACTATGGATGGAGGTTCATGACATTGTACAGGAGACAAAGATCAAGAGCATCCCCAAGAAAAAGAAATGCAAAAAAGCAAAATGGCTGACTGAGGAGCCCTTACAAATGTCTGTGAAGAGAAGAGAAGTGAAAAGCAAGGGAGAAAAGGAAAGATATACCCATTTGAATGCAGAGTTCCAAAGAATAGCAAGGAGATAAGAAAGCCTTCCTCAGTCAGTGCAAAGAAATAGAGGAAAGTCTATAACAAAAGGCAAAAAGGCCTAGAGTGGCCAAGATAATATTGAAGACTTAAAACAAAGTCAGAGAACTGAATTTACTCCAACTTCAAGTCTTACTACGAAAGTTACAGTAATCAAGACAGCATGGTATTGGCAAAAGAACAGACAAACCAATCAGCAGAACAGAATAGAGAGCTTAGAAATAGACCTACACAGATACAGTCAATTGATCTTTGTCAGAGGTTAAAGATTTTTAAGGTCTCCCTGGTGGCTCAGATAGTAAAGAATCTGCCTGCAATGCAGGAGACCTGGAGACAGTGAAAACATTAGGGGCTGCAAAGGTTTGGGGATAAGGAAAGGAGGGATGAATAGGTGGAGCACAGGATTTTTAGGGCATTAACATTATTCTGTGATATTATAATGGTGGGTACATGACTTTATGCAGTTGGCAAAACTCAAAAAACCATACAACACAAAGAGTAAATCCTGAAGTAAACTATGGACTTTAGCTAATAATAATGAACGAATATTGATTCATCAATTGTAGCAAACATACTACAACAAAGCAAGACATTAATCAGGAAAACTGAGGGCAGAGGGTGAACGGAGAATGTAAGACTGTAGTTTCTGCTCTTTTTTTTTTTTTTTTCTGTAAACCGAAAACTTTCCTAAAAAATAATATCCATTAGTTAAACAAATACACCACAGAAATATCACAGGCCCCACTTAATGAAATTATTTCTTATCAGCATCTAAAATTTTTAAAAAAATATTAATAAAATCTGGTTGATTAGAAATAGTCCAAATGATGGTGAGGTGGGGGAGCATTAACGGCCATTTGTGTCCAGGAATAGGAAGCTGTTATGAGCTACAGTGGGGAGAATATCCACAGACGCAGTCTTACTAGGTTGGGCTGTATCTTGTCTTTCCCACCAATAAACAGATGTCCAGTCCAAATGCATTGGTGGAAATGTTGCCCTGCCTTTAGATTTTGGAGTCACTGGTAAGGCTAATTCTTGCAGAACTTGAAGTTGGCTAGAAAGTAGGAAAGATAAAATTTGTGGCATATGGATGGGTCTCAAGAAAGTCTTCTCACATAGACTTCATTTCCCCCCAGTTGTAAACTAGGGCAAGTCAATGGATGATTTGAAAGTTTCCTCCCGATTCAAATGATAGGAATCTTTGATGTTTTGGGTACAGTGGGAAAAATGTTTAAAAGTATGTTTAGGAGATAATAAGTCTTGGGCTTGCAGTCATCACTCAAGAGTGGAATTTAAATTTTCTCAACTGAGCCCTTAAAAGCAGGGGCAGGCAAACTTGTTCATTAAAAGTTTAGACAGCAGGTGCTTTTGGTTTCATGGGCCATGCAGTCTGTCACAACTATTCAACTCATATGTTACAGTAGAAAGCTGTTACAGGCCCTTACTGTTTTGTCAAGAAAAGAGAAGCTTATCCATTGGTAAGTGGAAGATGGATGAATTACTTTTAACTAGGGAGAACTAAGACTGTCTTAAGAGCTGTCTGGGCACGTGTAAATTAGCTCCAGCCCTTTCTTTAGATATAAATACAAGCTTATTCATTGTGATTTGTTATGTTAATAACAAGAAGGTGGTGCCTTAGAAAATATTTTTAAAATTCCTATGGCTAAAATAAAGCAGAAATCCATTGTTATTTAGATGAGGTTACAATGAGCACCTCCCCTCACCTGAATGACCCATATGGTCCATTTCCTATGTGGTACCAGATGCATTACATTGATTGCTTAACTCCCATCCGGCACTCCTTTTTGTTTTGACTTTGCATTTTTAGCTTACATGTCTCTCTCTGAGGAGAACAATATGGTACTGGGGAGATTAAGGCTGAGATGATAAATGCTTGGGATTTGAGAATTGTTCTCCAAAGAGAAATAGAATCGGTACAACTTGCCCAGGAAAGGTACAAATTTCAACATCTCTTTTAACACCTGCTCTTGTGCAATATATTATGGAAAACTGTGCCTAACACAGCATGGTTCTTCTTCCATTCCCTGTCTCTTCCCAGGGAACACTAAAAGATGCTAGAAAATCCAAAAGGCAGAGGGAACCCCCAAACTTGGCTTCAAACTGGGACAGAGAAGCTAACACAGAGAAGGAGAAAACCTACAAACAGCTAAAGTACATCAACAGGCACCCATCACACCACCTTTAAGCCAAGGACAGAGAAACAGCAATGTGGCAAAAACATTATAACATTAATAAGTAATCAGAAAATTATGGAAAAGGTATTATGGAAAAGGTATTTCCTCTGCTTGGAATATGGAACCAAGAAAAACCAAGTTGTAACTTGGGATTGTATTAATGCCTGGGGGCACTCGTGAGTCACAGCAGATGGTTCTCAGTCCTGTAATTAATTGCTCTACATGAATATGAGTGTTTTGTCCTTTAAAAATTTTAAATTCTGCCTTGTAACCACCATATGGTCCCCTGTCATCTGCACAGTTTTCTGTCACTTAAGCAGTGACTTATTATTTATTATACTCCAAAAAAATTTGCAGAGTGAATTGGTACGAGTAAAATTATTCAGTAGAAACCTGTTTCTGAAAGTGATTGCCGAGTGTCTCGGAGCATCATCTCATGTCCCTGAAACTGAAAAATTCACAAAGTAAATATTTACCACAAGCAAAGCACAGGGCAGAGTTACTTCAACATCAGCTTCATGGCGATACCCTGTGCTAATTTTTCCTAATTTTGCACACGTTGAAGAAAAACTTAGCATAATTATTAAAATGAATGTCATCTCCTCGACTCCAGCAGCCTCACACCCTTGTTACCATGGACAAACACTTGATTGTGGTTCCGTTTTTCACCTCAGCTCAAGGAGGAGTGTGGCGGCTCAGTTCCAGGAAAGAACCCACGTGCTTGTCTTTCCATAATCATGGATCTACACCCTGGGCTCGCTTTGTATTCTGTTTCTTCCTTGTGGTGATGGGTTTGTGAAGATCGGATAGCAAGTTCTTCCTTGCTAAGACTCACAGCAAGGCTGTGGTTGTCCCCATGGGTCTCCACATCATGATTTTTCAGGTGAGCACTGGGTCATCTGAAGAAGCAAATATGATCTGACCTCGTTGTGATACCAAGATATGACATAGCTGCTCACAAAAGTGACCCAGGCCGTTCCTTCACTTCTTTGTTGGGTAGAGGAACAACCACAGCTCATTTTCCTTTGGGAGATTCTTCCCTAGGACTGTTTTCCTCCCCAAGGTAATATAAACTGAATTTGAGGCTACAGTCTCATTCTGTGTGGTATTTACTGCATAGTTGAGTTTCTCCATTTTCCTTTGAAGAAAAGGGTAAGGAAGATGGGAGAATGGAGAAAGGAGAAGAAAGCACAGCAAGTGCTGCATCTTTGTCAACCTGGACATGAGAAAGGGGTCCCTCCAAGGACACAGCTCCTTGTAACTCATGTCACCGTCATGCGAGTGGTACACTGAACCTCTCCCATGGGCGAAGTAGAGACCATGGCACTTCTGGGGAATAGAATAAATAACTCTTGAAGATATTATCCACCCAGGTGGCTGGGTCACCCCTACCAATAGCCATTGACCGAACATGGGAAACACACACACACAACTGGTCATCAGACGGCCAGTGAGGAGAAAGGTTGACTGAGAACCATCATCTCTGGAAAGTGACGGCCAGAGAGAGAAAGAAAGCAGCTGGCTTCGTTTGGAGAAGCTTCTGGGCTTGGTTTGAAGGAGTTTCTTTCTCTTTTTTTCTTTTAAAAGATCAATGAAACCAATAAGCCTCTTTGTTGTTGTTTAGTCTTTAATTTGTGTCCGACTCTTTTGGGACCCCATGGACTGCAGCCTGCTAGGCTCCTCTGTCCATGGGATTTCCCAGGCAAGAATATTGGAGTGGGTTGCCATTTCCTTCTCCATGGAGGAGTTTCCAACCTTAGAACATTCCCGCAAATAAGGGAGAAGTGGGTGAACATATCCTGAGGATTCTCACAAATGGTCCTCCTTCCTATCACCTGCTACTGAGAAAAGGAGTTAAACCAGGAAAAGGTACAAAGAAGCCCCTCAGACTGGCAGCAGGGGCAGGGTGCACTGGGACAGCTGAGGCCTTCAAGCTCACTGTTCATGTTTCTTCAAGCTGGGAGGAAACTAGAGAAAAGGCAAAAAAATCACACTTGCAGAGAGCTAATACTCCTCATTAATAAACAAACACCTATGGGAAGGGAAGAGAGAAAAGGAGCAAAAACCATCCACTCCCTGAAGGAGAGATGGTGAAGGATGAAGACAGGCTAGGAGTGATGTTTCAGGCCCATCCTGGGAGGGAGAGACCCACAGGAGCCAACAGAGATAGAGGAGAAGGCTCCCAAGATGGCAAAAGGAGGCTGCTCCCCAAACCTGAGGATCAGCCCACAGTGATAAACGGCACTGGCACATGATTTAACCAAATTGCCGAGCAGTGGGATTGGGAGAGTCTCAGCCAGCTGAGCTTCCCCATCCTGAAGTGGCCACTCCCCAGGAAGGCAGAGGACACAGGGGTGGCCGTGTCCAATCTTAGTGCCCACTGGGAGTGGTGCCAGCATCATTCAGGGGGTGGTGGCGGGACATTAGGACCCATTTCAGAGATTAGAGCTGCCTCAGGGAAGCGAGACTTCACAGACCTCTCTTTTCTCTTAAACCTTCAGAAACGACAAGGAGCTTAAGAACAGATATGGAAATTCCAGCTTAAATAACATGAGAACACCTCTAATGCCAAACCTCAATCTTCTTGAATTGGGATACCTGAAAGTGAAAAAGTGAAAGTGTTAGTTGCTCAGTTGTGTCTCTTTGTGACCCCACAGACTGTAGCCCACCAGGCTCCTCTGTCCATGGAATTCTCTAGGCATGAATACTGGAGTGGGTAGCCATTTCCTTCTCCATGGGATCTTCCTGACCCAGGGATCGAACCCAAGTCTCCTGCATTGCAGGCAGATTCTTTACCACCAGGGAAGCCGCCAGGGAAGCCCAGGACACTTAAAGGCAGTAGGAATTCAAAAACTTTGAGAATATGGTGTGAGCAGACTTTATATGCAGCTGGGAGAGCAGGAAAAAAATGGACCAAACAAGCTGGTGCTCCCAGCCATGTGTCAATTGGCAATGTGAGTCAAGTTTCACAGAAAAATTTGATGAGAAAACTGTAGAGGAAAAGCTCTTTGAGAATTCAGTGATGGCTACTGTGATCAACAGCAGAAATGAAGACAATGGTGGGTAGAACCTTTTCTTTCTGGTTGCCATGGGAACTCGAGGAACAGAGAGCAAACCAAGCAGGGTGCATATATTGTTTAATTAAAGTCTTATCTTCCATGTTTGCAAGATCTAGGTTAGTGGCTTTCAACCTATTTTGTTCTGGACCATGAATAAGTAGGGCATTTTCTATCACACATGCACAAGTTTGTAATACTAGCAAAGTTTTCATTTAAAAATACATACTTATACTACAGATGGTACATTCTGAGTGTTAGTATATATTTCTATTCTATTTTTTTAAGTGCAGCTGTGGTGATAAGACCTCAAAATGATCCCTGATGGTCTCTACCTCCTAGTGTTCCCACCTTTGTATGGTTTGATTATTAGTATAAAACTTTGCTAGAAAGGGGAGAAAGTAGAAAAATGCACAAAGAAAATGACTTGAGTAAGCAAAGAAATGAGATTGGCTTGGGGTTCTTGTGGTTAGTTTTGGAGCCCAGGTTCAGGCTCATACATGTGGGTAGGGACTTGGTAGTTTGAATAAATCTCCTTTGGCCCCACACAGGGGAAGGGAAAGGGCTAGGGCTTGATGCTATCAATAGGCATATATCAAAAATGGGGTCAGAGACTTCCCTGGTGGTCCAGTGGCTAAGACTCTGCTCTCCCAATGTAGGGGGCCGAAGGATCAAGGAACTAGGTCCCACAAACTGCAACTAAAGATCCTGCATGTGTCAACAAAGATTGAAGATCCTACCCTGCCACAACTAAGACCCGGCACAGCCAAATAAATAAATAAATAAATGAATGAATATATATATATATATATATATATATATATATATATATATATATATATATATATATATAATGGGATCAGACTCCATTATATCTCTAAGGCCAAGAATTTGATTTTTCCTCAAAAAAATTCCCTGAACAGAAAAGTAAATGAGAAATTTGAAAACCCGTATTTGAAAGCTTCCATAGAGTGTGGATGTGTTTCCAGAACAAGGGACAGCCAAAGTGTATAATTACTGGGGGCTCAGCCATCATTATCTTATAACAAAATCATCAGCCCTCTGACTTTCAGTGAACTTGTCATCTGGGATCAGATGGAGCTCAATTAATATTTAGTGAAAAATAAGAAATCTCTTATGGGTTGAAGTGCAATATGAACATCCTGAGTTGTCTGATAAAGCCAACAAGTTGTGGCTCAGTAGCTGTGGCTCATGGGCTCTAGAGCACAGGCTCAGTAGTTGTGGCATTGCCCTGGGGGATGTGGCATCTTCCTGGACCAGAGATCAGACCCATGTCCCCTGCATTGGCAGGTGGATTCTTAACCACTGGACCACCAGGGAAGCCCTGAGGACAGTATTCTTTTTTAATGCAGCAAAAATTAACACATTCGCTGTCATGGAAAACTGGAAGATTCTTCCCTGAGGAAATGGAAGCCAAAAACTTCTTGACTCAGAATTATCAGTTAAATAGTAGGCAGGGGTGAGATCTGGACTTGAAAACAAGGATATTTGATGATGAAAGGTTCATCGCTCTACCTAGTTCTCTGGCATTTGTCGGTGACTCAGACGGTAAAGAATCTGCCTGCAAAGTGGGAGACCTAGGTTCAATCCCCAGGTAGGGAAGATCCCTTGGAGAAGGGAATGGCTCACCCACTCCAGGATTCTTGCCTGGAGAATTCCACGGACAGAGGAGCCTGGAAGACTCCCAAAGAGTCGGACATGACAAGTGACTAACACTTTCACATTTTTTCAAGGAGATGAGAGCAGCCTCCCTTAAGAAACTCAGGGAACCCAGAGGGTCCCAAATAAGGACCTTATCAGCCTGCTCCAGTGTGGTGCTACATTATCAGGGCCGAGATGATCTTTCAGTTACAACAAGCAAAGTCATAGATTTTAGAAAATCCAGCTTTCTCCACAGTCATGCCTCCTCTTCACCACTCCTAGTGCAGGAATGTCAAGCAATTTTTAGGTGCATGACTCACAAATATCAAAGAACAGTCAAATGTAGGACAGGAAAAAAAATTTTTTTTTTCCTCTGTCCTCTTAGATTCAGGGGTTGCTCAAAAATCAAGCTGATAAAAGAGGTCAGTAAGAGGGGAGAAACAGTTTATTTGCACATGCAATGTGCATACACACAGGAGAATTCAGTGATGAGTAACTCAAAGAGGTGGTTTGAATTTGGAAATTTCACACCCTCTTAACAAAGGGCAATCAATTTCTGGGGAATGGGATGGTAGATCCACAGAAAAGTTAGTGGAAATGATGGAATATTCCAGTAAGTTTTGTCTGTGCAGGCCCAACTCAGGGTCAGCTTTCTGTCTCTAGTGATAACGGTTGTTTGGTTGTGATAATTGGAGAAGAGATGGGGAATATCTTTAAAAGGAAAATTTACATCCTGCCTTCTGCCAAAAAGGAGAAGATAGAGGACCTTTCCTCAGTCTTTAGGTTCTCAATTGCCTTTTGCTCAAAATAATTCTTATGTCAAAGGGCATATTTTTGGGTGGTGTATTCTAATCTCCTTCACAAGAAAAACCAGATATTTGAAAATAGCCTATAACACAAAAGCAAAAAAGAAAACAGAAAAGAAAATGGAACACAGAATAAATATCAACAATGTAGACAGCAAAAGACAACTTCAGAAAAATCTGCAATTAATATGTTCAGGGATATAAGACACAGTAGCTCAGTTCAATTCAGTTCAGTTGCTCAGTCATGTCTGACTCTTTGTGACCCATGAACCACAGCATGCCAGGCCTCCCTGTCCATCAACAACTCCTAGAGTCTACCCAAAACCCATGTCCATCGAGTCAGTGATGCCATCCAACCATCTCATCCTCTGTCGTCCCCTTCTCCTCCTGCCCTCAATCTTTCTCAACATCACGGTCTTTTCAAATGAATCAGCTGTTCGTATCAGGTGGCCAAAGTATTGGAGTTTCAGCTTCAACATCAGTCGTTCCAATGAACACCCAGGACTTATCTCCTCTAGGATGGACTTGTTGGATCTCCTTGCAGTCCAAGGGACTCTCAAGAGTCTTCTCCAACACCACCATTCAAAAGCATCAATTTTTTAGCTCTCAGCTTTCTTTATAGTCCAACTCTTACATCCATACATGACCACTGGAAAAACCATAGCCTTGACTAGACAGACCTTTGTTGGCACAATATTGAATCTATAAAACAGGAACCTGATGTTGGGAAAAGAAAAAGTAAAGAGTAAGAAAATGCTAAGTAATTAAATATACAGTGAAAATTAGGACTTCAGAAGCAGCTTTGGACAATAATGTCAAATCAGTCTTTGAGAAGGTAAAATAAAAATTAATGAATTCATGGAAACAAAATGAGTGGATAATCTGGGTTTGATTGATGGATATTTGACTAATGGGTATTTGAAAAAATGAGGCAGTAGGAGAAACTTACCAAAGAATCATACATATGAATTTCTCCAGAAGGGAAGGACTTGACTTTTCAAAGTGAGAAGGCTACCAAGTTCTTCCATCAAGTGAAGGGATAGTTAGGGACTTTGGGAAGGTTATATATTTTAAATGGTGGTTAAGAGCATCCCAAGATAGTCCTAAAGGCAAGTCCCAGGACCACTGATTGGCAGCAGTTGAGAGAACAACAAATGCAGATTCAAGGAGCAAGAGCATTGCAGGGGGTGGTGCAGAAAAAGAGAATAGAGCCCACATATAATTCAATCAAATGATCAGATTATATGCAAAGTAGACAACTGCACTGAAGAAGCTGGAGGGTGAGATAAGATAAGGGTAAAGAAAAGCACAGAAATGAAAAAGATGTGGAAATCACTAGCTAAGAACAAAAAAATTTGTAATAATGGATGATATATAACTTGACTCATGGAGAATAGAATGTAATGGCTACAAGTATGAAAGTACCACAAACCAATTTAACTAGAAAGATGTTTAATGTATTGGGGTAGTGAGAGAGGGGAAAAGGTGGGGGGTAGAAATTGGATATCCAAGTCCTCATCTCTCATAACAAAACAATAGATAGAGGGAACTTTGATGAGTCAAGACACAGTAGACCTGATAAGTAATAAGAATTTACTGTTTAGCACAGGGAATTATATTCAGTATCTTGTAATAACCTATAATGAAATATGATCTTAAAAAAGAATAACTGAATCATTTTGCTGTACATCAGAAACTAACATAATATTGAAATGAAATATACTTAAAAAAAAAAAAAACAACCACAGTGGATCCATTTAAAGAGTCCACCAATGCTAAGTGTTTAAAAGACTGCTCCCATCAAAATTTCTAAAGGCAAGCAGACATTGATTGCTGATATATCAGGACCACAATATTCCACCCAGAGTAGGGAAGAAGATCTTCCATGAAGGTCTGATGCACTGTGACTGTGGAAATTAAGTGAACAGCAAACTGTCTAAAGCATCACTTGCTCAAAGAAAACACTTGAGTAGCAAAGAATCTCTACACACCGAACATCTAGTGCATTTCCCCTTATTTATCTATGAAAAGACCAAAGCAAACAAATAGAACCCCACAAACACATACGAATAGCAAAGAAGGCCCATAATTTTGAAGTTATTCTCTCAAAACTAACTTAAGGTGCTTCTTTCTTCCTATCAGAGATGGCTCCCATGGCAAATTCACTTATCTGTGGGAGCTCACTTATCTCACTCTCTGCCTCTATGACATATTGAGGCAGTAGACCGAGTATTTGCTCCCAAGTTTTTAATCCCTCCTTCTGCATGAGACCCTGTGGTACAGAAAGTGTGCTTCCCTGCACCATGGCTTTGCCATGTGACTTGCTTGACTAATGGAATAATACCAGAGGTAATACAAGCAGAGGTCTTCGATGTTCTTGTACAATTCGGTGTCTGCTCCAGTGATCTACCATGAGAAAAACATGTGTCATATTGTTACTGAGCCAAGGAGACTGAAAACACATGGGCAGAATTGCAGCCAGCCTAACAATTGAGGTCAGACCAGCTGACCTGAAGCTGAAAGAAGAGCCAACCTACAGAGTCATAATGAAGAAAAAATGCTTGCATTTGTAAACCATTGAGATTGAGGATATTTATTACATAATATTGTAGTAGCAATAGCTAACTAACACAAATGGGAAATGTGTGGACTTTGGAGTTAGAGACATTTGGGATCTATTCTTGACTATGCACACACCCACACATGGATACAAAAGTCGGCCTGTATAGTGTTTCTATTCTGAGTCTCTTCCTTCTAATATAATTTACTTGTGTATGTTGAACCAACTGTGCATTCCTGGGATAAATTCCATTTGATCATGACACATAATCCTTTTTACATATTGCTAGATTCAGGTTGCTAGTATTTCACTGAAGATTGTTGCATCTATATTCACATCCGTGCATGCATGCTGTCGTTTCAGTCATGTCTGACTCTTAGCGACCCCATGAACTATAGCCTGCCAGGCCTCTCTGTCCATGGGTATTCTCAGGCAAGAATACTGCAGTGGGTTGCCATGCCCTTCTCCAGGGGATCGTCCCGACCCAGGGATCGAACCAGCGTCTCTTGTGTCACCTGCGTTGTCAGGCGCGTTCTTTACCAATAGAGCCACCTGGGAAACTCAGCTGTATTCATGAGGGGTATTAAAACACAGCTGTCTTTTCTTTGTGATGTCTTTACCTAGTTTTGAGATGACAGTGGTACTGGGTCATTAGTTGAGTTAGTAAGTATTCTGTACTCTTCCATTTTTTAGAAAAAGTTTGTGAAGGAGTGGTATTAATTCTTTAGACCTCTGATAGAATTTACCAGTAAAGCTCTCTAGGATTGGGCTTTCCTTTTGTGGGAAAGGTTTTTATTACTAGATTAATCTCTTCACATTTTATGTATCTATTCAGATTTTCTAATTCTTATTAAATCAATTTTGATAGTTGGTGTCTCTAGGCATTTGTCCATTACATCTAGGCTATCTAATTTGTTACTGCATTAGATTCCCATTGTTGTCAAAATAAATCAACTCCAGTTTATAAATGAAAACAACAGAAATGTATTAAAATTATTATTTAATAATTTTGTAGTTTAGAAGTCTGACATAGGTCTCACTGGGCTATAATTAAGGTGTCAGCAGGGCTATATTACTTTCTGGAGGTTGGAGGGGAGAATCTAGCTTTCTCTTCCAGCTTGCAGAGGCTTCCTGTACTTCTTGACTCAAATGCCTCTTCCTTCATCTTCAAAATCAGCAATATTTGGTCATTTCCTTTTCATTTTGCCATATCTCTGTTTCTCCACTTCCAACCTGGAGAGGTCCACCCCATTTAAAGACTTAATGTGATTAAATTGGCCCACATGCATCACCCAGGATAGTCTCCCCATCTTAAACCTTAACCTTCAGTCAGTCAGTCAGTCAGTTCAGTCACTCAGTCATGTCCAACTCTTTGTGACCCCATGAACCACAGCACACCAGGCCTCACTGTCCGTCACCAACTCCCGGAGCTCACTCAAACTCATGTCCATTGAGTCAGTGATGCCATCCAGCCATCTCGCCCTCTGTTGTCACCTTCTCCTCCTGCCCCCAATCCCTCCCAGCATCAGAGTCCTTTCCAATGAGTCAACTCTTCACATGAGGTGGCCAAAGTACTGGAGTTTCAGCTTTAGCGTCAGTCCTTCCAATGAACACCCAGGACTGATCTCCTTTAGGATGCACTGGTTGGACCTCTTTGCAGTCCAAGGGACTCTCAAGAGTCTTCTCCAACACCACAGTTCAAAAGCATCAATTCTTCGACACTCAGCTTTCTTTATAGTCCAACTCTCACATCTATACATGACCACTGGAAAAACCACAGCCTTGACTAGATGGACTTTGTTGGCAAAGTAATGTCTCTGCTTTTGAATATGCTGTCTAGGTTGGTCATAACTTTTCTTCCAAGGAGTAAGCATCTTTTAATTTCATGGCTTCAGTCACCATCTGCAGTGATTTTGGAGGCCCCCCCCCAAAATAAATTCTGACACTGTTTCCACTGTTTCCCCATCTATTTCCCGTGGAGTGATGGGACCAGATGCCATGATCTTCATTTTCTGAATGTTGAGCTTTAAGCCAACTTTCCCACTCTCCTCTTTCACTTTCATCAAGAGGCTTTTTAGTTCCTCTTCACTTTCTGCCATAAGGGTGGTGTCATCTGCATATCTGAGGTTATTGAAGTCACATTTAAAAAATTCCTTGCCTTGAAGTATTATGTATCCATGGATTCCAATGATTAAGAAAAGACATATTTGGGGAGAAAGGAACCATAGAATTCCCTTATAGGCCTTTTTATTTCTGTACTCTCTGTAGTACTGTCCTCTCATTCTTTCCTGATTTTAGTTATTTTAATTCTACTCTTTTTTCCTTTGTAAATCTAGCCGAAGTTTTGTCAACTTTATTAAATTTTAAGAACAATTTTCTATTCTTTCATCTATTTCTGCTCTAGTTTTTATCATTTCTTTTCTTATGCTTGCTTTGGGTTTAGTTTGTTGTTCTTTTGGTAGTTTCTTAAGATGATAGTGTATGTTACTGATTTGAAATCTTTCTTCTTAATTCAGTATATGCTTTTATGGTATAAATTTAATGCTCAGAATGGTTTTAGTGGCCTCTCAAAAGTTTTATTTTTATTTATTTATTCATTTATTGGCTGTACTGGGTCATTGCTGCATGCAGGCTTTCTCTAGTTGTGGCAAGAGGGGGCCAGTCACTAATTGCAATGCTCAGACTTCATATTGAGGTGACTTCTCTCATCACAGAGCACAGGCTCTAGAGTGTAGGCTCTATAGTTATGGCTCAAGGGCTTAGTTGCCCTGATGTGAATCTTCCAGGACCAGGGACTGAATCAGTGTCCCCTGCATTGCTAGGTAGATTCTTAACCACTGGACCACCAGCAAAGTCCTCTCATAAGTTTTTGTGTGTTGGGGTTTTTGTAAATTCTCTTTGCACAGATGTAAAGAACAGAATTTTGGACTCTGTGGAAGAAGGCAAGGGTGGGATGATTTGAAAGAGTAGCATTGAAACATGTATATTATCATATGTGAAATAGATCGCCAGTCCAGGTTCGATGCATGATACAGGGTGCTCAGGGCTGGTGCACTGGGATGACCCTGAGGGATGGGATGGGGAGAGAGGTGGGAGGGGGGTTCAGGATGGGGAACACATGTACACCCATGGCTGACTCATGTGAATGTATGGCAAAACCCACCACAATATTGTAAAGTAATTAGCTTTCAAATAAGTAAATTTAAAAAAAAGGAAAAAAAAAAGATTCTCTATCTGTCTTTTGACAGTTTGATTATGACGTTTCTAGATGTGGATCTCTTATCTTACTTGAAGTTTTTTAGTTTTCTGGATATGTTCATTAATACATTTTCTACACAATCTGAGAAGCTTTGGTCATTTTTCTCCAAATATTCTTTCTTCTCCTTTCCTCTCCCTTCTTTTCTTTCGGAACTCCCATTATGTGCATGTTGGTATATCCGACGCTATCTCACAAGTTCTAGGTTCTGTTCATTTCTCTTTTTTTCTTGTTTCTCAGACTGGATAATCTCAATTAACCTGTCTTCATGCTTGCTGATCATTTCTTCTGGTTGTTCAAATTATTTGTTGGAATCCTATCATCAAATTTTCATTTCAATTGTTATAATTTCAGCTCCAGAAGTTTTATTTGTTCTTTTTCTTAGCATTAAAAAATTCTGTTGATGTTCTGTATTTGGTGACACATTGGTCTCAATCTCCTTTAGTTCTTCAGACATGGTTTCCTTTAGTCTTTGAACATATTTTTAAAAGTTGACTTAAAGTTTTGTCCAGTAAGCCCAACGTCTGGAGATTCTCATGAAGTTTCTACTGGATGCTTTATTTACAATGTATGGGCTATGTCCACCTAGCTCTTTGTGTGTCATCTAACATTTGTTGGAAACTGAACAATTTAATAATATAACATTGTAACTTTGGTAATCTGACTCCCTTTCCTTTGTGTTGTTGTCGTCAGACTTTGAGTTGTTTTTGTCAGACTTTATTATTGTCACTATTTTTTTAGTGATTTAATTGAAATAATTCTTTAAAGTGTGTATTCTTTGGCATGGGTGGCCATAGAATCCTCTGCTTAGTTAGCCTAATGGTCAGCTAATATTTGGGCAAAGAGTTTCTTAAATGTCTTGAACCAATTAACCTCCCAGGATTTTCTGGGAGATTAATGTGTGCATTGGGGAATCCCTTAAATGCCCCAGTTGGAAGTTTAAAACTCTGCTTTGGCCTTCACTTCTTGTTTACACAGTGTCTTGAGGTAAATCAAAGGTGAGACATTGGGGCTTTTCCAACTCTTTCTTGGGCTTGTGCCTGACTCTGGACATATGTGTGGGCTTCCAGAATTCCAGGATTGTATTGGAGTTTCCCGAAGCTCCCTATGGACATCTCATTAATCAGTCTTTCGTTTTAAGTTTTTGACTCAAATTTTACAAGGATGTATAACCTAATGAACACATTTCTAGGGCACTGTGTAGAGGCAAGTGCATAGAGTGGTAAAAATACAGTTGACCGGCTAGATATCCGCTTTGATTTGTTCATCAGTGGTAGGAAGAATAGAAGGAGTCATCTTTTATGAGTAGAGACCATAGACTATGATGAAGGAACAGGAAAAACAAAGGTGGAAAGGATGAGAAGACGAGAAGGACCTGGTCCCAAGAAACTCACTGTGAGGCAACTTCTAGCAATTAGCGTTCTGTGCCTCAGATGTTTGTCTCTGAGTTAAATGAACTTTGCCTTTGATTGCAGTCAGCTAATTCCAAGAAGTTTCCTTTACTCAGTCTTCCCTTTCTTTGCCTTACATTTTAGTCTCTAAGGAGGAGAACAGGGTTAGACTATGGAAGATTGTCCATATCTCTGAACAGTGTGTTTCCCTGTTTGTGTAGGCAACACAAAACATTTTCTCCTTCTTTATCATTTTTGCTGATTGTCGAGAGTAGTGGTTGGAAGCTAACAGGAAGAAGGGGTAAGAGTGTGGAGTCATGGACATATTTCATTATTTGCATAGATTCCATGAACTCTTGTATATAGATGGAAACGTCATCTGGAAATAAAGCTGTGCCTTCTTGCACTGTCTGGAAATACCAGAGGATTGGTAAGTGGAAGGATGAGAACAGACATGATGCTGGCTTCATAGGATGAGAAGACATCACCACCTCGAATTTTCTGAGATTGTGTAGGAGTGATGTTACTTTCTCTATAAAAGTTTTGTAGAATTCACAAGTGAAACCATCTGTGCCTCAAGTTTTCTTTGTGGGAAAACTATTAGCTAGAAATTAAAATTCTTTTATAGACACAGACCTACTCAAATTATCTGTTTCTTCTTAAGTGATCTTTGATAGTTCGTGTTTTTCCAAGACTTTCTTCATCTAAATTGTCAAAATTATTGGCAAAAAAGTGGTAAAAATATTCCCTAATTATCCTTTTAGTATCTGCAGAATCTGGTCTGATGTCACCTCTCTCATTACTGATATTAGTTATTTTTGTTTTCTCTTTTTTTTTCTATTTAATCTCCCAGAACTTTTCAGTTTTACTGATTTTTCTCAGAGAACTAGCTTTTGAATACATTATTTTTACTCTTTTTCTTTCCTATTTTTTTATTTCAAAAATAAGGTTTATTTTTTTCTTCTGCTTGCTTTCATTTTAATTCTTTTTTTTTTTTTAGTTTCCTAAGGTAATGGCAGCAATAGGAAACTTGATATAAATTTTGGAATCTGGGAGTAAGGTTCTGCTATTACCAATCATCACAAACTTAGTAGATTAAAGCAATGCAAATTTATCATCTTACACAAATGTATTCTCTTATCTTACCTTTTATGGAGGTAGAGGTTCAAAATGGGTCCACAAGGCTATGTTCCTTCTGAAAACTCTAGGAAAAAAATATCTTTCTTTGCTTAGAAAAGCTTCTAGAGACTACTTACTGTAATAACCATATTTTCTAGTTTCCGTATTTGATCCTCTGATATCTTGAGGCTGTGCTGACCCTGGAGGGATGTCCTTCCCAGGGCTAGCCAACTCCTGGAAATATTATGGGACTTTTCTGCAAGCACTCCTCTCATATGTAAGTCAAGCAATCCAGAATCCACACTTCAACTACCTACTTGATCAGCTCTCACAACCAGACCCTTTACCCGCCCGCCCTAATCATCCCAGGGCCAGGTGCCAGACAACCAGGACAGCCCTGATACCTCAGAGAACCTGTTGAAATGATGCAAACTTAGAGATATTACCTTGTCAACAAAGGTCCCTCTAGTCAAAGCTATGGTTTTTCCTGTAGTCATGTATGGATGTGAGAGTTGGACTATAAAGAAAGCTGAGTGCTGAAGAATTGACACTTTTGAACTGTAGTGTTGGAGAAGACTCTTGAGAGTCCCTTGGACAGCAAGGAGATCAAACAAGTCCATCCTAGAGGAAATCAGTCCTGAATATTCATTGGAAAGACTGATGCTGAAGCTGAAACTCCAATTCTTTGGCCACCTAATGCAAAGAACTGACTCACTGGAAATGACCCTGATGCTGGGAATGATTGAAGGCAGGAGGAGAAGGGGACAACAGAGAATGAGATGTTTGGATGGCATCACTGACTCGATGGACATGAGTTTGAGCAAGCTCCAGGAGATGGTGAAGGACAGGGAAGCCTGGCATGCTGCAGTCCATGGGGTGAAAGAAGAGAGTGGAAAAGTTGACTTAAAACTCAACATTCAAAAAACTAAGATCATGGCATCTGGTGCCATCACTTCATGGCAAATAGAAGGGGAAACAGTGGAAGTAGTGACAGATTTTATTTTCTTGGGCTCCAAAATCACCACAGATGGTGACTGAAGCCATGAAATTAAAAGACGCTTGCTCCTTGGAAGGAAAGCTATGACAAACCTAGACAGCACATTAAAAAGTGGAGACATCATTTTCTCTCAGCTTACTAATATTTTCTTCTGAAATGTCTCATCTACTGCAATGGTCATCTGGTATGTTTTTCAACTCAGTTATTGTAATTTTTGTCTCTAGAAGTTCGATTTGGGTCTTCTATGTCTCTACTTAGCATTTCCAATCTGTTTTCTCACTTCTTGAACATATGGAATATAGTCAAAATTATTGTTTTAAAGTCCTTGCTATTCATTCCATCATCTGTGTTATTTTGGAGTCAGTTTTGGTTCATTGATTTTTCTCATCAAGATAGGTTGTATATTCTTGTTTCTATGCATATCTGGTTATTTTTTACTGAATGCTAGACATTGTGATGGAGAAGGTAATTGCACCCTACTCCAGTACTCTTGCCTGGAAAATCCCATGGACAGAGGAGCCTGGTAGGCTGCAGTCCATGGGGTTGCTAAGAGTCGGACATGACTGAGCGATTTCACTTTCACTTTTCACTTTCATGCATTAGAGAAGGAAATGGCAACCCACTCCAGTGTTCTTGCCTGGAGGGATGGGGGAGCCTGGTGGGTTGCTGTCTCTGGGGTCGCACAGAGTCAGACACGACTGAAGCAACTTAGCAGCAGCAGCAGCAGACATTGTGAATTTACCTCATAGGTTGATGAATATTTTTGTATCCCTATAAATATTTTTGAGCTTTGTTCTGGGATGTGATTAAGATAACTGGAAAGAGTCTGAGCACTTCTGGGCTTCATTTTAAGATTTGTTCAGCAGAAGCAGAACTGAGTTTAGTCTGGGATTAATTCCTCCCTACAGGGGTAAGACCCTTCTTAATACATTACCCAATGTCCTTTGAATTATGATTTTCCCCTCTGACTTTGGTGAACAAGCACTGTTTTGGGGCTGTGTGCCCTGTAAGGCGGTGTTCTCTATAGTATTTTGGATCACTCTTTCCCCATCCTTGGAGAGTTTCCTCACGCTTATGCCTTAGGCAGTACTCTGCTAAATATTCAAAGCATCCTCTGCAGGGTCTCTTCCTGTGTAGCTTTCTCTTCTCCAAAACTCTTGTTATTAGTTTTCCCAGGCTCCTGCTGCTGCTGCTGCTAAGTCACTTCAGTTGTGTCCGACTCTGTGCGACTCCATAGATGGAAGCCCACCAGATTCCTCCGTCCCTGGGATTCTGCAGGCAAGAACACTGGAGTGGGTTGCCATTTCCTTTTCCAATGCATGAAAGTGAAAAGTGAAAGTGAATTTGCTCAGTCGTGTCCGACTCTTCGCGACCCCATGGACTGCAGCATACCAGGCTCCTCCGTCCATGGAATTTTCCAGGCAAGAGTACTGGAGTGGGGTGCCTTTGCCTTCTCCATTCCCAGGCTCCTAGCTCTGCTTAATTCAGAAAGACCATCAGCCTCCCCACTGCCCCTCTAGGCAACAGAGCTTAAAACCTCTCTAAGGGCCATATGTTGGACAATCATGGGACTCTCCTTTTTTTTTCCTGCTTCTTTGGGGATCATTATCTTTTGTTGTCTGATGTTCAATGTCTTAAATTGTTTTGTTTCATGTATTTTGTCCTTTTTCTTAAATTTAGTCCTTAGAGTAAACCTGGCCGTTAATCCATTTTAAGCAGATTAAAGTCTATTTTAAATGCCTTTTAGTTTTACATTGTCTTCTCCATTTTCAGAGGCATCTGCCAAAATTCCTTTGAATTCCCATGATCTCTCTTTGAATAGTAAACCTAAATGGCTACTTATCTTTAACACTGGGAATATTAGAACTATTATAGTCGAAACTCATTTTCATATGTCAATATCGAGCGCCTTTTAAATAACAGTATTATTTTCTTCCTTAAACTTACTCATATTTCAGTTGTTCTCAAAAAGTGCTGTGAAGCTACTCTTAAAGGTGAATCATGGAACTATGTAGCAAAGACCAAGAACTAGGACTATGGCTTTGCTGTAGTAAAGGAATATCACTCTCATACTTCTTTATAAAGCAGAAGTGTTGTTATCAGTATTGTGACTGAATTTGCCATGGTAGTGTTTTCAAAAGTGAAGTAATAAGTACTTTAGTATTTTTAAACTTGTGGAATAATGTACCAAAAATGGTATGCATCATTGTCCTCCAGGATCCTTTTTCTCTTGGCTGCGCTGGGTCTTCATTATGGTGTGTGGGCTCTCCAGCTGTGGCTTGAGGCTTGTGGGATCTTAGTTCCCTGACCAGGGATCAAACCTGTGTCCCCTGCATTGAAAGACAGATTCTTTTCTTTGTAGTGGTAGTGCTGGGTCTTCGTTGCTTCGAGTGGGCTTTTCTCTACTCTCTAGTTGCCTTGCGAGGGCTTCTCATTGTAGCAGTTTCTCTTGTTGCGGAGCACAGGCTCTAAGGCACTCAAGCATCAGCAGTTGCGGCACATGGGCTCAGCAGTTGTGTTTCCTGGGCTGTAGAGCACAGGCTCAGTAGTTGAGGCACACGGGCTTTGTTGCTCTGTGGCATATGGGATCTACCTAGATCAGGGAACGAACCTGTGCCTCCTACATGGCAGGCAGATTCATAACCGCTGGGCCATCAGGGAAGTCCCATCTCCAAGATTTTTGAAGACCAAACAAATATAACAGCCTGTCCCATTATTTGAGTCGTATAGACTCATATTCCATTATTCTCCTCTACTAGACAAATGGCATATCCTTCATATTTTTGGTAAAGTTTGGGGTTTTGTATTAATAAGGTACATTTAAGAATTTCCATGACTGAGTTACTGACTCCCCATGCTTTCTGATCCACCACCGCCCCCAGCTCTGTGTTCTCTGCTTCTTAGATGAGCTTCCCCCACACCTCACCACGGTGCTCTGTTCATCTCACCCTTCCTTAGAAAGCCTGTCCCAGTACCAAATCCAGGAAACTTCCAAAATTTGTCTTGGCCTCAACTCAGCTTTCCTTCTGGAAATTCCACTATATATTCTTTTTTTTGGCCACACCACATAGCATGTGGAACTTCCCCGACCAGGGATCTAACCTGTGCCCCTTGCAATAGAAGCCCAGAGTCGTAACCACCAGACCACCAGGGAAGCCCTGTATATTCTTTTTCACAGTTTTCTCTTGCACCTTTATTCACCTTCAGTTCAGTTCAGTCTCTGAGTCCTGTCCGACTCTTTGCAACCCCATGAATCGCAGCACGCCAGGCCTCCCTGTCCATCACCAACTTCCGGAGTTCACTCAGACTCAACGTCCATCGAGTCATTGATGCCATCCAGCCATCTCATCCTCTGTTGTCCCTTTCTCCTCCTGCCCCCAGTCCCTCCCAGCATCAGAGTCTTTTCCAATGAGTCAACTCTTCTCATGAGGTGGCCAAAGTACTGGAGTTTCAGCTTTAGCATCATTCCTTCCAAAGAAATCCCAGAGCTGATCTCCTTCAGAATGGACTGGTTGGATCTCCTTGCAGTCCAAGGGACTCTCAAGAGTCTTCTCCAAAACCACAGTTCAAAAGCATCAATTCTTTGGTGCTCAGCCTTCTTCACAGTCCAACTCTCACATCCATACATGACCACTGGAAAAACATTAGCCTTGACTAGACGGACCTTAGTTGGCAAAGTAATGTCTCTGCTTTTGAATATACTATCTAGGTTGGTCATAACTTTTCTTCCAAGGAGTAAGCATCTTTTAATTTCATGGCTGCAGTCACCATCTGCAGTGATTTTGGAGCCCCCCAAAATAAAGTCTGACACTGTTTCCACTGTTTCCCCATTTATTTCCCATGAAGTGATGGGACCGGATGCCATGATCTTCGTTTTCTGAATGTTGAGCTTTAAGCCAACTTTTTCACTCTCCTCTTTCACTTTCATCAAGAGGCTTTTGAGTTCCTCTTCGCTTTCTGCCATAAGGGAGGTGTCATCTGCATATCTGAGGTTATTGATATTTTTCCTGGCAATCTTGATTCCAGCTTGTGTTTCTTCCAGTCCAGCATTTCTCATGATGTACTCTGCATAGAAGTTAAATAAGCAGGGTGACAATAGACAGCCTTGATGGACTCCTTTTCCTATTTGGAACCAGTCTATTGTTCCATGTCCAGTTCTAACTGTTGCTTCCTGCCCTGCATACAGATTTCTCAAGAGGCAGGTCAGGTGGTCTGGTATTCCCATCTCTCTCAGAATTTTCTGCAGTTTATTATGATCCATGCAGTCAAAGGCTTTGGCATAGTCAATATAGCAGAAATAGATGTTTTTCTGGAACTCTCTTGCTTTTTCCATGATCCAGAGGATGTTGGCAATTTGATCTCTGGTTCCTCTGCCTTTTCTAAAACCAGCTTGCACATCAGGAAGTTCATGGTTCATGTATTGCTGAAGCCTGGCTTGGAGAATTTTGAGCATTATTTTACTAGCATGGGAGATGAGTGCAATTGTGCGGTAGTTTGTGCATTCTTTGGCATTGCCTTTCTTTGGGATTGGAATGAAAACGGACCTTTCCAGTCCTGTGGCCACTGCTGAGTTTTCCAAATTTGCTGGCATATTGAGTGCAGCACTTTCACAGCATCATCTTTCAGGATTTGAAACAGCTCCACTGGAATTCCATCACCTCCACTAGCTTTGTTCGTAGTGATGCTTTCTAAAACTGTATCTATTTTAAAGATCCTCTAGATAGAATGACCACCCACTTAGTGGGATACAATAAGTCACCCCTCTCAGCGTGGTATTTTTGTCTTTGAAAAGCAGAGTTTCTTATAGGAACCTTATCAATCACACAGTAGTTACAAGAATGTCAGATATAATGATGCATACAATCTTAACAAGAGAAGCTATTTAAGAATTTACATACTGTAAAAACATGCACGTTAGAAGTTAGCCGTGTGGAGAGATACAAGCAGTAGGAAAAGTAGTTGATTTGGGTTGAAGGCCCATATGCAGTAATATTGCTTTTTCTTCCTATATACATTTATTTATATAAATAAATTTATTTGTTACAATAAATAGCTGCTACTAACAGATACAGGTTCTGCACACACATTTAAATACGCAAGAGTAAATGATGACCTGCTGCATGTACAGTTCCAAGTGGATCTGTGATCCTGTGATAGCTCTCATGAAAATAGTACATAGTAAACCCCAAGCAGGTAAGTAGGAAGCACTAGTTATTTATCTAGTTTTAATTTGAAACTGTTTAACTTTTGACATTATTATCTGTGAAGAACATGTTTCCTTTTATTGTTTTAAAAACTGATATGCATGCAGAGTGGGGGAATTTTGATGGTTGTTCAAACTAACAGTGATAGCTGAAATATCCTTAAAAATACTTTTTAATAACAGAATTTATTCACATATTTAACGTAGACTTTGGGTCATCTATAGCTTCAAATCTAAAGATGGAGGAAGTGTATTGGAATTTTAATGCATTTAGTTTTAGTATCCTGTAGTTTTCTACCCTGGTTCCAAAGAATGAAACCCATGTAACTGCTTCTGTATTCACCAAAGCAGGCACTATTTTGAACTCTTAAGAGAATATTCAAAACAAAAAGTGTACTTTCTCTTCCTCTGCACTTTTTGAGAAACTTGACCAAAATTATTAATTATTCAAGGTTCCTTTTGAGCAGTGGTGTTTTTCTGTGTTACTGTCTAGAGAACAAACAAAATGAGAACTTCATAAGAAAAGTGCTGACTTGGAATACATGTTAGCAAGCAGGAACCCTGGACAGGAGCTCAATTTTCTCATTTGCAAAACACCCCCATTCACTCTGCTTTTCACCAACTATTAAGGCAAAATCCTGGGGGGTGAGGATTGGCTCTACCTAACAATTTATGCTTAAAAAGATCCTCCTAAGGAGATTTCTCTAATCAAGGAAAATCCCTTCTGTAAGAAGTTGGCAGGTTCTGTGAACCGAGAGGGAAGACTTAATGTCTCTATGGATGCTTAAATTACAAGTTCTTTTGGGGGAAGAGACATTAAAATAACTTGAAGGTCTATTTTATTGGCAACTTAGAATTTTATTTTTAAACTTCTAAATTTGAAAACAAGACAGTCCAGGTTGAATAATAAAGTTTCCCAATGCTGAATCTGCTCATCTGGAGCTAGTTTTTTGCCTGAAGTACAAAAACCAACTTTCTAAAACTCCTAGGTAGGGACAGTACTGTTCTGATGATCTGTGATTAGATGAACTGATCAATCTCAGTCAGTAACATCCCTTTTTTATTCCTTGGTAAAGGTTTAAACTATTCTAGAAAAGACTCATTGTTTTAGTCTTACGTAGACAATTTCATTCTCAAGTCTCCTGAGAGGCGTATGCCTTATACAAGAATTCATATTTATCTTTCTCACTTCATGCACTTCACAAATTGGATGGACACACTCATTATGTCTATTCAGTATCAGGAAGAAGATGATTAGCATTGAGCTGTAAGTACATTCTAATTATCTTGAAGAGCTCACTCATGTTGACATGATCAGGCACCAGGAATTTTGTTTTATCCAGGACCAGAAGCTGTTTCTCAGCTTTGTATTTTTCCATTATTACCAAGATTTTGGTAGGATGCTGCTCTGGGATAAGTTGGACGTCTTCTACTCTTTGTTTGAAGGTTCTGAGCTGTTAGAAGGTTTTCTCCTGCGACAGCATCTTCTCTTGTGTCTCCTCAGCCTGCAGTCATCCCACTGTATTTTATTTGTACCTTTTAAAATCTTGTTTTAGAGTCTTTATTTGTATTTTTTGTGTGTTTGTTTTTGCTGTTTTGCATCTGGAGCAGCAATTCTCAGACTTTATGTGCATCAAAATCACCCCCCAAAGTTGTTAAAACAGATTGCCTGACCTCACGCCCAGAGTGTCTAAGGTTCAAGAACTTTGATCATGCTCTCAACTGATGATGCATGGTACAAGGAAACACTTTGAGAACCAGAAGCTTCGACTAGACCCACAGTCTAGGTCCTTTGAAGGCAGGGTCCATGTTCCTGCATGGACCTTTCATTCATCTTTTATTCCACACAGTATCCAACACAGTGACTTGTAAAGAGCTGTTCAGTAGGATGGCTTCATTAGTATTGAATTTCTGGACTTCAAAGGTGTGTCATAGAAATTTCACACACATTAGCATTCTAAGGAAGAATCAGAGTTACAGTGAAGAACCCACAAAGAGTAAAAGAGAGCTCGTGATCCATTTCTAAGTCAGCCTGCATCATCAGTGAATAAAGCAAAAGGGGAAAGTGTAAAGCTGGGTAATTTTCAATGTCAAACAGGCAGCAAGTGTTAGATTAATTATTTTAGTTATTATGCAAAAAAGTGTTTTTTTAACTATGGCCTGTTTCCAAGTGGTTAATAAATTCGGCAAGAGTGTTTTATTAATTACTACTAGGAAAACCAATAGAATTAATGTACATCCAAAGACTGTCAAACATGGAAGTTAAAAAATCAGAATTAACAAGTGAGATGGGCAGTGGATGCCTGGCTTTGAGTCCCAGCTGTGCTCTTGATGCCCGTGTGCATTCAGGTACTCAGTTTCTTCTTATGTAGAATGGGTAGCAAAACAATCATGTCTGCTTTTGAGAGATAAGTCCTCAAAACAGTACCTGGCACACAGTAAGTGTTTGCTAAACAAAACAAAGCACTAGTAGAGAAATGTAAAATGGTGCAGCTGCTATGAAAAACAGTACAGAGACTCTTCAAAGAATTAAAAGTAGAACTGCCGTATGATCCATCAATCTCACTTCTGGGTACTTACTCAATAAAAATGAAAACAGGATCTCGAAGAGATATCTGTACCCCCATGTTCATTGCAGTCTTATTCATATTAGCTAAGGTATGGGGACAACCTAAGTAATCTCAGTGGGTAAATGAATAAACAATGTGTGGTAACCATATACAATATAGTATTATTCAGCCATAAAAAGCAAGGAAATCCTGCTATTTACAACAATATGGATTGACCTTGAGGGTGTAATGCTAAGTGAAATAAATCAGACAGAGAAAGTCAAACACTGTAAGATCTCACCTACATATGGAATCTAAAACAACAACTGCAAGTCAAAACAAAAACCAAATTCTTAGAAACAGAGAAATGGTGGTGTGTGAGGGAGTCAAAAGGTTCAAACTTTCAGTGTTAAAATAAATAAGTCCTGGGGCTATGTATGTATAGCACAGTGACCTTAGCTAAAAATAACTTATTGTATATTGGAGAGTTGCTATGACAGTGGATCTTCAAAGCTCTCATTAAAAAACAACAGTAAAAAAATAAACTAATATGGAATCTTCTCAGGTTAGTCTATGCCTTTGGTGATCACATTTTGTCCACCTGAAATTTAGAACAAGGATGACAGATACTCAGGCCACCCCTGGGAATAAAAGCCTTTCCGAAAATTCTGTGATTCTCCAAACCGGGGTTACAGAAGCCACCGACAGTGTTTTGTATACAGAGAATGTTCTGGACACCCCAGGTTGTCTGGTGTTCATATCTGTGTATTTCCAGCTCCTCTCTTCCATTTCCCCCCCAAATATCCTGTCACCCCAAGAACAGAGAGAGAATGAGAACAGGAAAGGTAAAACTCGTGTCTTCATCAGCTTTTCCAGTCATGATGTGAGTGGATTTTTGTGGAATGGAAGTTATTTCATGGTAATGATCCCCACTGGAACCCAAGAGAGTCTACATCTTGGACCTGAAGTTTCAGGGTGTTAGCTAGTGTGTATAAACAGAATAACCAATGGAAACCCAACCAACACACAGGCAATCTCTCAGCAATGTTCTTCCTTTTAAAACATGTTAATGTTTCCACTGAGAGCCCTGGAATTTACTGTACATTTTTGCTTTTGCTTCTTATAGCAGCAAAGGGAGGCACTTACAAGTAAGGGACTCATAAAGTGCAGAAATCACTCAGAGATGATGTTTATCCAGCTGGACTTCTGCAGTGAGAAACACAATTCAAAAACACAACTGAAGGCAAGGAGCCAGTCCCAAATTATGGATGCAAAGATTGGACAAAGGCAGCAGAAAGGGAAAAGATCATGTGTCAGACTGCTAGTCTTCCTGCTACTTCTCATCTGGCAGTGTTGATCCCACTCATGGCGAAGTCAGCCGGCCCCCACAAGAAGCTCCAGAAACTGCCTACACCATCCTATCTTCTTCATGCTCAGACATATGCTCTGTCCTTCCTCCCTCTCTCCCTTCTTTCTTTCATTCCTTCCTTCATTCCCTTCTTTCTTCCTTCCTTTCTTCCCTGCCTTCCTCTCTCTCTCCTTTCTTTCTTTCTGGATTTCTTTCTCTCTCTTTTACCCTTCTTCCTTTGTCTGAGCTATTTCTCTTGTTATAGAGATTTCCAAACATACACAAAAGTAATGAGAAACACATAACAATCCCCCAGCTATCTATCACCTGCCTCAGGTATATCAACTCTGTGCCAGCCTGGCTCTCCTAGCTCTCCACCCAACTCTCCCTGCAGCCCAGTGTCCTCCTGCAGCATTTAAAAGTAAACCCCCAAATGTCACTCTTACATGTGTCATTATGTGTCTCTAAGAGGAATTTACTTTTTAAAAACCTAACCAGGCTTCCCTGGTGGCTCAGTGGTGAAGAATCTGCTTGCCATTGCAGGAGACATGGGTTCGATTCCTGATCCAGGAAGATCCCACATGCCGTGGAATCCTGATCTGGGAAGAACCCACATGCCGCAGAACAACTAAGCCTGTGCACCACAACTATTGAGCCCTGGACAGCCTGGGAGCCAAATACTGAAGCCCAAGTGCCTACAGTCCATGCTCCGCAACAAGAGGAGTTGCCGCACATGACAGCTAAAGAAAAGCCTGCACGGCAATGAAGACTTAGCACAGTCAAAAACAAATAAATAAAGTTAAAACAAACAAACAAACAAACTGAAATGCATTAGCATACTTTTCAAAATTAGCTATATTTCCTTGAGATCAGTGTATTTAAAAATTTCTCAAAATATATTTTTATAGTTATTTTGTTCAAAGAAACTCCAATCAATCTCTACATGGTGAATTTAGTTGAGAAGTTTCTCAGGCTTTTTCATCATGTAATACTTCCCTTCTTCCTGTTTTCATGCCTTATGTCTGACCTGCCCAATTTCCCAGCCTTGGTTTCACTGAATTGTATCCTCATGGTTGTTAAAAGTTCAGAAAAAAGAAAAAAAACAACAGAAATAAAGCCAGTGAATCACTGACATAGTAATTAGTAAAAGGTACAGGGAATTCTGCTCAATGTTAAGTGGCAGCCTGGATGGGAGGGGAATTTGAGGGGCCTATGGGTACGTGTAAATGTACAACTGAGTCACTCTGCTATCCACCTGAAACTATCACAGCATTATTAGCTGGTTATGCTCTAATATAAAGTAAAAAGTAAAAAAAAAAGTTTATTGTGTGCAGACCAAAAAGATAGTCTACAAATGGGGAGCACTCAAACCCAAACATTGTATATTGTTGTAAAGCAGTGTGAAGGCAGTGACTGTTTATTTTTCAGAGTAATTGATTAAAACATTAGAATTTTCTTGAATGAAAGGGAATTGGTTAGTGGTTACCTCATATCAACTGGGAGGAACAGTTCGTATTTTTTGCTTATGATTTTCAGAGGCATAAGCAACAAGTGACCCAGGTCAAGTTACCCTCCCTTGTCCTACAAAATCAGCAAAATAAAGCTTTGTTTGTATGACTAAACTGGTTTTGTCTGCTCAGAGAATTTTCAAGTCTGGTCTCTGTTTGAGTTTGATTTGAGCATGATTTAACTAACACATTCCTTTGCTCCCACAGTTTGGAGGTTTGTTTAGACTGGGTTATGAACTTTTCAGTGTGAGTTGTCCATAGGGGTGTTGGTGGTTCCTTTTGCACCCCTAATGTTTTGTTACCCAGGTTTAGTGGATTTGAAATTATTGTCATCCTGATCCACTCATCAAATATTTCCCATCAGCCTCATGTTATTTACATTCATTTATTGCTCAGATCTGTTTTTCATTCAGTCAGTTCAGTTCAGTCACTCAGTCGTGTCTGACTCTTTGCGACCCCATGGACTAAAGCATGCCAAGCCTCCCTGTCTATCACCAACTCCTGGAGTTTACTCATACTCATGCCCATTGAGTTGGTGATGCCATCCAACCATCTCATCCTCTGTTGTCCCCTTCTCCTCCCGCCTTCAATCTTGCCCAGCATCAGGGTCTTTTCAAATGAGTCAGTTCTTTGCAACAGGTGGCCAAAGTATTGGAGTTTCAGCTTCAGCATTAGTCCTTCCAATGAATATTCAGGACTGATTTCCTTTAGGATGGATTGGTTGGATCTCCTTGCAGTCCAAGGGACTCTCAAGAGTCTTCTCCAACAACACTGTTCAAAAGCATCAATTCTTCAGCACTCAGCTTTCTTTATAGTCCAACTCTCACATCCATACATCATTATTAGAAAAACCAAAGCTTTGACTAAACGGACCTTTGCTGGCAAAGTAATGTCTCTGCTTTTTACTATGCTGTCTAGGTTGGTCATAACTTCCAAGGAGCATCTTTTAATTTCATGACTGCAGTCACCATCTGCAGTGATTTTGGAGCCCCCCCAAAATAAAGTCTGTCATTGTTTCCCCATCTATTTGCCATGAAGTGATGGGGCCAGATGCCATGATCTTCGTTTTCTGAATGTTGAGCTTTAAGTCAACTTTTTCACTCTCCTCTCTCACTTTCATCAAGAGGCTCTTTAGTTCCTCTTCACTTTCTGCCATAGGGTGGTGTCATCTGCATATCTGAGGTTATTGATATTTCTCCTGGCAATCTTGATTCCAGCTCGTGCATCATCCAGTCCAGCATTTCGCATGATGTACTCTGCATAGAAGTTAAATAAGCAAGGTGACAGTATACAGCCCTGACGTACTCCTTTCCCAATTTGGAACCAGTCTGTTGTTCCATGTCCAGTTCTAACTGTTGCTTCTTGATCTGCATACAGATTTCCCAGGAGGCAGGTCAGGTGGTCTGGTCTGGTTTTTTCATTAGTGGTTGCAAAATGGTGATTTGTTGTTGTTGTTGTTCTGAATTTATTACAATATTGCTTCTGTTTTTTAGTTTTTTGGCTGCAAGGCCTGTAGAATCTTAGCTCCCCTACCAGGATTGAACTCGCACCCCTTGCACTGGAAGGCGAAATCTCAACCACTGGACCACCAGGGAAGCCCCTGTTCTGCATTTATTAGCATAACTTCTATAACTATTTGGTTAACCTGAAAGAGAATTTGTATAAGAAATGCAGAATCAATACATAATGCTTTCTCTTAATGAATTTTCAAAATAATTGTGAACCTACAATGAAGACGACTTCCTTCTTTTTGTGTGTGTCATTATAAACACATAGCAGAGAAGGCAATGGCAACCCACACCAGTATTCTTGCCTGGAAAATCCCATGGACGAAGGAGCCTGGAAGGCTGCAGTCCATGGGGTCGCTAAGAGTCGGGCACGACTGAGCGACTTCACTTTCACTTTTCACTTTCATGCATTGGAGAAGGAAATGGCAACCCACTCCAGTATTCTTGCCTGGAGAATCTCAGGGGCGGGGGAGCCTGGTGGGCTGCCGTCTATGGGGTCTCACAAAGTCAGACACGACTGAAGCGACTTAGCAGCAGCAGCAGCATAAACACGTGTGTCTACTTTATTTCAATACATTTAGTCACTTATTGTCTGTGGCCCATCTTTCGCCTGTAGGGGCTCCTCCAGTTTGGCTCTTGGACACAGTTCCTTGGTTTCTAGCAACAGCCCGATTTTGGGCCACAGTACATCTCAGGATCATTTTGTACTGTACCTGCCCCAGAACAGCCATTTCTCTAGGAACTCTGGTTCCTGTTAGTGAAAAATAGCATTTGGAGACCACAGTCTGGGAACTGGGAGTGGAAAGTGTATGTGTGTGCTCACTGAGACTGTCTAGCCCTTGAATCTAGGCTTCTTTGCTGTTGTTTTTAACAGCACATTATATAAGCTCACATTATAAGCTTATACTCATCTTTCCAGAGCAAATGTAGGATGTAAGTTTGTAGGGTTTTAAGTGTGGTGATCAGAATGTATTCCTTTTCTTACATTGAAATTTTTAGTTTCTAAGGATTCCTACATAATTATGTATTTGATCTCTTTGGTCTTTCTGTATCTCTGTGTATATGTGTGTGTGTGTGTACACATGTACATACATATGTTTTTCTATATATGTCTATGTGGATAGTTCAAATAGCAATGTCAGTATTACTATTAAATGTAAGAATCTAAAATGAAAGAAAAGTTTGTGTACTGAATGGCAAGAAGCCATAGTGATAACAGTGTACTTGAAGTGCATGGAAAGTTTTTGCACTCAGTGAAAATGACAAAATCAAGAGGAATTAAAGAGGATTTCAGTGTATGTACTTACCTGACTGTGAGATTGTTCTGAAACTAAATCTCTGAAACCATGTTCTTAGAGGAGTCTTGCCACTAAGAATATTTAACAATAGACAGTTATTGGTGTCCAGGGTCTTAGGTAAGAAGAGACAGAAAGATTTTTTCATCTGCTTCTAGGAAGATTTACGGAGAATATGTTGACTGTCTTGATTTTAACTGTTTCTTGTAGGTCTGTAACTCTTTCCTTTTAACTTGGACCTAGGGGTGGTGTCAAAGAAGTGGAAGTGAAAAGATGATTGTGACTTTTCCAATTTCACCACTGTTCTCTAAGCTTCCTCACTTCTCTCAAACTCACCATGGGTTGTTTTTAGAGAGTATCAGCCTAATAAGCATGATAAAAAGTCAAGCCAATTTATACTCTTGCATTTGCATCTTAAAACCTTCTCTGATTTTATTAAAGAGGCATGTTAAAACCTTCCTCTGTTTTTTTCCTTTCCTGTCAGCCATGTTTCATCTTATCCTGCTGTTGTTCACAATATGCCCCGGGTTTCATGTCCAGGAAAAGCACCACATACTGACATACCCAGTTATATTTAAAGTGAATAGCCCTTGATTTGTTTAGTAATTAAGTTAATAATGATATATTTTGCTAAGCTTGTTACTTAATAAATAGGATGATTGACACTTTATTATAAGCATTGCCAACTACTCTTAGAAAATATTAACTCATTATTTTAAAAAGCTGTTTTGGCGTTTTGACTATGGGGTTAATCCTGAATTTTCCTGAGGATGATGATGAAGGTACCTGTTTGCAGCTCACGTGAAGTGGCCCCAGTTGTCAGTTTGGAAAACATGGAGAAAACCAGACAGGATAAGCTCATTTTTGAGACGGACTTATATGCCTGCCTGCACTCGTCTTTCATTTAATTTCCCACAGCACCATGGTCCTAGGGGTAGAATTTTATCCTAAAGTAGGGATTGAAAAACATGAAAGGATTTGCTCACAGTCACAGCTAATACGTGACAAGAGAGTTTTAATCCTGTCTTCATCTTGCTTATACATATCCCTGCACCCCAGCTGCCTTTCCCTGAACCTGGCGGGAGAAATCCATCTGAGTTGAACCTTAAAGTAAAAGAATCCAGTTAAAGAGTGTGTGCGTGGGGTCAGGGGGTGTCCTATCTCCCGCTGACAACACAGCATCTTACTCAGAGTCAGGTTCAAAACTGTGCTTATTGAATGGAAGATGTTGATGAAAGCCAGATTCTCAGGACTTCAGTTATAAATCTGTTATTCTCAACTGAGAGGTCCTAGAGTTTATTAATACAATCTATATGTTGTAAAAGTTTTATCTTATGGCCTTTGCAATTTTGATCTGCTCACTGTAGCTCTAGTCCTTTCTGTTTCACCTTTTCTCCTAAACAGAAATTAAAGCAAGAAAAATTTTAAAAATATTTAAACATTTCTTAAGTTGTGAGAATCTTAAACTAAATATATGAAGAAGTTAGTAGTTTACTCAAACAACTTAGGCATTTGTTTGGAAACTGATATCGTCAGTGTCTGCTTGTCATCTTCTCTGATGAATGCTCTTTGTTCACTTTCAAAACTCGCCAATCTGCCAAATATTTTTTTGCTGGGAAGTTAGCATGTCTGGCAAGTAGCACATTCTTTTTGATTTAGGCATGGATAAATGTTTTTTGAAGTCAGATATATATTTTTAAGAAGATATCTTAGTAAACCTGGGACTGAAATCTATGTATTCATTTCTCCCCTTATTTTTCTTATACCTTTAAAAGATTCCCCTTGGGCACTTGAAGCAGGGGAGGTAGGGTCCATTGCCACAAAGGTACAGCAGTTGACACAGGACATGTATTCAGGGCCCCAAAGAGACTCATGGCTGCCTGTAAGAAGGAGCTGGAATCCCTCTGCACCAGAGGCCTGGATGGAAATCATCAGCATGCATGTGAGCTTCACCAGTGGGTGAAGAGCCAGGTCATTAACCCATGGTCTGACTGGGAACGATGTGCATGTGTGCGTGCAAAGTTGCTTCAATCATGTCCGACTCTTCTCTACCCTAGCCTGCCAGCTTCCTCTGTCCACAAGATTCTCCAGGCAAGAATACTGGAGTGGGTTGCAATGCCTTCCTTCAGGGGATCTTCCAGACCTAGAGATCAAACCCAAGTCTGTTACATCTCCTGCACGGGCAGGCAGGTTCTTTACCACTAGTGCCACTTGGGAGGCCCTGGGAGCCATGTACCTGTGGGTTAACTTGAAAGTGCTTCACAGGGAGGCAAGAATGCCTTGGGACAGCCAAGAAGTGAAATTCCCACAGAAGACAAGCTTACACACAAGAATTACAAAACATATGAGGAAGTCCAATGTTATGAAAAATAGCCAGAAGACCCAGGTCCACTGCATATAGCTTACATAATTATAAATTGTGCACCAAACAATTACAGGTGTGTCATTCAGATTGACCACAATCACATTTATACACACACATGCACACACACACACAATGCAAAACTTGAGAATAAGAATTTTAGGGCAATCTAAAAAAGATGTTAAATTCTCAGGCTGATAAAAAGAGGGGATTACATTCATGGAATAAGAACATTCAAAATAAAAACATACCATTATGGCAAAAGAACAGGTGATTGTGAGAAAAAACAAAATCAGATATCTTGATAATTAAGTCTTAGAATATGTATTTAATAGAGGACATATCCAGCAAGCAAGAGAGTTAATAAATTAAAAAGGAAACTAATTTAGAGGGAATGTGACCCTGCCAACACCTTGATTTTGATCTAGTGAAAATGATTTTGGGCTTCTGGCCTCCAGGACTGTGAAATAATAAATTTCAATTGTTTAACTCACCAAGTTTGTGATAATTTGATACAGCAACCATAGGAAAATAAAATACTAGGCAAAGATGGAGCATTTTGAGCATCATCAGAGTATAATAATTGTAGTGAATCACAGCATATAAATTGGTTTTAAATAATTTCATCAGTTCAAAATGATACTAACACTGTGCTATACACACAAACTCATTTGTCACTAAGTAACAAATTCATTGTCCTGAAAACTGAAATAAAGGGAAATAACTGTACTTCAAAGTAATAATACAGTTGATAGGGAAAAACTTTCAGTTCAGTTCAGTTCAGTCACTCAGTCATGTCTGACTCTTTGCGACCCCATGAATCGCAGCACGCCAGGCCTCCCTGTCCATCACCATCTCCTGGAGTTCACTCAGACTCACGTCCATCGAGTCCTTTATGCCATCCAGCCATCTCATCCTCGGTCGTCCCCTTCTCCTCCTGCCCCCAGTCCCTCCCAACATCAGAGTCTTTTCCAATGAGTCAACCCTTCGCATGAGGTGGTCAAAGTACTGGAGTTTCAGCTTTAGCATCATTCCTTCCAAAGAAATCCCAGGGTTGATCTCCTTCAGAATGGACTGGTTGGATCTCCTTGCAGTCCAAGGGACTCTCAAGAGTCTTCTCCAACACCACAGTTCAAAAGCATCAATTCTTCGGTGCTCAGCCTTCTTCACAGTCCAACTCTCACATCCATACATGGCCACAGGAAAAACCACAGCCTTGACTAGACGGACCTTAGTTGGCAAAGTAATGTCTCTGCTTTTGAATATACTATCTAGGTTGGTCATAACTTTTCTTCTAAGGAGTAAGCGTCTTTTAATTTCATGGCTGCAGTCACCATCTGCAGTGATTTGAAAGCCCCAAAAAACAAAGTGGACACTGTTTCCACTGTTTCCCCATCTATTTCCCATTAAGTGATGGGACCGGATGCCATGATCTTCGTTTTCTGAATGTAAGCTTTAAGCCAACTTTTTCACTCTCCACGTTCACTTTCATCAAGAGGCTTTTTAGCTCCTCTTCGCTTTCTGCCATAAGGGTGGTGTCATCTGCATATCTGAGGTTATTGATATTTCTCCCGGCAATCTTGATTCCAGCTTATGTTTCTCCAGTCCAGCGTTTCTCATGATGTACTCTGCATAGACGTTAAATAAGCAGGGTGACAATATACAGCCTTGACGGACTCCTTTTCCTATTTGGAACCGGTCTGTTGTTCCATGTCCAGTTCTAACTGTTGCTTCCTGACCTGCATGCAGATTTCTCAAGAGGCAGGTCAGGTGCTCTGGTATCCCCATCTCTTTCAGAATTTTCCACAGTTAATTGTGATCCCCACAGTCAAAGGCTTTGGCATAGTCAATAAAGCAGAAATAGATGTTTTTCTGCAACTCTCTTGCTTTTTCCATGATCCAGCGGATGTTGGCAATTTGATCTCTGGTTCCTCTGCCTTTTCTAAAACCAGCCTGAACATCAGGGAGCTCACGGTTCACATATTGCTAAAGCCTGATTTGGAGAATTTTGAGCATTACTTTACTAGCATGTGAGATGAGTGTAATTATGTGGTAGTTTGAGGAAAACCTTTGCTTGATGGAAAATTTTAAAAAAGAAGGATTTGTAGAATTAAGATATTATCATTTTGTAGTTTGTTGTAAAATAACAAACTTAAGCAATGATTATTAATAGCTTCTAAAACCATTAAGTGAAAAAGTTATGCGAAACTTATAATCAGGCTGACAATTTCCAAACCCCAGTTTAATTTCAGCATTAAAAAGAAAAGAGCGGACTGGCATATGTACCCCTTGATGTAATGCAGTAGGAAAGAAAAACACCAACTTGAAATTTTCCTGAAAAAAATTCAAACTTGAATCTGATAAACTTCTATTAATTAGATATAATTACCTGCTTACAAGAAATACTGGGGACAGGGAAATATGTTAAGTAATACTTCTGGGCTGCTACCAGCAAAATTCAAGGTACGGGAAACTATAGAGGAAAAGACCTAGTCTGTTCAACAAATAAGTTATAAAAACAAAAAATGTAGAAGAAACAACCTGTAATTAAAAGCATTTAAGAGATTTATCAATCCAATGAGTCTCGATTCAAATAACCCAGCTGAAAAACAACCATGACACAGTGGCAGACATTAAAAATGGATTTGCAATTTAATTAAATTGAAGAATTATTCTTATTATTTTAGGGATGATATGATTGGATGTGTTTTAGAAGTGATGTCTATTATCTATCCTAACTGAGAAATACATACTGAAGAATAGATGAACAAAATGATATGGTATTTGGAATTTACTTCAAAATAGTCTAGCTGGAGGTGGGAAATTAATGAGAGCAAGAGTACAATGAAATTTGTCAAGAGTTGATAATTGTTCTAGTTGAATGATGGGTATATGGGAGTTTTATTATTCAATTCTCTCTACTTTTGTATATGGTTGAAGATTTCCATTTAAAGTTTCCTTGAAGAATAAAAGAAGGAAATAAAACTAAGAAAATCTCTCAGAACAGGGCAGAGATTAAGAAATGGAAATTAGAAAAAAATAAAGTTAAGATATATACATATATTTGAAGAAGTATGTGAATGAAAGAATAAAGCTGAGTTAGTCATAGTTCTCCAGAGAAATAGAAGCCATAGGAGACACATAGATGATAGACAGGTAGATAGATATAGATAGAGACGATGTACACATATGTGTAGATTGGAGAAGGGCACGCAACCCACTCCAGTAGACTTGCCTGGAAAATCCCATAGACAGGGGAACCTGGCAGGCTATAGTCCATAGGGTCACACAGAGCTGGACACGACTGAAGCGACTTAGCACAAAGCCATAGATACAGATACAGACACAGACACAGATACAGATACAGATACAGATACAGATACAGATATAAACAGGGACAGAGTAAAGGGACAAGTTCAGTGCAGTCGCTCAGTCGTGTCCCACTCTTTGCGACCCCATGAACCACAGTACGCCGGGCCTCCCTGTCCATCACCAACTCCTGAAGTCCACCTAAACCCATGTCCATTGAGTCAGTGAGGCCATCCAACCATCTCACCCTCTGTTGTCCCCTTCTCCTCCTGCCCTCAATCTTTCCCAACATCAGGGTCTTTTCAAATGAGTCAGCTCTTCGCATCAGGTGGCCAAAGTACTGGAGTTTCAGCTTCAACATCAGTGCTTCCAATGACCACCCAGGACTGATCTCCTTTAGGATGGACTGGTTGGATCTCCTTGCAGTCCAAGAGACCCTCAAGAGTCTTCTCCAACACCACAGTTCAAAAGCATCAATTCTTCGGTGCTCAGCTTTATAGTCCAGCTCTCACATCCATACACGACTACTGGAAAAACCATAGCCTTGACTAGACGGACCTTTGTTGGCAAAGTAATGTCTCTGCTTTTAACTTTCCTTTCAAGGAGTAAGTGTCTTTTAATTTCATTACTGCAGTCACCATCTGCAGTGATTTTGGAGCCCCCAAAAATAAAGTCAGCCACTGTTTCCACTGTTTCTTCATCTATTTGCCATGAAGTGATGGGACCGGATGCCATGATCTTCATTTTCTGAATGTTGAGCTTTAAGCCAACTTTTTCACTCTCCTCTTTCACTTTCATCAAGAGGCTCTTTAGTTCTTCACTTTCTGCCTTAAGGGTGGTGTCATCTGCATATCTGAGGCTACTGATATTTCTTCCGGCAATCTTAATTCCAGCTTGTGCTTCTTCCAGCCCAGCGTTTCTCATGACGTACTCTGCACAGAAGTTAAGTAAGCAGGGTGACAATAGACAGCCTTGACGTACTCCTTTCCCTATTTGGAAGCAGTCTGTTGTTCCATGTCCAGTTCTAACTGTTGCTTCCTGACCTGCATACAGGTTTCTCAAGAGGCAGGTCAGGTGGTCTGGTATTCCCATCTCTTTCAGAATTTTCCACAGTTTATTGTGATCCCCACAATCAAAGGCTTTGGCATAGTCAATAAAGCAGAAATAGTCAAAACTGATTAAACAGTTAATCCCACTGCTGCTGCTACTGCTGCTGCTAAGTTGCTTCAGTCGTGTCCAACTCTGTGTGACCCTGTAGACAGCAGCCCACTAGGCTCCTCTGTCCCTGGGATCCACTAAGGGATTATGAGTAGAGAAAATATGGGAGACCCCTGTAAGCTAATGATCACTTAAAAAGATAGGTTTGCTTAACCACAAAACCAAGCAGGCTTGCTTAATAGCAAACCATGCAGTCCCATGAGACATGCCTCCAAACAATAAAACAATTGTGGCATGAGACTCACATCCTGCCCAGGGAGCTCAGTAAGTTAATGATCCCTAGGACATGCTCTCTGCATACATAAAAAACAATAATTTATGAAAAGGTGACATTTCAAAGTGAAAGACCCTCATTGTCCTAGGAGCTAAAATAATTTTACCATAGTGCTATGACAGTCCCAGTTTGGCCATAGGGGGATGAGAAAGTTCCCTTTACCAGCCTGGAGGAGGAGCTGATGATGGAAACGTGATGCCTATTCAAGAAAGAGGAAGAAGATGATCTTCCCCCATCTCCTCACTTTTCCTTTGATTTTAAAGCTGTAGCTCACTAAGTTCTTGGGGCACAGATCCTGTCGCCCACCTGCTTGGAAGCCTCACAAGTGTCCAAATAAATCACTTCCTATCTATCACTTGGCCTCTCTATGTATCTTTTCTGCATTGAGACACAAAGGACTGAGCTCTTCAGAGCCCCTCGAAATACCACCCAACAGTTTCAGAATTAGACATAGATGATATGAAGGAGGTTTATTACCAGGAATTGGCCCTTTTGGTTATGTAGGCTAAGAAGACTCAAGATCTGCCATCTGCAAACTAGAGCCCCAGGAAAGACAGTGATGTAATTCAGAGTCTGAGGGCTTGAGAACCAGGGGAGCTGATGGTGTAAAACCCAGTCTGAGGACAGGAAAAGATGAGAGGCCTCAGCTCCAGGCAATTGCCTCCTTCCTTCACCTGTTGTTCTAGTCAGGCATTCAGTGGATTGGATGGTGGCCACCCACAGTGGGGAAGGCCATCAGCTTTTACAGAGTCCATCAATTTAAATGCTAATCTCCCCCAGAGACACCCTCATAGACGCACACCAAAATACTATTTAGTCTGGGTGCTCAATCACCAGTCTAATTTACCCTTAATTAACCATTGCAAAAGTGAATGTTGAAGAGGTGATAATGAAAGAGATAAATGCTGAGATTTTCCAAAAATTGAAGGACATGAGTCCTTACATTGAAAATTATACCTAATGTTGAATAAATAATAATAGTAAATTCCCAACCAGATCCATCATAGTGAAACCTCAGAACTTTAAAGATAAAGAAAAATCCTGAAAGATAACAAGAAAGGGGGAAGACTCACACATAAATAAAAAGAAAGTAATAAACAAGAACAAACTATCAATATAGGTAACGACAAGGATAAATCTCTAGGGTGTTTTACCAAATGAAAGAAGCCAGTCAGTAACAGTTACATCCTGTATGATTCCTTTTATGTGACATTCTGGAAAGGCACAACCATGAGGAATAGAGAAGTGAGCAGAGTTCCTAGAGGCTGGGGAGGAAAATGGTGTGACGTCAAAGGATCACATATTTGAGAGTTTATTTCTTAGAGATGAAGTTATTCTATATCCTAATTGTGGTGGTAGTTATACAAATCTATACATGAGTTAAAAGTCACAGAAATATATGGACTTCCCTGGTGGTCCAGTGGTTAAGAATCTGCCTTCCTATGCAGGGGACATGGGTTTGCTCCTTGATCTGGGAAGATTACACATGCCTTGGGGAAACTAAGACCGTGTACCACAACTACTGAGCCCATGCTCTAGAGCGCAGGCCCTGCAGCAAGAGAAGCCACGCAATGAGAAGCTCGTGCCCTGCACCTAGAGCAGCCCCTGTTTGCCACAACTGGAGAAAGCCCTCAAGAAGCAATGAAGACCAAGTTCAGCCAAAAATAAGTAAATAATTTTTTAAAAGTCACAGAACTTTAGACCCTCCCCAAAAGATCACTAGATAAATTAAATTTAATTAATTTTAAAAATTAATCTTGAATATATGGCAATGAAAGGACAGTATTGGATGAGACTTAAAATCTGAATTGATCATCCTTCCTTAATGACCTAGAAGTCACATACCAAACTAATTGGATGGCCAGCTAATTCCAAGGCATTGGCCTGGCCAGGAGGGGGTAGAGTTTTCTGAAAATTGTGTTTTTCTTGAATATTCTCCACATTAAGTACATGCTGTAGATAGAAATATATTTTGTGTCCTCTGAAGCTCTCAAGCAGATGTGGCAATTTGAGATGACTTTCTTTTATTAAAAGTTATTATTACATGATAATAAGGAACTGATAACATTCCTAGCAATGTTCTTAAAATATTAATATTCTCAAGGAAGTTTCAATTAAGTGAAATGGAAATACATGGAAGCATACTAAAAGCTATGGAAAAGCCTTTAAACATGAAAACCAAAGGTTTGAAAGATATACTTGTCTCTGAAATTGCATATGAGGGAAGACAAAATTTGCATAATATTTCAGGACAAACTGAGTTTGCCACAGTTGGTGGCATTACTGTTATAGCTTCAATTTGGAAAGAGTTAACAAAATTTTGTTAAACTGATGTGAAGAGCCAACTCATTGGAAAAGACCCTGATGCTGAGAAAGATTGAAGGCAGGAGGAGAAGGGATGACAGAGGATGAGATGATTGGATGGCATCATTGACTCATCAGACATGAGTTTGAGCAGACTCTGGGAGATGGTGAAGGACAGGGAAGCCTGGTGTGCTGCAGTTCATGGGGTGGCAGAGTCGGACACAATTTAGCGGCTGGACAACAACAACACCTGTTTATAAGATGGTATCCTTTATTTGTCTGTTTCTCACAAACGCTCAGCTGAAGGCATTTATCAACCAGCCCACTCTACGAGCAGATTCAGTTCAGTTCAGTTCAGTCTCTCAGTCATGTCCGACTCTTTCCAACCCCATGAATTGCAGCACGCCAGGCCTCCCTGTCCATCACCAACTCCTGGAGTTCACTCAGACTCACGTCCATCGAGTTGATGATGCGATCCAGCCATCTCATCCTCTGTCGTCCCCTTCTCCTCCTGCCCCCAATCCCTCCCAGCATCACAGTCTTTTCCAATGAGTCAACTCTTCGCATGAGGTGGCCAAAGTACTGGAGTTTCAGCTTTAGCATCATTCCTTCCAAAGAAATCCCAGGGCTGATGTCCTTCAGAATGGACTGGTTGGATCTCCTTGCAGTCCAAGGGACTCTCAAGAGTCTTCTCCAACACCACAGTTTAAAAGCATCAATTCTTCAGTGCTCAGCTTTCTTCATAGTCCAACTCTCACATCCATACATGACTACTGGAAAAACCATAGCCTTAACTAGATGGACATTTGTTGGCAAAGTAATGTCTCTGCTTTTTAATATGCTGTCTAGGTTGGTCATAACTTTTCTTCCAAGGAGCAAGTGTCTTTTAATTTCATGACCGCAGTCACCATCTGGAGTGATTTTGGAGCCCAAAAATATAAGGTCAGCCACTGTTTCCACTGTTCCTCCATCTATTTGCCATGAAGTGATGGGACCAGATGTCCATGTTATGGAATATTATTCCACCATAAAAAAGAATGAAATAATGCCATTTGCAGCAATGTGAATAGACCCAGAGATTATCATACTAACTGAAGTAAGTCAAAAAGAGAAAGATAAATACCATGTGATATTATTTATACATAGAATCTTTAAAATACGACACAAATGAACCCATCTATGAAACAGAAACATACTCACAGACCTAGAGGGCAGACTTGTGGTTGCCAGGGAGGTGGGGGAGTGAGGGTTGATGAATTGGGAGTTTGGGATTTTGCTGTTGTCCTTTAGTCCCTAAGTCACATCCATCACTTTGCAACCCCGTGGACTGTAACATGCCAGGCTTCTCTGTCCATGGTATTTTCTAGCCAAGAATACTGGAGTGGGTTGCCATTTCCTACTTCAAGGAATCTTTCCAATCCAAGGATTGAACCCATGATTTGGGCATCTCCTGCACTGGCAGACAGATTCTTTACCACTGTACCACCTGCCTATTCCTTATCATATTTACATTTAATATTCCTCTTTCGCAAGTCTTGTTAAGACATAAATTAAATAAACAGCCAAGTAAAACTGTGCCCACGTAGAACTTAATGAGGATTTTTTTAAGTTTAGTACACAAATAAGTGTACACTTACTATAAGGAAAAGACCAGAAATGAAAAAAAAAAAACAAAAAAAATCAGAGGGAAGTTTATATTTTTTTTTTTACAAAAAAGGGGAATTTATACATATTATGATGCTAAAATATTAACAACAATTAGGGTAAATAACTGATTGTTCTAATTTTTAAAATAGACTTTATCTTTTTAGAGTTTTAGGTTTAGGTTTACAGCAAAATTGATGAGAAAATACAGAGATTTCCACAACTTCCTGCATTATCAACATCTTCCACCAGAGAGGTACGTTTGTTACAACTGATGAACCTACATTGACACATCATGATCATCCAAGCCCACAGTTTAGATTCAGGTTCATAGTTCACAGATTCACCCATTCACGCTTGGCATTGTACATTCTATGAGTTTGGACAAATATATAATAACATGTACCCAATACCATAGTTTCATAGAGAGTATTTTACTGCCTTAAAAATCCTCTGTGGCTCTGTTTATTTATTCCCTAGAAAGCTTTGATCTTTTTACTGTCTCCACAGTTTGCTTTTTCCATAAAGTCACAGAGTTGGAGTCATACAGTACATAACCTTCTCAGGTTGGCTTCTTCCACTTAAAATATGCATTTGATTTTCCTCCATGTCTTTACATGGCTTGATAGCTCATTTCTTCTTCAGTTCAGTTCAGTCGCTCAGTCGTGTCCGACTCTTTGCGACCCCATGAATCACAGCACACCAGGCCTCCCTGTCCATCACCAACTCCCAGAGTTCACTCGGCTTGCGTCCATTGAGTCAATGATGCCATCCAGCCATCTCATCCTCGGTCGTCCCCTTCTCCTCCTGCCCCCAATTCCTCCCAGCATCAAAGTCTTTTCCAATGAGTCAACTCTTCGCAGGAGGTGGCCAAAGTATTGGAGTTTCAGCTTTAGCATCATTCCTTCCAAAGAAATCCCACGGTTGATCTCCTTCAGAATGGACTGGTTGGATCTCCTTGTAGTCCAGGGGTCTCTCAAGAGTCTTCTCCAACACCACAGTTCAAAAGAATCAATTCTTTGGTGCTCAGCCTTCTTCACAGTCCAACTCTCACATCCATACATGACTACTGGAAAAACCATAGCCTTGACTAGACAGACCTTAGTCGGCAAAGTAATGTCCCTGCTTTTGAATATGCTGTCTTGGTTGGTCATAACTTTTCTTCCAAGGAGTAAGCGTCTTTTCATTTCATGGCTGCAATCACCATCTACAGTGATTTTGGAGGCCCAAAAAATAAACTCTGACACTGTTTCCCCTATTTCCCCATCTATTTGCCATGGAGTGATGGGCCCAGATGCCATGATCTTCGTTTTCTGAATGTTGAGCTTTACGCCAACTTTTTCACTCTCTTCTTTCACTTTCATCATGAGGTTCTTTAGTTCTTCTTCACTTTCTGCGATAATGGTGTTGTCTTCTGAATATCTGAGGTTATTAATATTTCTCCCGGCAATCTTGATTCTAGCTTGTGCTTCTTCCAGCCCAGCGTTTCTCATGATGTACTCTGCATAGAAGTTAACTAAGCAGGGTGACAATATACAGCCTTGATGTACTCCTTTTCCTATTTGGAACCAGTCTGTTGTTCCACATCCAGTTCTAACTGTTGCTTCCTGCCCTGCATACAGATTTCTCAAGAGGCAGGTCAGGTGGTCTGGTATCCCCATCTCTTTCAGAATTTTCCGCGGCTTATTATGATCCACACAGTCAAGGCTTTGGCATAGTCAATAAAGCAGAAATAGATGTTTTTCTGGAACTCTCTTGCTTTTTCCATGATCCAGAGGATGTTGGCCATTTGATCTCTGGTTCCTCTGCTTTTTCTAGAACCAGCTTGAACATCTGGAAGTTCTTTGTTCACGTATTGCTGAAGCCTGGCTTGGAGAATTTTGAGCATTACTTTACTAGCATGTGAGGTGAGTGCAATTGTGCAGTAGTTTGAGCATTCTTTGGCATTGCCTTTCTTTGGGATTAGAATGAAAACTGACCTTTTCCAGTCCTGTGGCCACTGCTGAGTTTTCCAAATTTGCTGGCATAATGAGAGCAGCACTTTCACAGCATTATCTTTCAGGATTTGAGATAGCTCCACTGGAATTCCATCACCTCCACTAGCTTTGTTCGTAGAGATGCTTTCTAAGGCCCACTTAACTTCACATTCCAGGATGTCTGGCTTTAGGTGAGTGATCACACCATCATGATTATCTGGGTCGTGAAGATGTTTTTTGTACAGTTCTTCTGTGTATTCTTGCCACCTCTTCCTAACATCTTCTGCTTCTGTTAGGTCCATACAATTTCTGTCCTTTATCGAGCCCATCTTTGCATGAAATGTTCCCTTGGTATCTCTAATTTTCTTGAAGAGATCTCTAGTCTTTCCTATTCTGTTGTTTTCCTCTATTTCTTTGCATTGATCACTGAGCAAGGCTTCTTATCTCTCCTTGGTATTCTTTGGAACTCTGCCTTCAGATGCTTATATCTTTCCTTTACTCCTTTGCTTTTCACTTCTCTTCTTTTCACAGCTATTTGTATGGCCTCCCCAGATGGCCATTTTGCTTTTTTGCATTTCTTTTCCATCGGGATGGTCTTGATCCCTGTCTCTTGTACAATGTCATGAACCTCAATCCATAGTTCATCAGGCACTCTATATATCAGATCTAGGCCCTTAAATCTATTTCTCACTTGTACTGTATAATCATAAGGGATTTGATTTAGGTCATACTTGAATGGTCTAGTGGTTTTCCCTACTTGCTTCAATTTAAGTCTGAATTTGGCAATAAGGAGTTCCTGATCTGAGCCACAGTCAGCTCCCAGTCTTGTTTTTGTTGACTGAATAGAGCTTCTCCATCTTTGGGTGCAAAGAATATAATCAATCTGATTTTGGTGTTGACCATCTGGTGATGTCCATGTGTAGTCTTCTCTTGTGTTGTTGGAAGAGGGTGTTTGCTATGACCAGTGCGTTCTCTTGGCAAAACTCTATTAGCCTTTGCTCTGCTTCATTCCGTATTCCAAGGCCAAATTTGCCTGTTCCTCCAGGTGTCTCTTGACTTTCTACTTTTGCGTTCTAGTCCCCTATAATGAAAAGGACATCTTTTTTGGTTGTTAGTTCCAAAAGGTCTTGTAGGTCTTCATAGAACCGTTCACCTTCAGCTTCTTCAGCATTACTGGTTGGGGCATTGACTTGGATTACCGTGATATTGAATGGTTTGCCTTGGAAATGAATGGAGATCATTCTTAGCACTGTGTAATTCCATTATCTTGATATGCCATTGTTTATTTATCCATTCACCTACTAAAGGACATCTAGTTGACATCCAACTTTTGATATTTATGAGCAAAACTGCTACCAGCATCCATGTGCAAGTATTTGTGTGAACATAATTTTTTGACTCCTTTGGGTAAATGCTAAGCATCATGATTGCTGAATCCTATGGTAAGGGTATGTTTAGTTCAATAAGAAACTATCAAAAAACTGTTTTCCAAAATGGTGGCAGGCTTTTGCATTCCTAGCAGCAATGAATGAGCGTCCTTGTTGCTAGACATCCTCATAAGCGTTTGGTGTTGCAGTATTCTGGATTTTGGCCATTCTAATGATTGATGAAAAGTTAGATTATTTTTAGCAGTAGAATTGACACATCCCAAATATGCATGTGGTAGTGGTTGCTTTAACTTCTAATAAACTTTTTGTGATTAAATATCTAGAAACATCTTTCAGTTTAATGGAATCACTCATCATCATGAAACCTCAATGAACTCATGCAAATTTGAGTGATAATATCATCTTTTAATTATGATACAATCAGTATTGTTTTATTACATGGAAATGAAACATTATAACAAAGTTTTTTTTAAAAAAAACCTCAAAGTAAGTCCAATTTTAGCACCATCTGCATGCATTGACAAACCCAATAAAGCAATAGAAAAAAAATCAGATTTAAACTGATGAGGACAGTGCATAGTACATTTGATCAAGTGACTGAGAAGCAAGAGCACATACAATTTAGAATAATAATTTTCAACAATGTCTTAGGAAGTTAAAAATGTAGGAAAAGAAGGATGTGATAAAAATCATCATGAGATGATGAGATTCCTTTGATGCAAGGAGAAGGAGAAAGTTCAATTATCCTATGATCAATGGAAGAAATCTTCACTAATCCACTCCAAGAGACAAGACAGGGGGCATCTTGGGAAAGACTCTTGGGCAGAAAACCTCTGTAGACCTCTGGGCCTTAGTTTCCTCCTTTGGGAAGAAAAGAGAGGAAACTAAAGTTGATGATGGTACACATTAATTTTGCTGCTCTGTTATATGCATATGTAATGATGTCTCATCTAAAATTCGGAGAAGGCAATGGCACCCCACTCTAGTACTCTTGCCTGGAAAATCCCATGGGTGGAGGAACCTGGTAGGCTGCAGTCCATGGGGTTGCGAAGAGTTGGACACGACTGAGCGACTTGACTTTCACTTTTCACTTTCATGCATTGGAGAAGGAAATGACAACCCACTCCAGTGTTTTTGCCTGGAGAATCCCAGGGACGGAGGAATCTGGTGGGCTTCCATCTATGGGGTCGCACAGAGTTGGACACGACTGAAGCGACTTAACAGCAGCAGCAGCAACAGCATCTAAAATTATCAGACATTCTTAACGTACTTGAGATGAGAGATGGCTAGTCCACCTTCAGGCACGTGGGGTGAACATGCTGGCACTGGCCGGGGGAGAGGACTGTCAGCAGCCCTTAGGTCACCCACAGGTGCCTCCAGATGGCCCCTTGGTCTCCTGATGGACTGACTCCAGTCTATGGGCTTGCTTCTCAGCCAGTGGTTCTGCCATTCAGGCAGCTCCTATAAAGTATTCCAGTATTTTGACATGGCTACTTCAGAGATAGTCTGTATGCTAATGATTTCTTTGAGAAATGTTTACTTCCACATAACCAGAACTCCACTCTGATATTATCAATCAACTTTGGAGAAATTGTGGTAAATTTATCTATTTTTCTTAGAAATTCAGGCAAGCTATGTGGAAACCTTCATTCCATCATGTTCTACTTAGATGGTGCTTGTAAGGTCATGTCAATGCAAGGAAGGTAAAAAAAAAAATTAATGAATCATGTCATAGTCTTTCATATATCCCAGTCCCTATTAAAAATAGTTGGTTTATTTTGAAATGTTTCCAGTCCTACATAATGAACTTTTGACAAAGTAATTTGATGGTACTTGAACTAGATCAATAAATTCTGATCAATACCAATGAAAGTGAGTTTGTCCAATATGGCAGCAACATAAGACGATGCCAACTGCTGCTGGAATCAGTGAAGGCTGGACACAGTTCACCTTTATGACTGCAATTGATTTCCCAGAGAACTAATCAAGATAAAATCAGATAAAATCATTGCTTTCTTCTTGTCTCTAATAGTTTCTGATACTAAAGCTTCAACTTCTTAAAATGTTAATTTTGCCTGTTAAAAACACAGATAAATTTTAAAGTTAAGGTAAAAAGAAAAATCTAACACAATAGCATGTCAGTTCAGTTGCTCAGTCGTGTCCGACTCTTTGCAAACCCATGAATCATGGCTCGCCAGGCCTCCCTGTGCATCACCATCTCCCAGAGTTCACTCAAACTCACGTCCATCGAGTTGGTGATGCCATCCAGGCATCTCATCCTCTGTCGTCCCCTTCTCCTCCTGCCCCCAATCACTCCCAGCATCAGAGTCTTTCCAATGAGTCAACTCTTTTCATGAGGTGGCCAAAGTACTGGAGTTTCAGTTTTAGCATCATTCATTCCAAAGAACACCCAGGACTGATCTCCTTTAGAATGGACTGGTTGGATCTCCTTGCAGCCCAAGGGACTCTCAAGAGTCTTCTCCAACACCACTGTTCAAAAGCATCAATTCTTTGGCGCTCAGCTTTCTTCACAGTCCAACTCTCACATCCATACATGACCACTGGGAAAACCCTAGCCTTGACTAGACGGACCTTTGTTGGCAAAGTAATGTCTCTGCTTTTGAATATGCTGTCTAGGTTGGTCATAACTTTTCTTCCAAGGAGTAAACGTCTTTTAATTTGTAACTGGATCTAATTTATTTTATTTCTTTTTTTTTTTTTTTTGCTCATGGGAAAAGCCAGGAGATTTAAGAAATCTACCAAAGAGATTAACCAGACATCCCTTCTTTGGTCTCTGATATATCAGAGAGATCTACAACTCCCATCTGGTTATAATAAGGATACAAGTTTGAAACCTAGGGTTTTATAGTTACTTTAAAGAATCAAATTTTTTATTTGAAAAGAGAAAACTGAAAGCCAGTTGAGGAAAGAAGTCTAATATTCCCCTGGAGCAAATGTGAGTTTCTTTCAGCTTAGAAATAATAAGTCACATTATCTGAAAGAGAGAAACACTTTTTTCCTTTAGAGAAACTAAGACTCATCACCAAATACCTCTCAGTTTAGGCCTCCCATCCTGCCATATGTGTAGCCTGAAATTTACCTCTCATGTGGTCACTCTGGTTTCCTTTAAAATTCAACATCTGAAATTGACTTGGAAACTACATATGAGGGACATCTGTATTTTGCTTTTTTAAGAGAAATTTCCCAGGGAACAATTATCTAGACTTTAAGTTTTACAGAATAAATCTGAGGTTGATGCTTTTGCAAGAACTTGTGTGCTTGGCCAAATTTCCATTTTGTAGATTGCTTATGCTGAAATGCCTAATCTATTATCACTAACTTATTCATATTAGAGTGTAAATGACCAAAATTGATTTAAATTATTACCTCTTTAGTTAGGTTTACAAATTGATAAGAGAACAACCATTCATTCTTTAAAAGTATTTGAGAACCTATAGTTCAATGAAAGACCAAAAGATGAAAATGAAATGGCAAAATTGTACATATCAATGTACAATATTGCCGGTCTCCCTACATCCATGAAGGAGAAATTTTAGAGTAAGAATCATGAGAATGGAGGGCACAAAATAATCAATGAATTAAAAAGAGGAAAATAATGCAGGTTTTCAGACTCAAAACAGCTTTGCCGTTAGTGACTTTATGATGAGATTTCTGAAGTTCTAAGACTGAAAGAGGAAAAATTTCTCAAAGCTTTCTGAGAGAAAGCAACAGCTTACTTATAGAAACATAAGAATTAGGTAGGAAAATCATACAACAATAACCTTAAAGTTTCAAAAGTAAAAAGTTTTGAAACTAGAATTTTATTTCTGGCCAATGTTGATTCAAATACAAAGGACATTTTCAGACCTGCAAAGACTCAGAATAATTTTACCCTTTCAGCTTCTATTAAAAAAATTAAAGAGACTGTACTTCAACAAAAAAATTAATCCAAGAGAAATTTTACAATGCAAGAAAGAGTAGTAAACTGGAAAAACAGTAAAATGTATATATATATATAGTTTTTTATATGTGTATATATATATATGGTTAAGATATAGTCATGGATAAATAACTGCCAGTTGTGTAAATGAATTTATAAATGAAAATGTGGAACTAAAATTGCACTGGATCTCGGTACGGCAGGAAATTGAGAAGAGGTCAGAGAATCAGATGTGTATTAAGAGCCAAAGTAGCTGTATTAAAAGATACTTTCCCCAAATGCTACCATTGTGCACTCAGTTACTAAGTCATGTCTGACTCTGCAATCACCTAGACTGTGGCCCTCTAGGCTCCTCTGTCCATGGAATTTCCCAGGCAAGAATACTGGAGTGGGTTGCCATTTCCTTCTCCAGGGCATCTACCCAAACCAGGGATCGAACCCACATCTCCTGCATTGGCAGACGGATTTTTTACCACTGAGCCAGCAGGGAAGCCCAAATGCTGTCATTAGCTGATTCAGAAATTCAGAGTAGTAATATTTCCACTTAATGGCAGAAAAGCTATGTAGTATCTAAAAACAAACCTAAGAAATATGAAAGACACATATCATCTCTACTGGAAATTACAAAAGAAAACTTAGAGAGGTGGAAAATTAAACTGTGTCTTACTGAATGAAAAGTCACTAATATGATCATTAACTGTCCCTAAACTAAATGATATGGCTTCCCTAGTGACTCAGTTGGTAAATAATCTGCCTGTAATGCAGGAGACCTGTGTTTGATCCCCAGGTCGGGAAGATCCCCTAGGGAAGGAAATGGCAACCCACTCCAACACTCTTGCTGGAGAATTCCATGGGCAGAGGAGCTGGGCAGGCTATAGTCCATGGGATCAGAAAGAGTCAGACACAACTGTGAGACTTTCACTTCATGAAATAAATGATAAATTTAATGAAATCTCAGTCAAAATTCTAACAAGTCTTTGACTACATGTCGTGATATGCATGTCAGTGAAGTTTCTAAGTAAACGGATGCAGTATTAATTTTGATAGACATTGTCAAATGCTTTCCAAAGTCATAGCAGTCTGGGAGAATACTTGTTTTTCCAGGTCTTCTCCATCTATGTTTACTATCAACTTAAAAAAACCAACCAACTCTTTGCTAATTCTAATAAAGTATAAGTGACCTCATTGTGATTTCAATTTTATTTATTATATGTATTAGGATGATCATGGCATAACTGGACAAAATAATATAATATATGAAGTAAGGTGACAAAATATTAGAAATATTCAAAACTTACATTCATATTTCAATGAGGTAAATAAACTGCATTATATCTATAAAGTGGAACACATATGGAAGAAAGGTAACAAAAATGGATGGGCAAATGTGGAATATTCTTCAAAATATGTTAAACTGGAAAAAGCAAGGTATAAAATACCATTTATAGAACTTTTCCATTTATGTGACTATATGGGCTGTTAGTCATTCAGTTGTGTCCAACTCCTTGCAACCTCATGGACTGCAGCCCACCAGGCTCCTCTGTCCATGGGTTTCCCAGGCAAGAATACTGGAGTGAGTTTCCATTTCTTTCTTCATTGTGACTATATATCTATATTTTACATGCATGTCAGAAGTATAAATAGTAGATTAGAAATATATTTATACATACACATATACACACACATATATATTATATAGATACAACAAGCACACACTTGGATTATTTCTAGGAAACAAAGATTTTTACAAAGTGGTTGCCACTGGGAAGGGGGACTGGAGTAAGGGGAACAGTTACCTTCATTTTTTACTCTTTTGTACTTTTTTTTTCTTTTGTACTTTTTAACTTGGGTTAATAAATAATTAACTAATACGAATCATAATACAAAAATTCTACCTAAATATTAGCTGATTAAAATATGTTCAATAATAGGTAATAACAACAATACAGTATCTTGAAAAATGGGCACAATGAATGGCAGTTTGCTCTGTTAGTATTAAACTACAAAATTATAGAAAATAATATAGAGTAGAACTATATTGGAATAAATAAATTAACAAGTGGAACAAAATAGAGAGTATGGAAACAAAGCCATGCTTGTTTGAAAACAATGAATTTGCTAATTCATTCTGCATGTGTTTGTTGAATGATAGGTATCATGCACAAGATAACAACCAAAATATGTAACATCCTTGAGTTCACAGAAGCTACTGTCTAATGAGGGAAAATCAGCCCAAAATAGAAAAGTAAATGTTTGACAATTTAGTGAGGCACAGTAGGCAACAGATCAGGAGATGACTGCCATTGAAAACATTATTTGTTTCTCACAGACCTTAAAACGAAGGGGGCATGCCACACCATGCAGGGCCATGTGGGGAAGCACCAGGTTGGTCAGGAGGCAGGAATGAGGTTCCAGAAGTGTAGGCAAGAGCTTTTACTGTGGTTTTCATAGAAGAAACAGGAAAGACAGGGCAAACAGGTTTAAGAGGGCAAGTCTGAATAATTTCAGCGGGTTCTGGGACAGAGGGGCTGTCTCTAGTTGCCTGGCACCTCCACTAGGGTGATTAGGGCAGGTGAACAGCAGTCTGGAGAGTGACAGCTGGATCGAGAAGGTGGGTGGTGGGAGGGCTCTGGACTGCTTGTATTTGAAAAGCATACTCTTGGGTGAATTATCTCTAGTATTTGGTTAACCATAGGATGGCATCACTGACTCGATGGACATGAGTTTGAGTGAACTCCGGGAGTTGGTGATGGACAGGGAGGCCTGGCGTGCTGTGATTCATGGGGTCCCAAAGAGTCGGACATGACTGAACGACTGAACTGAACTGAACTGAACTGAGGCGGGTTAGCAAGGCTGCAGATGTTGAAACATCAAAATACAAAAAATAAAAGACATGGTTAATCATAGTATATAATAGGGTGCTGCTGCTGCAGCTGCTAAGTTGCTTGTCATGTCCAACTCTGTGCAACCCTATAGACGGCAGCCGACCAGGCTCCCCCGTCCCTGGGATTCTCCAGGCAAGAACACTGGAGTAGGGTGCCATTTCCTTCTCCAATGCATGAAAATGAAAAGTGAAAGTGAAGTCACTCGGTCATGTCCGACTCTTTGCAACTCCATGGACTACAGCCTACCAGGCTCCTCTGTCCATGGGATTTTCCAGGCAAGAGTACTGGAGTGGGGTGCCATTGCCTGCTCCGACATAACAGGGTGGGAAGTACTACAAAAAATTGGAGAGGAGAAAGAAAGCAACAGATGTGGGTGTGCATTTTTTAATTAATTCATTTGGATGCGTTGGGTTTCAGTTGTGTCATGCAGGATCTTTCCTTGCAGTGCAGACTGCCTAGTTGAAGCACATGGGCTCAGTGGTTGCAGTGTATGGGCTTAGTTGCCCCATGGAATGTGGGATCCTAGTTCCCAGTCCAGGGATTGAAGCTCTGTCCCCTGCATTGCAAGGCTGGATTCTTAATCAGTGGATCACCAGGGAAGTCTCAGGTGTGCATTTTTAATAGGGTAGTATACATGGCCTTCTCTGGCCTGCAAACATTGTACAAAGACTTGAACGAGAAGAAAGAGTACACTGAGCAGGTGTTTAGAAGCAGAACATTCCAGAACATGGGAGAGAGAATGAATTATTCAATACGTGATTTTGGAATAAATGAATATCTCTTTGAAATATATACATAACTTTAAATTTCTGGTGCATACCATACACATACAAAAATAAATTCTGAAAGGATTAAGGAATTAATGTAGCGACTTCTAGTTAAAAGTAGTAAATTGAGTGCCTCCATTTACATTTGCTTCTTCCTCCAATCTCAATAAAATCATGGGGAAGAATTTTCAAAGACATAAACCTACTAAGGGAACAGGAACAGAGGCAACAACAACTGTATGGAAGCTAGAAAGCAGAGTGGTGACTGGAAATGGACTCAGCAGAACTGGGAAAGCTGAATTACAAGCCAGCAGTAGGGAAGTCTTGGCTTACAGCACAAAATCCCCAAAGGCTCAGAAACTGGAAGCATCCTGGGTCTCAGGAGGAAAAGAGAGGAGTGAGCTATAAATTTGAGGTTTGCTTTCAAATCTCTTTACTAAGCTGTTGGGCACTCGGATCCTATCCAGTGCTCCTGACACAGGGATACATCTCCACTTTTCTAACAGAATGCTGGAGATTTATTTTCTGGAGAGGGTAAAGCAAAGCATGTCTACTTTAGTGGACACCAGCTGCTTGTGGGCTCTTGTTCTTCCTCCCACAATGTAGCCTCAGGACTCTGGAGCCAGGATTTAACCCTTCAGGAAGAAGACTGAAAGTGTATCTTTTGGTGAATTTGAACCAATCCAAGAGGAGTGACCTAACTTCATAAGCAATGGGGACTCACCCCACAAGACAGCTCACTCCAGGGTGAGGCCCACTGAACACCAAGGACTCACACATCAACAAACAGCCAAGAGTCACAGACGCTTGAAGAAACCCACCCGGTGTGAGACAGGGATGGAGCAGACAGACCTGAGAGGATACAGAGGCTGTGCAGGAAATGGAAAGCTTTTAAAAAGCATCAATATTCTCACGCAGCTGAAAGAAAATATTCTATTTATCTTGGGAACAAGCAACAACAAAGAAACAGCTAAAGAATCCACAAATTTAAAATAAGGTATCAGAAAGGTCACACTGGATTGATGTATTTGAAAACATTAAAATTAAGAACTTCTGCTAACAAAAACATACTGTCACAGGTGTGAAAAGGCAAGCCACAGCATAACAGAAAATATTTGCAATTTTATCTCCAACAAAATATTTGTATCCAGAATGTGGAGAGAATGTCTATAAATAAATAACAAAAGTAGTTAGAAAACTGATAGAAAATTGGACTAAATTTCCGAACAGTCACTTTACAAACAGAATACTCAAATGGGTAAGAAAAGATGCTCAACTTCAGGAAAAAAATAAAACCACAATGATGTGCCATCCACCATAATGGCTAAAATGAGTAACAAAACACACACAAACACACACACATACACACTCCAAGTATTAGTGACAATGTACAGCAACTGGAGTTCTCATATGGTGCTGAGGGGAATGTCAGTTGATAAAACACATATGGAAAACTGGTTCACAACATCCACTAATGCCAAAAATGCGAATGTCCTATGACCCAATAATTCTGTTCCTAGGTGTGTATCCAACAGAAATGCATACATGTGTTCACCAAAAGACACGTGCAAGAATGATCACAGCAGGACTATCCATAAAAACTGGAAACAATCATCTATCAGCACTATAAAATGGGCAAATAAATTGTAATACATTCTTATAGTGGAATACCATGCAGAAATGAGAATGTATACAAGACAAATGAATTGCCTAAACAGTGGTGAGTGAAAGAAGCCAGACACAAAATAATACAATTCTGTGTGCTTCCATTTATGTGAAGCACAAAACAGGCAAAGCTAATTTAAAATATTTGAAATAAAGGATAGCTGTTTCCCTTAGGAAGGATAGTGAGTGAGTAAGGCACAAGGATGGCATCTGCAGTGGTGGTAATGTTCTTTCCAGAGCTAAGTGCTGACTACACAGTTGACTGCTTTTGATATTTACATTTTTTCTATTTGGACAAAATGCTTAAATAAAATTGTTTTAGAAAACATACTAGAAAGTTTGGAAGATGAAGATAAAGACTCTACATAGATGAAGATATATGAGGACTGTCTCAGAAAGCAGAGCACAATGACCATAAATTATAAACAGGGAAAAAAAAATTACCAAAAAGACAAGAAATAACAAGTATTGATGACGGTGTAGAGAAAGAGAAACTCTTGTGCACTGCTGATGGGAATGTAAATTGGTGCAGCCACTATGAAAAGCAGTATGAAGATTTCTCAAAAACATTAAAACTAAACTATCATATGATCCAGCAATTCAATTTATAGGTATTTATCTGAAGAAAACAAAAACACTAACTCAAAAAGATATTTGCACATCCAGGTTCATTGCAGCATTATGTTCAGTAGTCAACACAGGGAACAACCTAACTGTCTACCAACGAATCAATGAATGAACATACACACACACACAATGGAATATTATTCAGCCATAAAAAATGAATGAAATCTGGCTATTTGTGATAACATAGATGGACCTCAAGGGCATTATTCTAAAGGAAACAAGTGAGACAAAGACAAATACTGTATGATCTCACTTATATTGGGAATCTAAAAAACAAATAAATAAACATACAAAACCCCCAAACTAAACTCACAGATACAGAGAACATATTGGTGGTTGCCAGAATCAGGGACTAGAGGTTGGGTGAAATGGGTGAAGAGTACAAATTTGCATTTATAAAATAAAGAAGCCCTGGGGAGGTAATGTACAGCTTGGTCTTTATAGTTAATAATACCAAACTCTAACAAATAATCTAACTTTTCACCTAAAGGAGCTAGAAAAAGAACAAACAAAACCCAAAGTTAGTAGTAGGAAGGAAATAATAAAGTTCAGAAGGGAAATAAAACAGAGACTAAGAAATGATTCTTTGGAAAGATAATTGACAAGTCTTCAATTAGACTAACTAGGAAAAAGAAAGGGTCAAGTAAAATCAGAAATGAAAGAGGAGAATTTTCAACTGATACCATAGGAATACAAAGAATCATAAGACAATACTAAAAACAAGTATATGTCCAAAGGTTGAACCACCTAGAATAAATGGACAAATTCCTAGAAACACAATTTTCCAAGACTTAATCATGAAGAAATAGAAAACTTGACCAGTTCCTAGTAAGGAGGTTGAATCAGTAACCAAAAGCCTCTCAATGAACAAAAGTTGGAATTAGACTTTACTGGTGATTTTACTAAACATTTTAAAAAAAGATTTAATACCTCTCTTTCTCAAAGTCTTGCCAGAAAATGAAGACGAGAGAATGCTCCCAAACTCACTTTATGAAGTCAGCATTCAGTTCAGTTCATTTCAGTTCAGTCTGTCAGTCGTGTCCGACTCTTTGTGACCCCATGAATCACAGCACGCCAGGCCTCCCTGTCCATCACCAACTCCCGGAGTTCACTCAGACTCACGTCCGTCGAGTCAGTGATGCCATCCAGCCATCTCATCCTCTGTCGTCCCCTTCTCCTCCTGCCCCCAATCCCTCCCAGCATCAGAGTCTTTTCCAATGAGTCAGCTCCTTGCATGAGGTGGCCAAAGTACTGGAGTTTCAGCTTTAGCATCATTCCTTCCAAAGAAATCCCAGGGCTGATCTTCAGAATGGACTAGTTGGATCTCCTTGCAGCATTACCCTGATACCAAACCAGACAAGGATGTCAAAAAAGAAAATTATAGAAAGACAAATACCATGTATTATATCACTTATCTTTGGGATCTAAAATACAACACAAATGTTTTCTATCCAGAAAACAAGCAAACTCACAGACCTAGAGAACAGGCTCGTGGTTGCCAAGGTGGAGGGGGGAGGGTGTGGGGGAGAGATGGATGGGAAATTTGGGATTAGCAGATGCAAATGATTATATTATACATAGAAGGACAAGCAGCAAGGTCCTACTGTATACACAGGGACCTATTAATATATTCAATATCCTATGATAAAGATATCAGAGGTAAAGAATCCTTCTGCCAGTGCAAGAGACACAGTTTCAATATCTGATCCAGGAAGATTTCACACGCTGCAGAGCATCTAGCCAGAACGTGTGTGCTCCATCGTGTCTGACTCTTTGCAACCCCATGGGTGGGGGTCCGCCAGCCTCTTCTATCCATGGAATTTTCCAGCCAAGAATACTGGGGTGGGTTGTCATTTCCTACTCCAGGGGATCTTCCCGACTCAGGGTTCGAACCCATGTCTCTGGAGTCCCCTACACTGCAGGTGGATTCCTTACCACTGTGCCACCTGGGAAGAAGGTTGGAGCAACTAAACCCATTGCTGTTGTTTAGTTGCTAAGTCGTGCCTGACTCTTTTGTGACCCAATGACTGTAATTGTGCCAGGCTTCTCTGTCTATGGAATTCTCCAGGCAAGAATACTGGAGCGGGTTGCCATTTCTTTCTCCAGGGGATATTGCTGACCCAAGGATCAAACTTGGGTCTCCCACTGAGCCACCATGGAAGGGATGGGCTGTAAGTTTGGGATTAGCAGATGTAAACTATTATATCTAGAATGGATAAACCACATGGTCCTACTATAATAGCACTGGAAAATATGTTCAATATCCTATACTAAACCTTAATGAGAAAGAATATATATATACATATGAATCACTTTTCCATACATCAGAAACTAACACAACATTGTAAATCAACTATACTTCAATGCAAAATAAATTTAAAACAGTTTTTTTTTACCCCTTCTGAATTCCATATTTCTGTGAAGGGTAAAATAACTTTACTTAGGCACCTAGGGAAGCAAAAGTTTATTTTTCATCTTTCTTCCAGAGTTTGCCTGCAGCCCACAGGCATGATCAAGATTCACTCCCACATGGTCTATGCCAAGAAGGGGAAATACATAATAATTTCTGGTAAGGTGGGAAAATGACTTATTATGCAACACTATGGTTGATAAGGGAAGAAGGCAACACGGACTGAACACCTGAAGTCTGCTCAATCCTCAGGGACGCCCTTGTTTCCATCATCTCCTTCAGTCCTCTCAACAGCAGCTTCTGCTTTGTTTTTCTTCCTAGCACTTATCAATATCTGGCAGTTTATACAGGCTTCCCTGGTGGCTTAGATGGTAAAGAATCTGACTGCAATGCAGGAGACCTGGGTTTGATCCCTGGGTTGGGAAGATCCCCTGGAGAAGGGCATGGCAACTCACTCCAGTATTCTTGCCTGGAGAATCCCATGGACAGAGGAGTTTATATAGCAACTAAATAAAAGTGCCTTCCTCAGCACCTCCAAGTGTGAGCTCAAAGATGATACTCAGTTCTGCTCATTGCAATATCTCAAGCACCTAGAACTTCTTGAAACACACACAGAAAAATTGGAAAAAATGTTTGTTTTAAAAAATACTATAACTTAGGTATTAACAGCATTATTGGATGCTTGGGAAACAGGCTTGGAGAAGTTACAAATCTGTCTGTGATGGTTAATTTTATGTGTCAACTTGGCTAGGCTACAGTGCCAAGTTGTTTGGTCAAACCCCAGTAAAGATGTCACTGTGAAGGTATTTTAAAAGTGGGATTTCCATTAAAATCATTAGGCTTTGAGTAAAGCGGATTACCCTCCATACTGTCAGTGGGCCTTATCCAATCAGTAGAAAATCTAAGAGCAGTCTGAGGTTTTCTCCTGAATGAAGGAATTAAGCCTCAGACTGTAACATAGAAACCCTGCTTGAATGTCCAGCCTGCTGCCCTGATGAGTTTGGACTGCAAATTGCAATATCTCTTCCCTAAGTTTCCAGACTGCCAGTCTTTCCTATAGAGGTCGGACTTACCAGTCCCCACGATCACATGAAGCAATTCCTTAAAAGAAATCTATCTCTCTTTTTCTGTTTTGATAGATAGACAGGCAGTCAGACGATAGACAGATAGATAGGATATGATATAGATAGCTTTAGATATATAGATAGAGGTACCCTATTGGTTCCATTTCAGTGCAGAATCCTCACTAACACATTGTCTCAGTTCATACACCTGTTCTGTATATGGACAGACTAATGGCTCATGGTTCATGACATTGTGCAGGAGACACAGAGCAAGACAATCCCCAAGAAAAAGAAATGCATAAAAGCAAAATGGCTGTCTGAGGAGGCCTTACAAATAGCTGTGAAAAGTAGAGTAGCCAAAAGCAAAGGAGAAAAGGAAAGATATAAGCATCTAAATGCAGAGTTCCAAAGAATAGCAAGAAGAGGTAAGGAAGCCTTCTTCAGCGATCAATGCAAAGAAATAGAGGAAAAGAACAGAATGGGAAAGACTAGAGCTCTCTTCAAGAAAATTAGAGATACCAAGGGAACATTTCATGCAAAGATGGGCTCGATAAAGGACAGAAATAGTATGGACCTAACAGAAGCAGAAGATATTAAGAAGAGGTGGCAAGAATACACAGAAGAACTGTACAAAAAAGATCTTCATGACCCAGATAATCACGATGGTGTGATCACTCACCTAGAGCCAGACATCCTGGAATGTGAAGTCAAGTGGGCCTTAGGAAGCATCACTACGAACAAAGCTAGTGGAGGTGATGGAATTCCAGTGGAGCTATCTCAAATCCTAAAAGTCGATGCTGTGAAAGTGCTGCACTCAATATGCCAGCAAATTTGGAAAACTCAGTAGAGGCCACAGGACTGGAAAAGGTCAGTTTTCATTCCAGTCCCAAAGAAAGGCAATGCCAAAGAATGCTCAAACTACCGCACAACTGCATTCATCTCACACGCTAGCAAAGTAATGCTCAAAATTCTCCAAATCAGGCTTCGACAACACATGAACCATGAACTTCCAGATGTTTAAGCTGGATTTAGAAAAGGCAGAGGAACAAGAGATCAAATGGTCAACATCCACTGGATCATGGAAAAAGCCAGAGAGTTCCAGGAAAACATCTATTTCTGCTTTATTGACTATGCCAAAGCCTTTGACTGCGTGGCTCACAATAAACTGGAAAATTCTAAAAGAGATGGGAATACCAGACTACCTGACCAGCCTCTTGAGAAATCTGTATGCAGGTTAGGAAGCAACACTTAGAACTGGACATGGAACAACAGACTGGTTCCAAATAGGAAGAGGAGTCCGTCAAGGCTGTCTATTGTCACCCTGCTTATTTAACTTATATGCAGAGTACATCATGAGAAACGCTGAGCTGGAAGAAACACAAGCTGGAATCAAGATTGCTGGGAGAAATGTCAATAACCTCAGATATGCAGATGACACCACCCTTATGGCAGAAAGTGAAGAACTAAAGAGCCTCTTGATGAAAATGAAAGAGGAGAGTGAAAAAGTTGGCTTAAAGCTCAACATTCAGAAAATGAAGATCATGGCATCTGGTCCCACCACTTCATGGGAAATAGATGGAGAAACAGTGGAAACAGTGTCAGACTTTATTTTTGGGGCTCCAAAATCACTGCAGATGGTGATTGTAGCCATGAAATTAAAAGTTGCTTACTCCTCGGAAGGAAAAGTTATGACCAACCCAGACAGCATATTAAAAAGCAGAGACATTACTTTGCCAACAAAGGTCCATCTAGTCAAGGCTATGGTTTTTCCAGTAGTCATGTATGAATGTGAGGGTTGGACTGTAAAGAAAGCTGAGCACTGAAGAATTGATGCTTTTGAACTGTGATGTTGGAGAAGACTCTTGAGAGTCCCTTGGATTGCAAGGAGATCCAACCAGTCTATCCTAAAGGAGATCAGTCCTGAATATTCATTGGAAGGACTGATGCTAAAGCTGAAACTCCAATACTTTGGCCACCTCATGCGAAGAGCTAACTCATTTGAAAAGACCCTGATGCTGGGAAAGATTGATGGTGGGAGAAGGGGACAGCAGAGGATGAGATGGTTGGATGGCATCACCAACTCAATGGACATGAGTTTGAGTAAACTCCTTGAATTGATGATAGACAGAAAGGCCTGGCATGCTGCAGTCCATGGGGTTGCAAAGAGTCAGACATGACTGAGTGACTGAACTGAACTGAACTGAATGGGTCATGTTATTATCTGATTCAGTCCTAACAACTATCATTCACCATATTTTATAGGTAAGGAAACTAAGACTCAAAGAATAAGGACTTGTCCCTGTTTGCAGAGCTAGAAATAGTGAGGCTTTGTACATATAATGTATGTAAGACCTTGAGCCAACATTCTTCACTGTTTGATTATTCAGTCTCCTGAGAACAGATGTAAGCCCATCAGCACATTATTTGACCCTCCCAACAACATTATGAGTTCCTCGAGAAGGGAACTGCAGTCACAATAATGACTGTGACAGCTAGAGCTGGCATTCACCATGCTCTGTTAACTTCTAGAACTTTCCTCCCCACCAGGGAACCATGAAGCAGGCACTGCTTGTCTCAGAAGAGGAAACACTGCAAACACAGAGGCTGTATTGCTTGCCTGGGTTCACAGAAGTCAAAGTTATATCCAGTGGTATACTGGCTCATCACTAAGTGCTAGGTATAACCACAATATGCTGTTCTGTGGTGATGCTTTCACCATCCACTCAGACTTGGTGGGACAGATCCAGTAGGCAGGGCTTTTAGCTGCCATCAGTTTTTTAGAGTCTCCAGGTCATCAGTCTGTCCCTGAAGCCTTTGAAGTACTCCCTCCCTGACTTCTGCTGAGTTGCCTGGAGCTGGTGGTGCTGAGGGAGGGACGCAGAGGCCCCTGTTCATGAGCAGCACTATCAGTGGCCATGGTCCCTGAAGGATGGCTGTCACCACCCTCCTCTGTCAAGGCAGGTTGGCTGGGCCAGCTTTGGCTCCAGAGCTCACCTCACTGCTTGGACACACAACACGAGCCCTGGAGCACTCAGGGCTTCCTTGGAGGAGGGGAAGGGTACTTCACAGAGATTTACAAGGACTTGGACTTCATGCCTCTCTCCACAAACATCCACGGGGTGTCTACTAATTGTCCCACACAATGCCAGGAACATCATGGCAGGGCAAGTATGCTTTTTGCTGCTGAGGGCCACTGTCTGTCTGGGGAGACCCAGTTTCGATGATCAGCACACTCTGGTCCGTGCGCAAGACAGGGTTCGCTGAGGGTGCCTCCTGGCAGCCAGGGAGGCAAGAAAGCATGTGTGGTGACAAGATCAGGTTCAAGAAGGGGATGGCGAGGAATTTTTGTTTTCTTGCTTAGAGTTTTCAATATTTTTCTCAAGTATTTCATAATGAGTGAATATCACTTTTATAATCAGAAAAGCCATTTAAGGATCTGTGCCTACCTGTCCTCCACAACTGCTAATTTTTCTCATAAATTTTTGGTTGCTTTCCTCACTGATATTTCATAATGTGCTCCAGGTGAGTTCCAAACAGGAACACAGAGAAGAATAAATGCGTTGATGTTCAGAAAATACAGAAGAATGCATTCCATGTAGTAGACACTCAATTACACTGTCTTTTTAAACATCAAATGGCGGAATCATCCCAACTTCAATATCGTGGTAACAAAACACAGGAGAAACACTCACTTGGGACAATAGTTCCTATTTTCTGTATAGTAAAATTCCCCCCTTTTGCAATTTCACGTAATTCAAGCCAGAGATCAAGTCTCTCTGAGAATATATAAGCCTGGTGGGTGAGGGAGGGAAACAAGGCCTTTAGCTATTGTGCTTTGTTTTAAATTTCATTCCTAAGCTAAGAGTGTGTTTTATGAGTTTCAGCTGGAATGGGGTCCCAGCTCACTATGAATCCGTGAGTATGAACGTTGTAACAGAAATGCTCAGACCTTCATGTACAGTCGTAGCTATAGATCTCATCACTGAATGAAAAATGCAGCATTAACCTGAATTCCTGTGCTTCACTGAGATCAATAGCTTACAGCCCTGATGAGTTCCTGCTTTGAGTTAATGCAAGATGCCATGATAACATTAGATCACATGAACACTCTGTCAGTCTTCTGTCATCTCAGGAGGAAGTGCATTTCCTGGTCTCTACAACACAGGTAGTTTCTGCTCTATAGCTCTTCTCCTCTCATCCTCATTCATGGGTTTTAAGAATACATTGGAATACGGTTTAATGAGCAATGTCAGCCAGACACATGCACCTGGACTGCTGTGAGACGTAAAGATATTTTCTTTTCATTCACTTCAAGCAAAAATGAACAGAAATGCACAATAGAGTTTCCACTGGTGCTAAAATTGGAAGCTTTAATTTCTTTTAAAAAAAATATTTATTTATTTAATTACTTACCTGAATGTTCATCAGAAGGGCTGAGACTAAAGCTGAAGCTCCAATACTTTGGCCACCTTATGTGAAGAGACAAATCATTGGAAAAGACCCTGATGCTGGGAAAGATTGCAGGAGGAGAAGGCGGTGACAGAGGGTGAGATGGTTGGATGGCATCACTGATTCAGTGGACATGAGTTTGAGCAAACTCTGGGAGATAGTGATGGACAGGGAAGCCTGGTGCACTGCAGTCCATGGGGTCGCAAAGAGTTGGACACAACTAAGTGACTGAACAATACTTACTTACCTACTTATTTATTTTGGCTGTGCCAAGTCTTAGCTGTGGCACACGGGATCCTCAGTTTTCACTGCAGCATGTGGGATCTTTAGTTGGGGCATGTGGGATCTAGTTCCCTGACCAGAGATTGAATCTAGGCCCCCTGCATTGGGAGCATGGAGTCTTAGCCACTGGACTACCAAGGAAGTCCCTTGAAGTTTTAATTTCTAAGGGCAGCTGACTCACAAATCAATGGGATTTTAGTTAAGGCAATCTACTTGAACCTAATTTTCACTCTCTGAGAAGAGTCATAATAATAATGTCACAGTAGTTTGATAAATGTAAAAAATCACTGAAAGTTCTGAAAATTTTCATAAGAACTGCTTTAGATAATTACGGCTGCGTAACAGATTGCTCTAAGACTCACATGGTCTCTGAGGTTAGGAAATCAGGAATGGATTGTTCAGTGTTTATGGCTCAGGCCCTCTCACAGGCTGCAGCCCAGCTGTCAGCCAGGCCTCAGTCTTATCTGAGGGCATGACTGGGCTGGAGGATTGGAGTCTAAACAGCTGTCCCCATGCCTCAGCTCCTCACTGACTGTCGGCATGAGGCTTCAGTTCCTCCCCATGTAGGCCAAACCGCAGAGCTGTTCACAAAATGATTGCTGGCTCCCCCAGTGAAAGTGATGAGGGAGAAGGATGGCTAGCCCCGAGACAGATGTTGTAGTTTCTCCTCTGACCTAACCACATCGGTGTCATGATATCACCATAGCATAGGTCTACAGTGGTTACACAGACCTACCTACCTGGTGCCATGTTAGAGGGGATTCACAAGGGTATGAAAACTAGGATACGGGGTTCATTGGGGGCCATCATGGTAGCTGGCTGCCCCAAGTACCATAGAAATTCTCACCTGGGAGGGATAGGCAGAACATATAGTGTACTGGTTAGTGGTAAAGGAAGATCAGAATTTTTTCCCTTTTGCAAATCAGACATCAGTCACAATTCACCCTGGTGGTTCCTTTAGTAGCAGCCCAAATTCTCTCCTGGTGGCTTGCTACCTGCCCAGCCTGGAGAATTTGCCAGTTATTACCTGAACCATGCTCCCCCAAAAGTAGAAATGACCCACATTCCTTGACCCAGAGAATCCCTCAGGGTCCCCAGAACCATCTGGTCAGCCTGCTCGGAACTTTGGTTGGCCCCACCCCCACCCCAGGGAGTGCTGATGAGTGGTCACCTCCAGGAAAGGGCATCTGGTCCCTCAAGCCTGGAAACCAGGGTTCTAAGCACTGGAGAGAGCCTTCAGACTAGCCTGGAGATGACTGCTGAGAGCAGAGCCGGATGTTGTCTGGCCTGGTCTCACCTTTTCTGTCTTGCTCTGCAGGCGTGCTAAGAGAGGTGGAGGGAGAGTTCCTGGGCTAATTAACACAGGAGACCTAAAAGCAATTTTAACCTCTGATGCCTCAAGGGATTCTGGTCCTGTTTTAAAGCAGGAATGTCCAATGGCCACGTCTGTCGAGGGGACAATTAGTAAAGCGACAATTGCGCAACACAGAAGGTTGTCTCTGAATTTGAATTATGTCTTTTCCCTGTCCTTGGTTTTTTTCTGTCAGTCTTTTTTACAATGACGATTTAAAACAAAGATTTCCTATGATAGCATGGGCACTGATAGTCAACTGTTTGAGGTTTCAGAAAATCTTTGAATCTGAAATGGCTGAAGGCTGAGAGATGATGTTCTAACAAATACTTCAGTGGAAGACAAATGATATACGAGTCTCATGTTTTCTTGGAAACTTCTGATGTGAGAAAGTTAAGGCAATTGAAAGTCAAGCCAGCTGGTAGGAGGGAGGTTCAGGATTGGGAACTCATGTACACCCATGGCGGATTCATGTCAATGAATGGCAAAACCAATACAGTATTGTAAAGTAAAATAAAGTAAAAAAAAAAAAAGAAAGAAAGTCAAGCCAGATAGGCTGCTTGTCTCCAGCACCATGATGAACTGTTGAGCACAGATGCATGAGAAATCCCATTCAGAACCCATCCTGATCCGACGCTGAGCAGACCAGCTCAATCAGATCCCAGCTGGGGCCCTTTGTGGGCTACAAAACTGGACCACAGGTATTGCCTCTACTCTGCAGATGCAGGTAAAAATTGCATGCAAATAATTGTCACACAGGCCTGGTGAAGTCAAGATAGAGCAAAATGGAAATTCCAGAGAAAAAGTATTAATACTTATTGGGAAGATTCATTTCTCCGACACGTGTTTACTGAGACCTGCTGTGTGGTCAGCAGTGTGCTGGAATGCAAAGGGAAGACTACAGTCCTGGCGGAAAGGAGTGGGATTGCAGTGCTGTGACCTACACAGTAATAGATCCATGTGGATGATGCTGAAGCCCTATCAGGGAGAAGATGACTCTCTCCAGGTGGTTGATCAAAGCTCTACAGAGGGAGTCATACCTGGAGGGAGCATTGAAGGATGAAGGAGAGGGCGTCAGCTGGCAAGGGCAAGCAGGCTGTATGGGGGGAACATTCCAGAAGGTGCCCCAGGTATAGTCATATAAAACCATTACATACCTTGGCACATTCAAAGAATTACAAGTGCTTCACGGTTGTTGGATTTATAGACTACAAGGGAGAGAGTCAGGAAGCAGAAGGTCCAAATTGTGGATGGGTTCATATACATGTGAAGGAATGTGGACTCCTTTCTGTAGGCGATGTGCCTCATTTGAAGGTCTGGTCTGGGAACAAACCTCTTTGAGAATCTGAGCAAAGTTGTGACCATATTCCTTGAAAGGATGCTCACAAATAGAATTGTATCTATAATTTCAGAGTGTCTGCAATGCACTGGGTTGTGCATTCAGCCAGAATTCAGACAAGAATTCCTAACTTGGAACTCCACAGACTCAATGCTGGAATTCACACCAGAGTGAGATGATCAGATGCTCACTTCCGAATCACATTCCAAGCCCTGAAGTAGAGAGTGGGTCTCCAGGAGAAAAAGTGGAGTAGGAACCATAGGGAAGCTGTAGAAGCATCTCAGATCACACAGTCCAGAACTGTGAGTTTCTTTGCTTTTGACACCCCCAGTGCATCATCAACTTAATAACAGCTTTTTTTGGGAAAAGAAAATTCCACATTAAACGCATAATACATTATTTTGGGGGACTTCCCAGATGGCACTAGTGGTAAAGAACCACCTGCAAATGCAGGAGACATAAGAGACTCAGGTTCTATCCCCGGGTCAGGAGGATCCCCTGGAGGAGGGCATTGCAGCCCACTCCAGTATTCTTGCCTGGAGAATCCCATGAGCAGAGGAGCCTGGCAGGCTACAGTCCATGCGGTTGCAAAGAGTCAGAGGCAACTTCAAGTGACTGAGCACACACCCATTATTTTTAAATCTAGCATTTTTCATTGAGGATTTTCTGGTTGTGGCAGAGAAAACCAAGTCTGATAAGTTGAGTCCAAAGTCCTGTTATATTTTGATCTGAGTTGCCTATTACTGGAAATCATCTGAAGGTTTCTGAGAAGGGAGGTTCCACCCTTGGGTCAAGCACAAGTCAGTCATAAGAGATGGGCTGACAGAGGTCCTCTGTCTTCAATTACATTATTCGGTGGTGTACACCTCAGGCTGCCTTATATGCCGAAACAACTTTTCTTTTCAATGTGCATGGTGATGTGACTTTTCAGTGAAAACCAGAGACATTCTAATTTAATTTAATCTTTATCTGTTAGTGTCATCACCAACATCAATGACAGAACAGTTGCTCCTGCCACGATGCCACAATTCACCTCCTGGCCAGTGGCAGTGCTTGGGTTTTAGAAATGTCATATTGTGAAAAATTGTGTGTCTTAGAGCAGGGGTACCGAACCCCCAGGCCACACACCACTGCTGGTCTGTGGCTCGTTAAGAAACGAGGCTGCACAGCAGCAGGTGAGGGGTGGGCAAGCGAGTGAAGCTTCATCTGTATTTACAGCTGCTCCTCATTGCTCATATTACTGCCTGAGCTCCACCTCCTATCAGAGCAGTGGCAGCATTAGATTCTCATAGGAGCATGAACCCTATCCCTAATATTAATCAGAATATCTTGAGATTACCACAAAGTAGAAATAAAGAGCACAATAAGTGTAGTGCGCCTGAATCATCCTGTCACCATCCCTTCTGCCTTGGTCTGTGGAAAATTGTCTTCCATGAAACCTGTCCTTAGTGCCACAGCAGTTGGGAACTGCTGTCTTAGAGTGGACAGTAGATACCATTGGTAGATAAGCCAGGAGAATGTAGCAAGAATGGGCAGCCTTTCCTGGGGCTTTATCAAGCCAACTATTTGAACGAAGTCATAGACGGATACGTCACATTGGGCTTCGGCCCTTTTGGCCGAAGTCAGGTCCGTGGAATTCCCACGTTCCCAGGTTTATGCAGCTGCAGACATGGCAGGGCAGGGAAGTGAGTCGTCTGCTCAGCTGTGACAACTTTCGGGCTCACTCGCACCCTGTGACAGCCAGATGCAGCGCGGACAAGTGTGTGCTCATCCCTCATCCTCCTAAGCTCACTGAGCCCTCAGCTAAGTGTCCAGATCCCACATCTCCTCCTCTGAAGCCTGGTGATTCCCAGCTCTGAGCACAGACTGAGGCTCAGAAATGGTGGGAGGTGTGAGCAGCCTAACCCGGAGAAGCAGACAGTCTGGGTTCCACTGCAGCTTCCTTTGGGAAATGTGGGGTTCCTGAGAGTTAGGGTGAACCGCAGGGCAATCTGGGGCCAGCAGGGAGACTGGTATGCAGAAACATTCTTCTTTGGGCTCCCATGACGGGCTCTGCAGGGCTGGAGGAGATCCACAAATATTTGTCTGGTTGCATAGCTCAGGCATGTGAAAATTAGAACCGAGAAACATGCTCTTTCTTCTCTTTCCAGAAACACTGCCTGAACTCTGACCCCTGGCACTCCCCCTCATCGTGGGCTGGCTTTCAATCTGTTCTCCATTATTTCACTTCATATGCTTTTGCAGACTTTGCTAAAAATGCAAGTCCTGCCTCGAGCCCCAGTCAAGCAGCAGTCAATGTGTTCTGAGCTTAACTGAGTAATTTCCCATCATTTCTCAGGACTGATCCAAGGTCCTGCTCCTCCCTACACTCCTCTTCCGCCCTGTCTACACAACTGTGTGGGGTAGAGGGAAGGCCCCCTCAGCCGGCCCCCTGGGGCTGCTGCCCTTCCATGAAGAGGGAGTATTTCCCATTGTTCTGGAATTCCTAATTATGCGTGCATCTGTGCTTGCGAGGCCAGCCTCGGGGCCCTGGTACTTGTCACAATCCTCCAACCAGCTGTTTCCAATCCATCCAGGTTTCAGCGGGTGAGTGGTTCCTTTTGTCCTGCAGCAGACTGGACTCTGTAGACCCAGGCGTCTGTGTGTCTGATCAAAAGCTGGAGACGTACATACAGGACATGCAGTGATGATGCCGGTTCAGGGGTTAGATGGTGAGGTTCCCCATAGGACCTCAGGAGAAAACTATGTCTTCAGGAGAGACAAGTGTGTACTTGCTCTGGAGATGACTCTCTCTAGCCAGGGAAGTATGTTGGGAAGGAGCCGCTGGGAAGCTGTGTCTTGCATTGTATGGGCCAGAGGTTCTATTGTGGAGTCCATGGGCAAAATTCAATGGGCCAAGAACGTGGATGGAAAAAAAATTACTAAGCTAACTAACCAGCTAACTAACTAACTTACTCATTTTCACTAGCTTCTAACTTCAATTTAGCATTTCCTTCTGCTATGATTGTGGGTAGCAAACCACAGCAGCATCAGCAAAGCCTGGTGGCTTTGTCGATAACAGAAATCTCAGTCCTCTCATCTCATCTGGAACCACTGCTTGTGCTCATCACTACTTAAAATTAAAGTGGCCATCAGACTCAATTCTAGAGCTTATTTACAATGTTGGTAAAGAAGCATCCATATTAGTCCATCACAAATTTATTTCTTATGGTCTAAGCTGGCTTGAAACTCAATATTTATAACAAAACTAAGATCACGGCATCCAGTTCCATCACTTCATGGCAAATAGAAGGGGAAAAGTGGAAGCAGTGACAGATTTCCTCTTCTTGGGCTCTAAAATCACTGCAGATGCTGACTGCAGCCATGAAATTGGAAGATGGTTGCTTCTTGGCAGGACAGCTATGACAAACCTAGACAGTGTGTTAGAGAGCAAAGACTAGATGGACTTTTGCCAACAAAGGTCTATATCTTCAAGGCTATGGTCTTTCCTGTAGTTATGTATGGATGTGAAAGCTGGACCATAAAGAAGGCAGAACGCTGAAGAATTGTTGCTTTTGAACAGTGTTGCTGGAGAAGACTCTCAAGAGTCCCTTGGACAGCAAGGAGATCAAACCAGTCAATCTCAAAGAAAATCAATCCTGAATACTCATTGGAAGGACTGGAGCTGAAGCTGAAGCTCCAATACTTTGGCCACCTGATGCCAACAGCTGACTCATTGGAAAAGACCCTGATGCTGGGAAAGACTGAAGGCAGGTGGAGAAGGGGGAGACAGAGACGACACGGTTGGATAGCATCATTGGAGAACTAAGATCCCACATGCCACAGGGCAACTAAGCCTGTGTGCCGCAACTAGACAAGCCCCTGTGCTGCAGCGAAGATTCAGTGGAGCAAAAGAAAAAAAAATTTTTAATAAAATAAAAAATAAAAGGAAACACTGACAGTATTGGTGATTGCATGCACATAGACACCAAGTCTAGGGCTGAACTCTCAGCTTTTGCAGAATCAGAAATTCAGGTTTGTAAATATCCAATCTTCTGGTGAAGTCTTGTACAACTAAACTGGGGAAGCTGTGCACTCATAGCCAGGCAAAAGACCAGTCTTATCATCTGTGATGGGAAATAAATCCCATACAACTGAAATACACTGATGGTTGGTTCATTGTCTCCCTAGCTATGTAAGAAAATCTTGTGAGACACAATATTTTACTCAGGAGCTTGGACAGTAAACAAAGAAGAGATGATCAAAACAGTATTTTCCAATTTACAGGGCACAACCATTCATAACCCTGAAATTAACTTAGTAGGTTAACAACCACCTTTTCTAATGGAATCTGATCTTGCTTGTGCTCATGCTCAGCTGCTCAGCCATATCTGACTCATTGCAACCCTGTGAACTCTAGCCAGCCAGGCTACTCTGTCCATGGGATTTTTCCAGCAGGAATACTGGGACGGGTTGCCATTTCTCCTCCAGGGGATGTTCCCAACCCAGGGATCATCCTATGTCTCCTGCATCTCCTGCATTGGCAGGTGGATTCTTTACCACTGAGCCACGTGGGAATCTCAGTAGAATCTAATAGGAGAGAATAAATTGGAGAGAAGAGAAAGGAAATAAGATGTATCACATACAATAGAGGTAAATACTGTCTTATCAAACTTTCCTCGCAGTATTTTATAAGTCCATGTGGTGTAAATGTATACAAATGGGCCCCAGTAAGTGTATTTTTTTTTCTTTTCTGTGGCTTGTGTTAGAAAAGAAAAGTTTGAAACACCTTACATTAGGTGAACTTGAAAGCCAATTCTTCCATCCTGATATGCAATCTCTACTGCAGGGTTAGACGTACCCAAAGGACAGGATGATTTGCCTTGTTAAAATATGGCAAAACTTCCCTGGTGGTCCAGTAGCTAAGACATCGAACTCCCAATGCAAGGGGCCCGTGTTCAATCCCAGGTTAGGGAACTAGATCCCAGATGCCGCAACCAAGATCCGTATACTGCAATGAAGACTGGAGATCTAGCATGCCACAACTAAGGCCCAGCACAGCCAAATAAAGAAATAAAATAGATATTAAAAAAATATATATGGTATGCTTAGAATTCTTGGTTGCAAGGAGAAAAGTGGAAATAGCCAAGGGAAAGGGCTAAGTCACTGTAAGGATACAAAGGAGGTGGACCACCCATGCGGTGGCAGGGCAGGAACCTCGGATAGGAACCTCAAAGAAGCCGGAAGCCTCTTATTCCTTCTATAGGGCTGCTTCATTTGTCTTTGGAATATGTGTGTCTTGCTTTCCCAAACCTCAAGACAGAACACAGCAGTTGTCAATTTGCTAGCTCCCTTTTAATAGAAAAGTTCTGAGCCCTGGATACAGGGTGAGGGCCACAGTGGGCTCAGCATGGCCAGCTGTTCTGATGCCTGCAAAAAGTTGGTCCACCCTGGGATGTCCCTGTCACATGCATTTAAGCATCTCTTCTGTCTTGACTGCTTCAATTCCAGCTCTTTCTTTCCTTGACCCATGCCTGAAGCTTTTTCCAGAGCAGATCCACCTCCAGGCTGTGTCAGAACTCAGTAAATTCTCTGTGAGTGAACGAGGCAATATGTATTCCTAGGAATGGGGTGTCAGAGTATGAATTATTTGGGCCTATTAGACTTAAGATAGCATATTAGTTAAAGAGCTATGAAATCATCAGAAAAGTTGATGTTTGTATTTATAAGGTGGATGAAGAAATGATTTTTAATACATGATTAGCACCATCCTAATTTTTATCAAGTTACAAATTTAGGTTTATGAATAAAACATGAAAGGCAAGGAAGAAAAAAAAGGAAGGAGGGAAGAAGAGAAAAAGGAGTAAGGGAGAGAGGAAGGAAAGGAGAGAGGATGGGAGCACACTTACTTTGTTGGTGTTGTTATAGATGATTCCTTTTTATTGCTAAGTAATATTCCATTAAGTGAAAATATCACCATTCACTTATCCATCCTACTATAATCAATAGTAGGGCTTTAGACTAGCTTTCCGTTTGAGGCTGTTTATTTTAATGCCTTCTGATTATTGTTGTTCTCTAAACAGTAGATTTATCTATTTTAACCACCTTTGATTTGGTAGGCAAAATCTTTGAAACAAGTGTGTTAACGATGCAACAAAAAATATGTGATTGTCGTAGGAGCCATGTCCTTCCTTAGTGGCTCATCAAACCCTAATATTTTCTCCTAGTATAGGAAAAGCAGCACAGTGCCAACTGACCCACAGTTTTCAGAGATCATCTCTGGATCTCTGTGCGGGCGTCTACAGAGAGGGCCAACAAGACCCACCCACTTTGTCCACACACATCCACGGATCACCATGTGGCAGTTACTTCGTTAGCCACACACCCTTGAAAGCCAGGATTGTACTATATTACAGGGCCTCCTGTATACAGCTCATCTTATCTCTGCATTCTAGGAAGCAGCACCTCACTTGGTAAGGGAGACTGCTCAACCTGGTATCCATGAAATTGTTGCCTTTTGCAATCCCGGGGCCCACGTGTCTTTCAGCTCTTTCTCAACTCTTTTTCCTAGAGCCTTTGTAGTAAGGGCTTCTCATTAAGGGACACACACACATCTTCAGTTTCTGTTGTAAAACTACATCCTTAAAGACTTCAAAATGCAAGGTCAAGTGTGAGTGCCCTACTGAACTGCTTCCTACAAGGTATACATGGCCCTTGTGGGGTTCCACTTCTTTCTGTTGGAGGGCCAACTGCAAAGAGCACAGCCTTCATGCTACAGTGTCTCTTTGGTGGGTTGGGGCTGGGCGAGTCTGTAGATAGAAGGAAGAGGCCCTCCACTGCCCTGGAGAAAGACAGGCACCTGGCGGAAGGAACTCCAGCAGCCCTGCTAACTCTGGCCCTGTTGAAAGTCATCGGCCAAGTCCTGGGTATCACCCCTTCCCGTGGCACCTGAGGATAGGACATCAGGATATGAGTGGATTTCTGTGCTTCACACAAACCAGAGCATTGCAGGCCTCTGAGTTTGCTTTTCTCTGTGCCAGAAATGTTACCCCATCCTTTCCTATCTCTATCTGGTCAGCTCCTCTCCCCAGCTCTCTCTCCAGTGGTCCTCTGCTCTCTCCATCACGGTACTGATCACTGCTGCCTCCTGCCCGGCCCCTAGAGACTGAAGGCTCCTTGAGACAAGCACCAGATGTCCCCAGGGAGTCGAGACATTTGATGAATGTATGAATCAAAGTGGGGATGCAACGAAAAGCTGGCCAACAGGACAACAGGCATTGATGAAGTGATGGCACTTGCAGGTTTCTGAGCCCCTTCCAGGAATCCAGGAAGTCAAACTCTTTTCATTATAATATAAAATAGGGCCCAGCCAATTTTTTCTGGAAAAGGTCAGATAAATATTTTAGGCTTTGTAGGTCTCTGGTCTCTGTCATAAGCACTCAACTTTTATAGGGTGACAGCCAGCCATAAACAATAGGCAATAATGAGCACCTTTGTGTTCCAATAAAACTTTATTTATAAAGCAGGCACTGGGCCAGATTTGGCCCCTGGGCTATAGTTTGCTGACCCCTGCTCTAAGACATTATTGCCCTTTTCACATCCATTTTCTCACAAGTGTACAGGGAAGGAGTTTGTTTGTCTGGGGGGAGTTTTTTGGCTGCATGGCATGTGGAACCCCAGTTCCTTGATCAGGGGTTAAACCTGTGCTCCCTGCATTGGAAGTGTGGAGTCCCTTCCACTGATTGCCAGGGAAGTCTGAGGGGAGTTTTCCAGACATGTGATACCACAACAGGCTGAATGTGGAAACATATGCAACAATCCAGGTGTCTTCTGTTAAGCCAAATATTAAAGAGAACCACACAAATTCAAAATAGGACTTCTCAACTAAATCCTTCTTTTACAAAATATATTATTTTAAATAAATATATGTTTTCTATTAGCATTGGATAAAAAAAGACATTGAATGAAACTTTTATTGCTATTTGACAATGAATTTATAAATAATTTAACATTTCTTGGTCTTAATTCTAGCAAGGTAACCATCTATAATGTCACCCACATAAACAAAAGCTTCAATGGACTTGGAATCTTCAATTATTTTAAGAATTTAACTAAATAGTAACAGAAGGCTGTAGAAATATACAGAACCTGCATATTCTTGGCTTTCTCTTCATTCTGTTGCTTTTTTTTTTTTTCATTCTGTTTTAATCTTCTCCTTCCTCTTGGTTATTTTTCCCTGTTGGACCTAGAATGCCTGCTGCACACCGGAGTAAACTAGCTACAGGTAATTAGTGACCAGCGAGCACAGTGCAATTCAAGATGACTTGTTAGCAGGGATTTTGAAAACTCCCTTTGCTGGTGCACTTCCTGCAAGTCTGACCCTGAACTGGGTGCTGTTTCAGCCTTAGCTGTGTGAACCTGCACAGCAGCCTTCTGAGGGCAAATGGCTCCTCATTCACAAGACAGCTAACTGCTGATGTTAAAAAAAGATGCACCATGTGAGAGCTGCAAGTTTTATTTGGGGCAAAATGAGGACTGAAGCCTGGGAGACAGCATCTTGGCTAGCTCTGAGAAACTGCTCCGAAGAGGCAGTAGGGGAGGTCAGTGGTGAAGGGGGAGTGCATGTAATCAAACACATATTTTCTTTGCAGAAGATTGCTGCTAGTCTCATGGAGACTGCTGCTAGTCCCATGAAGATTGCTGCTAGACTCATGAAGACTGCTGCTAGTCCCATGAAGATTGCTGCTAGTCTCGTGAAGATTGCTGCTAGTCATGAGGAGCGCTGTCACCATGAAGAATTTTAGTGCTTTTCTAGATATGAGGAAAACGAAAGGGCAACCCAGTATTCTTGCCTGGAAAATCTCATGGGCAGAGGAGGCTGGTGGGCGCCAGTTCATGGGGTCACAAAGAGTGGGACCCAACTGAGCAACTGAGGACAGATAGGAGGAGATATAAAAACTGGGCTCATAAAATCGACTGCTACAAATATCTATCTGAAGACCCGTTCTGCCAGTCCCCCCTACCACCCCCAAGGACAGAGTGCCTAAATTCTGCTCTCCACCCTGAACTCCTTTCAGGGAAAGTTGAAAACCAGCAGCCGCAGCAGCCCATGATTTACTCCTTGTAGAGGTAGATGGCAAGCACCCACGGCAAGTGCCAGTGGTGGTTGACTTTGTATACTTGCTGCTGGGAGGGAAAGTCTTGGGCCTTGATGACTCCCCACTGTTTCTCTGCACTGCCTGTCATGCATTCTGAGTTCTCAGTATCTTAACCCTAAGCATCGTTACCATAGCATCTTGACACAGTCATTTTTGCCACAGACATTTTCAGTGCCTAATTGGCTATAGGCACTTTTGTTATAAAAGGGCAAAAGAAAAAGAAAAGAAGAGACATTAAAAAGGAAATAATGAAGCATGAGAAATGAATAACAAAACTCAAGACTTTATTGCAAAATACAAAATATGTGAAAACGTTTAAAATGTGTATAGATTCATGGCAATACTGCACAAAGAACTGATTTTATATTGTGAGTAGTATACTTAAGCGTTTGTTTTCCAAGTCTTTCATTCATAATGTTATACATGTTCTTGCTTATTGATTCATCTTCTACACACTTTTTCTTGCTTACTAAAATTCCTTTCTTATTAAAAGAGGTACATGTATGCTAAGTAGTTTCAGTCATATCTGACTCTTTGCAAACTTATGGACTGTAGCTGGCCAGGCTCCTCCATCCACAGGATTCTGCAGGCAAGAATACTGGAGTGGGTTTCCATGCCTCCCTTTAGGGGATCTTCCCCACCCATGGATCGAACAATGTCTTTTACATCTCCTGCATTGGCAGGCAGGTTTTTTTACCACTAGCACCAACCAGGAAGCCCCATTAAAAAGGATGACAATTTCCAATCACTAGGATGCATATTTTGCATCTGAACTTCACGCTGTGTAGTGAAAGCCTCTCCACTGTTCTTTATTCTTGGCATTTTGTCCCACGTTTTTTGATAGACATTTCAAACTTCTATGGGAAATGTGGGTTCAACTCTGTGCCTTCAAGGCCCTCAGCTTCTTTCTCCACCAATATAGTTTCAAAACAAGAAGCCAACCCTTGGGGAAAAAATCACCACCATCTGTCAGTTTAATAAAGCCATCGGTAACATCACTAGCTGGAAGAAATGCTAATTCATTTCAACTAGTTGAAACCAAACTATCTAACTCAAAGCTGTCAGCAAAATTGCCTTTCAGCCAATTGGTTTTGCAATGAATATGTTTGCAACAAAAATGCTTGTGGCAGAGATGCTTAAGATGAAAATATTGGACACACTTTCCAGTCATGGACCTCACACCCTCCCCTTTGCCTCCTAAGAACCCCTGCGTGTGAACTTAGCTGGGGGCAGCCAGGGGTCCCTGATGGCTTCACGGGCAATGAGGAGAGTGCCTGATCACAGACTGCAGGAAAACAAATACTTTTCACATTATTCAGACAAGATGTTTTTCCATGAAAAACAAGCAAACAAACAAACAATAAAACACAACTCTTATTGAATACCTGGATAAGGTTTCAGCAAGTCAGATTGGGTTATTATTCTTTATCTTTCCTGCCCCCAGGACAACAACATTGAAAGAATCAGTTCACTGAAGTAAAAGCAATGAAAAGGGGACCTTAGTGAGCATAAATGTCAAGGCAGTTCTGGGAGAGAGAAGCCAGTTGGCAGCAAATAAGGCACTTCCCAGAATATGTAGGAGGGGGTCTGGAAAGAAGTGGCAGTGGCTGGAGGAGGAGTCTGGCCGTGAGCCCAAGGCAGGAGAAAGCACGGAGCAAGGGACCTTTGGAGGTATGTCTTGGCTACCCACTCCAGTCTTCTTGCCTGGAGAATCCCATGGACAGAGGAGCCTGGTGGGCTACGATCACAAAGAGTCGGACATGACTGAGTGACTAACACTATACTTTTCACCTATGAATAAATCTGCCCAGAGGGATGGTATGGGAGGGAGGAAGGAGGGGGGTTCAGGATGGGGAACACGTGTATACCTGTGGTGGATTCATGTTGATGTATGGCAAAACCAATACAATATTGTAAAGTAATTAACCTCCAATTAAAATAAATAAATTTATATTTTAAAAAATCTGCCAATGGCTGCCTGTTTCCACTGCTGCCCACCCATAGCCCAACATCACACCTGTAGGAAGCAATGGGACTTCTCCCTTTAGAAACTGGGTAGGGGGCTTCCCTGGCAATCCAATGATTCAGGCTCTGTGCTCCCAAAGTAGGGTCAAGGAAATCAATACCTGCATGCCACATGGTGCGGCCAAATATAAATATATTATTTTTTAAAAAGAAGAAGAAGTAAGTGCATAAAATAGCTTGTGGAAAAACTGAGGAAAATGTCAGAATGGGAAAGCCAAGGGCAGTGCACCTTGATTCTGAATTTGACCTTAATTACCACCCTTCATCACAAAGTAGACAGGTCAGTAGGCAAGCAGTTCTCCAAACAGAGAACTCCCACTGCCTCCCCATGGAGGAAAACCAATGGGAGAGGAAACCTACCTCCAAAACTCATCCCAGAAAGTAAGTAAAATAATAGTGGCTCCCTGGGAAGAGGGGAAATTGACTGGGTGACGCACATCGTCTGGGGTGAAAGGGTGCCAGAACATGCCACCCAAAATATGTCATTTGGGCTTAAGGATTGTTTTGAGCCAAAGGCAGTTAAGAAACAGCAGATGCAGGAATAGTTCTCTACCCTCCCCATCTGCCTAAAAGCAGGGCATAAATTCCCCTTTAAGAAGCTGCATTCCCTCACCACCCCCTACCCTGCTCTTGTACCAGGAGGAAAAAGACCGTCAGCTCTGGAGTCTGAAAGTCCGCCCTGAGATGATTCTGCACAACAAACCTCACTAAATTACCCTCATCTCCCATGAGTTTCCTCATATATTTACCGTCCCACAGTTACCACCCGAGGAGCCCACAAACCTTTCTTCCTTTGTCTTGTCACTTCTCCACAATTTGTCATCCAGCCCCAAATTCTAACCACTTCTTTGAGTCACGTGTCACTGAGTTCTCCTGCTTGTATGCACCCTGCACAAATGAATAAATTCTGGATTTTTTCCTCCTGCTAATCAGTCTTTTGTCAATTTAATTTGCATTTCTTATTTCCTGAACTTAAGAGAATAGAAGAAAAGGTGAATTTTCCCTCCTCTGCAAGGATGAAGGTTATGTCCTATATCTTGATCTGGGTGTGGTTAAACCAACATATACATGCATAGACATTCACTAAGCTCTACATTTAAGATTTGTTCCCTTTACCATGTATATGTTATTGTTGTTATTGTTCAGTTACTCAGTCATGTTCGACTCTTTGTGACTCCATGGACTGCAGCACAACAGGCTTCCCTGTCCTTCACCTTTTCCTGGAGCTTTCTCAAATTCATGTCCATTGAGTAGGTGATGCCATCCAACCATCTCACTCTCTGTTGTCCCATTCTCCTCCTGCTTTCAATCTTTCCCAGCATCAGGGTTTTTTTTTAAATGAGTTGGCTCTTCGCATCTGATGGCCAAAGTATTGAAGCTTCAGCTTAAGCATCAGTCCTTACAATGAATATTCAGAGTTGATTTCCTTTAGGATTGACTGGTTTAATCTCCTTGCAGTCAAAGGGGCTCTCAAGAATCTTCTCCAAAACCACAGTTCAAAAGCATCAATTCTTCAGTGTTCAGCCTTCTTGATGGTCCAACTTCCATATTCATACATGACTACTGGAAAAATCATAGCTTTTGACGATAGAGACCTTTGATGACAAAATAATGTCTCTGCTTTTTAATATGATGTCTATGTTTGTCATAGCTTTTCTTCCAAGCAGCAAGTGTCTTTTAATTTCATGGCTGCAGCCACCATCTGCAGTGATTTTGGAGACCAAGAAAATAAAGTTCATCATTGTTTTCATTCTTTCTCAATCTATTTTCCATGAAGTGATGGGACTGGATGCCATGATCTTCACTTTTTGATTGCTGAGTTTTAAGCCAGCTTTTTCACTCTCCTCTTTCACCTTCATCAAGAGGCTCTTTAGTTGCTCTTCACTTTCTGCCATAAACGTAGTGTCATCTGCATATCTGAGGCTATTGATATTTCTCCTAGAAATCTTGATTCCAGCTTGGCTTCATCCAGCTCGGCATTTCACGTGACGTACTCTGCACATAAGTTAAATAAGGAGAGTGATAATATACAGCCTTGACACACTCCTTTCCCAATTTTGAAATAGTCCATTGTTCCATGTCCAGTTCTAACGCTTGCTTTTTGACCTGCATACAGGTTAAGCAGGAGGCAGGTAAGGTGGTCTGGTATTCCCATCTCTTGAAGAATTTTCCACAGTTTGTTGTGAGCCACACAGTCAAAGGCTTTAGCATAGTCAATGAAGCAGAAGTAGATAGTTTTCTGGAATTCTCTTGCTTTTTCTATGATCCAACAGATGTTGACAATTTGATCTCTGGTCCCTCTTCTTTTTCTAAATCCAGCTTGAACATCTGGAAGCTCTCTGTTGAAGCCTAACTTGGAGAATTTTGAGTATTAGTTTGCTAGCATGTGAGATGAGTACAATTGTGTGGTAGTTTGAACATTCTTTGGCATGGCCTTTCTTTGGGATTGGAATGAGAACTGACCTTTTCCAGTCCTTTGGCTACTGCTGAGTTTTCCAAATTTGTTGGCATATTGAATACAGCACTTTAACAGCATCGTCTTTTAGGATTTGAAATAGCTCAGCTGGAATTCCATCACCTCCACTAACTTTGTTCATAGTGATGCTTCCTAAGGCCCACTTGACTTCATACTCCAGGATGTCTGGCTCTAGGTGAGTGATCACACCATCGTGATTATCTGGGTCATGAAGATCTTTCAAAACTAATTTTTCTGTGCATTCTTGCCACCTCTTCTTAATATCTTCTGCTTCTGTTAGGTCCATCTGTTTCTGTCCTTTATTGTGCCGATCTTTGTATGAAATGTTCCCTTGGTATCCCTCTACTCTTTCCCATTCTATTGTTTTCCTCTATTTCTTTGCATTGATCACTTAGGATGGCTTTCTTATCTCTCTTTGCTATTCTTCGGAACTCTGCATTCAAATGGGTATAGCTTTCTTTTACTTTTTTGCCTTTTACTTCTCTTCTTTTCTCAGCTATTTGTAAGGCCTTCTCAGACAACCATTTTGCATTTTTTGTTTCTTTTTCTTGGGGATGGTTTTGATCACTTCCTCCTGCACAGTGTTACAAACTTCTGTCCATAGTTCTTCAGGCACTCTGTCTATCAGATCTAATCCCTTGTATCATATATGTATATATTACAGGATTTTAAAAATAAGTAAGTACAGGTTGACAGATCATCCCTTTCATTCTGACCATGCCATGATCTCCTGTAGGCTTGCACCTAGTTGGGGGACCTTCTACCCACCACTGTGGGTGTGTCAGAGGTCCAGGCTGTCACACCTCAGAAAAGGCTCATGTGGGGTTCAATGAGAAAAATGAGGCACAAAGAAATAATACCTACTGCATGGATATGAAGCTAAATTTCCTTTGATTCCACATCTGAATTCTCTCCGTCACCCCTCTGTTAATGAGAATCTGTGTGCTTGCCAGTCTCAAACCACTTGAGTACAATGGTCCAACTGGAAATGCCATTCATGATTTAAAGTACGGACAAATGTCCGATTTACATTTGCTCAGAGCAGTGTGGGCTGCTAAGGTGAGAAAACACAGAGATGAGAAAGTTCTGCTGTCCATGAAGGGCATGGGGGCCTCTGGAGATGCTCTGGACATTCAGTCCCAAACAGAATGTCTCACTCAGAGCCCCCAGTATGGTGGAACACTTGTGGTGCCTATGGAACCACTGTGGTTCTAATCTTTAGGCTTCCAATGCGTCTTAATGTCTTAGAGTTAGGAGGACATCCCTTCTCACTGGGCAGGCAGGAAAGTGAGTCTAGAGGGTGGGTGCTTTCTCCTGGTCAGTTTGCAATGGTAGAACCCTTTAGCACTTCCCACCACATTACTGCCTGAGACCCTACACCCAGGAGGGCAGGGAGAGATGCTGAAGGGTGACAGAGACAAAAAGAGAGAATATAGGGTGGGGGGGGGCAGCCTATCTGTTGTTTGGGTGGGTGGAAGGGGCAGCCTATCTGTTGTTTGCAGCCAGGTCTCTCCAGGAGGACTCTAGCTGAGCATTCTGAGCACTAAACACTGTGGATGACTGTTGTACCCGCTGGGTGCCCCAAGCACCCAGATGTTTCTGTGAACCTGTGTTCTCCCTTCAGTAAAGGATTACAGCTCAAGGTCGGGAGAAGTCAAGGTTGGATGTTTTCAACCTACGTGTCCGTATAACACAGCCAAGGAATGTGAAGGTTGTGAGGATCTCACTGCAAAAGAGCTCTGTACTAAGTAGAGTCACAGGGACTTCCCTGGGGGTCCAGTGACTGGGATTCTATGCTTCTAATTAGAGGGGGCCCGGGTCAGATTCCTGTCAAGGAACTAGATCCCATATACCTCAACTAAAGATCCCAAATGCTGCAATGAGAATCAAAGATCCTGTGTGCTGCAACAAAGATCCAGCATAGTCAAACAAATAAATATTTTAAAAATAAAGAAATAGAGTTACAAATGCAGAAAAGAAACTTATGATTACCAGGGGGTAAGGGGGGGAAAGGATAAATTTGGAGGCTGATGTTGACATATACACATTACTATAAACAAAATGGATATCTAATAAAAAGCTACGGTATAGCACAGGGAACTCCACTCAATACTCTGTAGTGTCCTTTATAGGAAAAGAATCTAAAAAACAGTGAATATATGTATATGGATAACTGATTCACTTTGCCATACATCAGAAAGTAACACAGCATTGTAAATCAACTGTATTTTTTTTTTAATTTTAAAAAAGAGCTCTATACATGTTACCCTCGACTGGACATCCCTGATCACTTATTTGTCTCCTAAGTGACCAGAATCACCTTGTACCTGCTCTGCTTTTGGCAACACAAACCACACTGGTTGGAGAAGGAGTATTTCTGCTGCCTCACAGCCTGCTTGTTTTCTATCCACAGCTTACTGCGTTACTATAGGCTTCTGAAACTCACTCAGAGGTTGGGATTCAGGAAACATTTGCTTTTGTATTGCTGGTTCTTCGTTTCCTGCCAAAACTGAGCTCTCAGCTTTGAGCAGTCCCACTGAAACTGAAGTCGGCCAGTGGATTTCTGCAACACAGGAAACAGGAGTCAGACGAGGCTGTGTTAAGCTGGAGATGCTGGAGTCGGCTTCCTTTCCCCGGCAAATGAAAGGTGAGGTCATCACGTACGAGTTAATGATGCAGATCTCAGCTTTCCAGAAATGAAGACCAAGAATATGTCTCACAAGGAAGCATTTTGGAAGCCAGGGTATAATCAACAACATTAAATAAACCGTAGATTTCTAAAGACTGATGAATTCCAACAGAGCTTGTCTCGACTTTGTTTTAAAACTTAGAACATGTTTTGCTTGTGTAATAAGAATACCCTAAAATGCCAGCATGAAAAAAAAAAGCAAATCCAATCTTAGAAATAGTTATCATGAAACGCTTTCTAAAAAATTAAGTAAATAAAACATTTTATGTTCATCTTTGTAAAAATGGATTAAAAAACAACAACAAAAAAAACCCTCTACAACTGTTCAGCATTCTATGCAATAAAGGCATGTCTTCAGCTTCCAAACTCTCACTGGTACATTGGATTTTGCTTTTTTTTTTTTTTAACATAATTGTTGTTGTTGTTTAGTTGTTCAGTCATATCTGATTTTTTTATGACCTCATGTACTGCAACCAACCAGTCTCCTCTGTCCATGGGATTTCCCAGGCAAGCATACTGGGGTGGGTTGCCATTCCCTTCTCCAGGAGATCTTCCCAGCTCAGGGATCAAACACGTGTCTCCTGCACTGCAGGCAGATTCTTTACGACTGAGCCCCCAGGGAAGTGAAGTGAAAGTCGCTCAGTCATGTCCGACTCTTTGCGACCCCATGGACTATACTATACGGCCCATGGAATTCTCCAGGCCAGAATATTGGAGTGGGTAGCCTTTCCCTTCTCTAGGGGATCTTCCCAACCCAGGGATCAAACCCAGGACTCCCACATTGCAGGCGGATTCTTTGCCAGCTGAGCCACAAGGGAAGCCGGAGCCACCAGGGGAACTCCTTTTAATATGATAGGGACAAAGTAAATGGACAAAATAGGTGATTAAATAAATAGTTGATCACACTAGGGGATTGTAAGTAGAAAAAAATATCTAAGAGACCCCAGTAAGTTAATGATCACTTAAGAAAGCAAGGTTGCTTAACAACAAAACCAAACAGGCTTCCTTAGCAACAGACCATGCAACATAAGCATAAGACATGCCCCCAGACAACACAATGGCGACATAAGCCCCACATTCTGCCCAGGAAACTCTGTAAGTTAATGATCCCTAGGACATGCTCTCTGCACATATAAAAAGCAATAATTTATGGAAAGGTAACATTTCAAATTAAAAGACCCTTATTGTATTGAGACCTAAGACTATATACCCATAGTGCCATAAAGGTCCTGGCTTGACCCTATAGGGACAAGAAAACTTCCCTCCCTGGTCTGGAGGAGGAACTGATGATGTCTGCTCAAGAATGAGGATGAAAGTGATCTTTTCCCCCTCCCCACTTTTTCTTTGATTATAGAACTGTAGCCCACTATGTTCTCAGGGTGGCACCCTCTCCCTTGCCCACTTGTAAGCCTCACAAGCATCCTGTTTTAATAAATAACTTAAATTGCTTCTTATTTATCACTTTACCTCTCACCAAATCCTTTCTGTTTTGAGACATAAAGAATCAGAGTTCTTTGGAGACCCCTGAAATCACCTCATGGTTTCAAGCAGATCTTATTTTTTAGAGCAGTTTTAGGTTCATAGCAAAACTGGGGAAACGACAGAGATTTCCCCAAGACCCTGGCCCCCTACAAGCATAGCCTTCCCCCGTATCAACACCCCAACCAGAGCAGTGCATCTGTTACAATCAATGAATCTACAATGACAGAGAAGCATCAGCGAGCGTCCAGAGTTCCCATGAGGATCACTCTTGGTGTGTTCCTTCTACACATGTTTGGACATGTACCCACCTTTACAATGTCATACACAGCAGTTTCACAGCCCTAAAAATCCTGCGTGCTCCACCTGTTCATCCGTCTCTCCCCATTAACCTATGGCGGCCACTGATCTTTTTACTGTCTCCATAATTTTGCCTTTTCAGTACAGTTGGAATCATAAAATAGGCAGCCTTTTCAGACCAGCTACTTTCATCTAGTTGTTCAGTCACCAAATCATGTCTGACTCTCTGTTTCCCCATGAACTGCAGCACGCTGGGCTTCCCTGTCCTCCACTATCTCCCAAAGCTTGCTCAAACTCATGTCCACTGAGTCGCTGATGCCATCCAAGCATCTTGTCCTCTGTCATCCCCTTCTCCTCCTGCCCTCCATCTTCCCCAGCATCTGTGTCTTTTCTATTAAGTCACTTCACATCAGGTGGCCAAAGTACTGGGAGCTTCAGCTTCAGCATCAGTCCTTCTGATGAATATTCCGGATTGATTTCCTTTAGGATTGACTGGTCTGATCTCCTTGCTGCATTTTGTATTGGGGTACAGACAATTAACAAACAATGTTGTGATATTTTCAGGTGAGCAGTGAAGGGACGCAGCCATACATGTACATGTATCCCTTCTCTCCCAAACTCCCCTCCTAGCCAGTCGGCCACATAACATTGAGCAGAGTTCCCTGTGCTATACAGGGAACTATACAGGGTCCTTGCTGGTTATCCATGCCATTGCTTTTTTGAGACAATTTTTCTAGTTCCTGGTGAAAGAGAAGGACCACCTATACAATTTACGTGGCCCAGTGCAAGGTGAAAATGCAAGACTGCTTGTTCAAAATTATTAAGACTTCCAAGACAGCCACGCAGAGCTGTGAGAAGAAAGGGGCCTTGTGGATGCATGCTCACAAAGCCGGTTCTGGTTAATAAAGTATTTCCAGCACGTTCCCAGGGCCTGAGTGTGTCCTCAGTCTTATTCAGGTTCCAAAGCACAGACAGATAAACAAAAGAATTTACTATTTTTGGTTTTAACAATGTTCCATAGTTACCAGCATACTAATACTCAAGTCCTTTCTCCATCTACACAGCTTGAAGGATGAGAAGGACAAAGGCAGGGTTGGTTGTTTCTCTTCTCAACTTCTTCAAATGACTCCTCCATCAACAGCAAAATTGACTCCAGGTGCTTGCACTGAGTTCTGAAGTGTTAAACCCCCAGTGTCCGTTAACTGGCAGTGGACTGTTCTTACTGGGAAGAAGAAAACAGGAACCTCGTTTGATGACAATATCTTAAATTATCTGATTGATGACTAGGGAGGCTTATGTACTTCCACTCAGCTTGATATTAATTTAGAGATGCTGTAGCTAAGCCTCTTGATGAAAGTGAAAGTGGAGAGTGAAAAGGTTGGCCTAAAGCTCAACATTCAGAAAACGAAGATCATGGCATCCAGTCCCATCACTTCATGGGAAATAGATGGCGAAACAGTGGAAACAGTGTCAGACTTTATATTTTTGGGCTCCAAAATCACTGCAGATGGTGACTGCAGCCATGAAATTAAAAGACGCTTACTCCTTGGAAGGAAAGTTATGAGCAACATAGATAGCATATTCAAAAGCAGAGACATTACTTTGCCGACTAAGGTCCGCCTAGTCAAGGCTATGGTTTTTCCAGTAGTCATGTATGGATGTGAGAGTTGGAGTGTGAAGAAGGCTGAGCGCCACAGAATTGATGCTTTTGAACTGTGGTGTTGAAGAAGACTCTTGAGAGTCCCTTGGACTGCAAGGAGATCCAACCAGTCCATTCTGAAGGAGATCAGCCCTGGGATTTCTTTGGAAGGACTGATGCTAAAGCTGAAACTCCAATGCTTTGCCCACCTCATGCGAAGAGTTGACTCATTGGAAACAGCTCTGATGCTGGGAGGGACTGGGGACAGGAGGAGAAGGGGACGACAGAGGATGAGATGGCTGGATGGCATCACGGACTCGATGGACGTGAGTCTGAGTAAACTCCAGGAGCTGGTGATGGACAGGGAGGCCTGGCGTGCTGCGATTCATGGGGTCGCAAAGAGTTGGACACGACTGAGCGACTGAACTGAACTGAACTGAGCTGAGTGGGTAAGAGGCATGGTAAACCAGTTTCCTACTTGTACAAATGAAGCATGCCAGAAAACAGGAAAACAAGGGCCAAGGAGAGGCATACCACCGCATGGGTGTAAATCAGTCCATTTAGGAGGGTATATGTGTTCTGATTACTAACCTGAACAATAAGCATCAGGGCTGTCACTCTTTGCTGTCCCTGAAATGCTGGAACATAGAATTCATGCATCAGTGCAGAAAACTGAGGCAGAAGGTTCCGTCTCAACAGTGCTGGCAAAAATTTGTGAGTGGGACCAATCCAGGCTAAGGCTGTAAAGAGGATGATGTGACTAAACAAACTATCCTCTAGTGGCTCTGCATGTCGCCAAGGTTCACGGATGCAAAGTGTATCAGTCAGCTCAAACTGCATAACAAACACCATGGACTGGATGGCTTATACAACAGGAATTTATTTCTCATAATCTGGAGGCTGGAAATCCAAGATCAAAATATAGGCAGGGCTGGTTCCTCCTGAGGCCTCTCTCCTTGGTGTATAGACTGCTATCTTCTCCCTGAATCCTCACATGTCTTCCCTCTGTACCTGTCTATGTCCTAATAGCCTCTTTTAACCAGGACACAAGTCAGATTGGATTAGGGCTTACTCTAACAACCTGATTTTACAATAATCACCTTTTGAAGAGCTTTAATCTCCAAATACAGTCATATTCTGAATTACTGGGGGCTAGCACTTCAACATATCAATTTTGGGGAGATACAATTCAGCCCATTATGCAAAGCAATTTAAATTTTCCCAGAAAGCAAGAATGACAGTGCCCAGTAGAGACACTACTGACTACATTTAGTATTTCTGGAATTGTGAAAATCATAAAGTATGCCCTTTATGTGCCCTGTATTGTTATCTTCCTGCCCAACTTACACTTTCAAGTGGAGCTAAACTGTTCTAAACTACCCCCAGGAAATCCTTTCTTTCTTTTCCCCTCACTTTACATTTTACTTCTTTTCTCTACAAATAACCTTCACTGGTTCTCTAAACTTGTTGCTGGGTTAAACCACTTCAATTTTTTTTTTCTTTTGTCTGTTCTACTATTCTGTGGTTCAGAATATAAATTAAATACAGTTAGCTGATGAATTTCCCTGGTGACTCAGTGGATAGGAATCCACTTGACAATGCAGGGGACACAGGTTTGATCCCTGGCCCAGAAAGATCCCACATGCTGCAGAGCAACTAAGTCCATGCAACCCTTGAGCCAGTGCTCCAGGGCCCACAAGCCACAGCTGCACAACTACCGAGCCCACGCGTTGCAACTACTGAGGCCTGTGCACCTAGAGCTTGTGCTTTCCAAGAGAAGCCACTGCCATGGGAAGCCTATGCACAACAGCTAGAGAGTAGCCTCCACTCGTTGCAGACAGAACTGAACAACTGAGTGCACACTGGAAGGGGAACACCTTTCCTTATTACTTCTGGCTTTATTGCTTCAAGGACTACAGCCTTGGTGATTTGAGCCTGCTACCAGGGATTTTTGGTAGTAATTTTATTCTATGTATCTTCCAATGGCAGTACATATTTACTTTAGACATGGCTCTTAGAAGATGCAACCCTGTGGATTCTCACTTATTCTTCAAGGAGAAATTGGAATTATTTTGTCAATCTCTAAAAAAACAGAAGTCTCCCAATGACAGGCTACAGACATTGCGGTAACCAGGCCTGTGGCTGCAATGCTGGGCTCTGTAACTTTGGTAAGAATTGAAGGCCCTATTTTTCCTCTGCAGCATAGGGACAGCAAGGGTGAGGTCAAGATCTGCAATTATTTAGATACCAAGCTCCAGCAGGGGTCATCCGGCCCTTCCTCCTCAGGAACTCTGAGTCTCTGTGTCAAGAAGTGACACAATGTGGAACTTCACTTGGGCCAGAACTGTGGGACAAGCTGGAGTCCCCTCCATCAACACCAACTGGGGTGCTCCCGCTTCCTGCCTCAGCCCAAGCTCTGTGTACACCCAGACCTGCAGCTGCACTTCAGCCTTGCAGAAACCACGGACCACAAGTTCAGGGTGGCAAGGTCAAGATGGCGGCAGCAGCATCTCCAGATCCAGTCAAGATATATTATAGCTAAGAATTGCTCTTTTGATTCTTTACCAGCTGAGCCACAAGGGAAGCCCCTTACTGGGAATATACCCAGGAAAAACTATAATTCCAAAAGGCACATGCACTCCAATGTTCATTGCAGCACTATTTACAACAGCCAGGACATGGAATAACCTAAATATCCATCAACAGAGGATATACATATACATATACATAATGGAATATTAGCCATAAAAGGGAACAAAATTGGATCATTTGTAGAGACGTGGATGGACCCAGAGTCTGCCATATGAGTGAAGTAAATCAGAAAGAGAAAAGCAAATATTGCCTATTAATGCTTACAGGTGGAATCTAGAAAAATGGTATAGATGATCTTATTTCCAAATCAGATATAGAAACATAGACATAGAGAACAAATGTACGGACACAAAGGGGGGAAGGGAGGTGGAATGAATTTGGAGATTGGGATTGATGTATAAAATAGCTAATTGAGTGATCTACTCAATAGATAATAGAGAACCTACTATATAGCTTAAGGAACTCTAGTCAGTGCTCTGTAGTGACCTAAATGGGAAGGAAATACAAAAAAGAGGGGATATGTGTATATGTATAGCTGATAGAGCTGATTCACTTTGCTGTACAGTAGAAATTAACACAACATTGTAGAGCATCTATACTCCAATAAAAATTAAAAAACAAAAAAACTGCTCTTGTTTTGGACCACTTTGATGAAGCCCACGGGTCCTGTTTCAAGTGTTCACACTGCATCACAGAAGTGGTAGCTGACCCAACCATCATTTGATTATGCTCACAGGATCTGTGGGTCTGCAGTTGGACAGGACACTCAGCTAGGAGGACTCAGAAAGCTGAAGGTGGTACTCGAGGTGGGTTTGTTTGGGACTGTCAGCCAAGGGGCCAGTGTGTGGCCTCTGTGGCTTGGGCTTCTCAGAGCTCACCACTGGGTCCCAAGAAAGAGTGAGCACTCCAAGAGAAGCAGGAGAACACTGCGTGGGGTTTTTTGGCCTCCAAGTTGGACATGACTTCACGATTAAACCACCACCTACAGCAAGGACCACTGCTGCTCCCGCATTCCACTGGGGATGAGGGGGTCACTACAGCTGGCCCAGATTCACACAGCAGGAGTTAAATGCCACCCTAAGGGGCGATAAAAGAAATGTTCACACACTGAGATCCAGGGAAGTCATTCTGGGTTATATGTGAGTTAACTCAAAGTTTATGCTAGCGGAAATAGCCTGTTTGTGGCCTATCAAACATGCACTGTACATCTGCTTTAATTATCCAAGGAAAGGGCACACTGACCAGAAGAGAATGTCTATGTTAAAGATTAAATGCCTCTCTTTCCAGGGCACCACAGCTGGTGCTCCTTTGATGATACGACTCCATCCCAGGTGCCAAGGTCATGCTGACTTGCTGCATACATGATGCATGCTGATATGTGTGGTTTGGGGTTTGTTTTTGTTTTGGATTTTTTTTTTTTCCTGAAACCTTGAAGAAATGGATCCCTGACTTGTTTAATGTTCTTTGTTATGACAAGATACAAAACTCTGCTGGAAATCATGCTTCTCTCCAGAGCAGCTTCTCAGAGTAAGCTGGGAGCTGGCTTCTGGGCTAGTTCTCAGTTTGGCCCAAATAAAACTCTCTGCTAATCATAGATTGTCTATTGACTATTTTTGTTGACAGTGGTCTTGACACCGTGGCCTCCTGAAGAGCTGGTGGGCAGAAATTATTGCTGTGGCCGATTTTGGAAAATGCAATCTGCCACGGTTTCATTTCAGAAAGATATTTTCAACGAGCAAATAAAATATATATGATTATAAAGGAAACCAATTATATTAGAACACAATTTAAAGGCATCATTTGTGCAATAGTAATACATGAGCTTTTTTATAAACACATTGGAAACAAGATCTAGTGGTGGGTCTAACTACTACTAAATCACCAGTTTCAAGGTTGTGATGAGCTTGAATGATAATTTAAGAAATCCTCCACAACTGTAATCTGCCCAGATCTACAACTTTCTGTCACTGATAGAAATCACAGGGCCAGCAAAGTCCAGCAGCTTGTGGCTGTATTCACATTTGAATTTTCTTTTGTTTGTAAAATTTGTATTGGTATTATATTATGAGTATAGATCAATATAAGGAAAATCAACATTTATAATTTTTTCATATTTTGACCCCAGAACAGAATATATTATCCATGTATTCAAATTCAAATCTTATTTTATTCCTCATGTATTTTTTCATATATATATATATATATATATATATTTAACTCTTCTTGTTAATATTACTTCTAATCCTTGTCTTTTCTTTTGTTTTTGGCTGTGCTGAGTCTTCATTGCAGCCCACAGGTTTTTTCCAGTTGCAGTGCACAGACTCAGAGGTTGTAGCATGCCAGCTTAGTTGCTCCGCCAGCATGTGAGATCTTAGTTTCCCAACCAGGGATCAGACCTGCATTGGAAGGAAGATTCTCAGCCGCTGGACCACCAGGGAAGTCCCTAAATATTGTTTGTATGGCTATCATACATGAGATTTTTTTCTTCTAACTAGATAGTAATTTTATGTAGAATAATTGCCTACTGATTTTCTTATATAAACTTGTTTGCAGTTTGTTTTCTTGCATCTACCATGCATTCTAATGTTATCCACAAACAGTGGTAACCTAGCCTGACCAAATTTCACATCTTCTATTGCATCTTGGTTAATTGGAAGAGCCTCCAGTGACAATAGGAAATAGAGAGGTCACACTGAGTATGTTTTCTTGTTCAGCCTGCCGTCAAACAACAACCGAACCACCTAATGATGAGCTCCAAATGGCCAGAATTTAATCAATAACAGGCAGCTTCCCTGATTTCTGTTCCCATTTCCAACTCAGGACCAACCACAAAAAGCCAAATATGCTCCCCTATCCCATCACAAAATGCTTCCTTCTAGTGAGGCCCCCACAGCCTCCACCAGGGCTCGTGTGAAACTCCTCTTTTCCCACTGGTATTCCACACTTTTCTTTCCCATTCTTTTGAGGATCTTCCAAATGCAAGTGATTATAGCTGGCTCCCTACCTATAGCAACCCAGTCTTTGCTTATTTGGATGGCCTTGGCTTATTTCCACAAGAGATGAACATTTTCTCATGTTAAGGAAGTTTCCTCTATTTGGGTGTTACTGGTCTACAAGCAGATCTTACCAAGGACTACCCTCACATGTGGGTTAAATTGTGTCCCCCAGTGAAACACCCAAATTCATATGTTTGAGTCCTAATCTTAGTGGTAGTAGTTTATTCTCTAAATCGTGTCTAACTCATGCAACCCCATCAACTATAGCCCACCAGCCTCCTCTGTCCATGGGATTTTTCCAGACGAGAATTCTGGAGTGAGTAGCCAGGTCTTAGGGGTGGCATACAGGATCTTCAGTTGTGACATGTAAGCTGTTAGGCGCGGCATATGGAACGTAGTTCCCTGAAGTGACGTGAAAGTCGCTCAGTTGTGTTTGACTCTATGCAATCCCATGGGATACAGGGATGAAGGGATACAGTCTGTGGAATTTTCCAGGCCAGAATACTGGAGTGGGTAGCCTTTCCCTTCTCCAGGGGATCTTCTCAACCCAGGGATAGAAGACGGGTCTCCCACTTTGCAGGAGGATTCTTTACCAGCTGAGCCACCTGGGAAGCCCTGACCAGGGATCAAACCCAAGCCTCCTGCCCTGGAAACACAACAGTCTCATGCACTGGACCACAAGAGAAGTCCCAAGAGATTCTTCATTTTATGCCATTCCTGGCACGAATTCTGTTTGGTTCTGTTGGACTATTTATGTTAGCCAATTTGTGGGAGGCAGCCTTCAGGATGTCCCAAAGATCTCTACGCTCTGTATTCACATTCCTTGGGTACTTCTCCCCACACCATGCAGATGGACACTGGGGACTCATGCTCCTAAGGAACAAAGAGACAGAAGTGATGGGGTCCTCTCTGTTGGTTGCCTGAAAAGACTGGCTTCCCTTTTGGGTGCCCTCCTGGCTTTCTCCCACCTTCTCTGCAGGAAGCCCATAGACATGTTTGAGCTGCCTGTGGGAGAGGTCAATGGCTGCTGTCTCTTTTGTCTGCCAGAGAGAACCTGAGACTGACAGCCACGTGAGTCAGCACCAAGCAGAAGGAACCCACCCCAGTCGAGCTTTGAGATGACCCTAGCCCCTGCCAGCAAGGTGAGTGCAGCCCTGCAGAGAACCCAGCTGAGCTGAGACAGACCCCTACCCACAGAGACACAGTGGGATAAGAAATAATGTATTGTTTTAAGCCACTAAGCTTGGGGATAATCTTTTTTTAGGCAGTAATAAATAGTTAATAGGGCTTCCCTGGTAGCTCAGCTGGTAAAGAATCTACCTGCAAGCAAGAGACCCCGATTTGATTCCTGGTTCCAGAAGATCCTCTGGAGAAGGGATAGGCTACTCATTCTGGTACTCTTGGGCTTCCCTGGTGGCTTAGCTAGTAAAGAATCTGCCTGCAATGCAGAAGACCTGGGTTTGATCCCTGGGTTGGGAAGATGCCCTGGAGAAGGGAAAGGCTACCCACTCCAGTGTTCTGGCCTGGAGAGTTCCATGGACGGTATAGTCCACGGGGCCGCAAAGAGCCATGGCTTCCCCAATGGCTCAGTGGTAAAGAATCCACCTGCAATGCAGGAGACATGGGTTCCATCCTTAGGTCGGAAAGATCCCCTGGAGAAGGAAATGGCAATCTTCTCCAGTATTCTTGTCTGGAAAATTCCATGAACAGAGGATCCTGGCGGGCTACAGTCCACAGGGTCACAAAGAGTTGCACATGACTAAACAACTGAGTATACACATAATTAATATGATGTGCGTGCATTCAGTTCAGTTCAGTCGCTCAGTTGTGTCCGACTCTTTGCAACCCCATGAACTGCAGCACACCAGGCCTCCCTGTCCATCACCAACTCCTGGAGTCCACATAAACCCATGTCCATCAAATCGGTGATGTCATCCAACCATCTCATCCTCTGTCGTCACCTTCTCCTCCTGCCCTCAATCTTTCCCAGCATCAGGGTCTTTTCAAATGAGTCAGTTCTTCGCATGAGGTGGCCAAAGTATTGGAGTTTCAGCTTCAACATCAGTCCTTCCAATGAACACTCAGGACTGATCTCCTAGAATGGACTGGTTGGATCTCCTTGCAGTCCAAGGGACTCTCATGAGTCTTCTCCATCACCACAGTTCAAAAGCATCAGTTCTTTGGCACTCAGCTTTCTTTATAGTCCAACTCTCACATCCATACATGACCACTGGAAAAACCACAGCCTTGACTAGACGGACCTTTGTTGGCAAAGTAATTCAGTCAATAATTTGTGTCTGACTCTTATGACCCCATGGACTATAGCCTGCCAGGCTCCTCTGTCCGTGGGATTTCCCAGGCAAGAATACTGGAGTGAGTTGCCATTTCCTTCTCCAGTGGATCTTCCTGACCCAGGGGTTGAACCTGCATCTCCTGCATTGGCAGGGAGATTCTTTATCACTGAGCCAGCAGAGGAAGTCCACAGTTAACCTTACCTAAAATTCTCTTTAGTTTTTTGGAGTTGGGAAACTAGTTTTAGTTAATGTATTATATATCACTAATGAACTGGGATATATTTTTTAAATCTTTTTCTATGAAGAAATTATTTATTCCTTTAAAGTTTCAAATGAGCACTTGTAAAATCATTGAGGAATCAAAACTTTTGCTTTTAAAAGAACTCTTTATTAATTCTTTTATTCTTTCCCACTATTCTTAGCTATTTCCCACTATTCTTAGATATTTCTTTTCTTGAGTCAGTTTAGGTCATTTTTTTTCCAGAAAATCACTTGTTTTATAGAGATTTTTCAAACTTATTAGCATGGACATGTATATGATATTCTCTTATTAATCTGGTTATAGCTCCTCTTGCATTTCTAATTTTGATGATTTTATGTCCTTTTTTCATTACATTTTTTTCTAGGCTGCTTGTTTAGTTGCTAAGTTGTGTCTGACTCTTTGCGACCCCATGAACTGCAGCATGCCAGACCTCCCTGTCCTTCACTATCTTCTAGCATTTGCTCAAATTCAGGTTCATTGAGTCAGTGATGCTATCTAACCATCTCATCCTCTGCCACTTCCTTCTCCTTTTGCCTTCAGTCTTCCCCAGCATCAGGGTCTTTTCCAAAGAGTTGGCTCTTCACATCAGGTGGCCAAAGTATTAGGGCTTCAGCTTCAGCATCAGTCCTTCCAATGAATATTCAGGGTTAATTTCCTTTAGGATTGACTGGTTTGATCTCCATGCTGTTCAAGGGACTCCCAAGAGTCTTTTCCAGCACCACAGATGCTTAGCCTTCTTTACAGTCCAACACTAAGATGACTTCTAGAAAAATCATAGCTTTTCTAGGTTATTGGTGTATTATCTGTATATGGTTAAGGGATTCTGAAAGTAGCAGCTTTTGAATTTATGTATCAATTTAGTACTAATATCTTCTAGTAGCTAATATTCTGTTTTCTTCTATTCATAAGTGTGCTTTGCTTATTGTTGATGGTATTTTTTTAATATTTATTTTTATTCATATATCTGTCTGTACCAGGTTTTCATTGTGGCACACAGGATCTTTAGTTGCAGCATGCAGGGTCTAAGGTTATAGCATGCAGATTCTTGGTTGGAACATGTGGGATCTATCAAGTTCCCTGACCAAAGATCAAACCCCAGCCCCCTGCATTGGGAGGGAAGAGTCTTAGCCACTGGACCACCGGGGGAGTCCTTTGATGGCATTTTTTAAGTAAACTTTGCTTAGGTTATTCTCCTTTAGTATTAACAGTTTATAATATGAAATTGAAGGTTAATAGTATTGTTTTGCAGGTCCTCTTTGTGTGGTTTTCTAAAGTGATTTGCTTTCCTCTTTGACACGTTTTTTTCCACTGGAGTGTTTTAAAAATCCAGGAATCTTCAATGTGCGTACATGTGTGTGTGTATGTGTGTTTGTGTATGGGCATGTGCACATATGTATGCGGTTAATTTCCAGCTTTACTACTGTGTACTCTGTAATAAATAGAATGGCCATGTAGCCCAGGTTTTCCAGGACACTCTCAGCTTACACTCTGTGGGGAAATTAAACTTCTCAGAATTCTCAGTGCTCTTGTAAAAGACCTGCCTTCCGATATTCCACACCTACCATGAGAATTACATCTGGAGCCTTCTGTCTAGTTAATTTTTTTGATCCAGAAGGATAATGAAGCTTCTCTTATCTCTGCAAAAAGGCCAAATGGTGCAGCTGTCTCCCTAGGTATGGACATTTGAAGGAAGAGTGCGCCTCAGAACTTGGAGAACTCTCTAAGCATAAAAAGCAGTCCAGTGTTAAGACTCTCTGCTTCCAGTGCCAGGTGTGGTGGTTCGATTCTCAGTCAAGGAACTAAGATCTCACATGCCTTGCAGCCAAAAAAGAAAAAAGCCAAGGCACACACGTGTACACCGCCACCACACATGCACACAAACACAGGGCAGTCTGGCCCCTGGAGACTTTATTTATGTACCAAAAGCCTGAATTAAGGACTCAGGCCATTACATTTCCAAGAAGATACTTTCAGAAGTGGCAGGAATAGCCACTTCCCTCTGTGTGCATGGAAGAATCATTTGCTCTCATCCCTCACCTCCTCCCACTAGCCAGGTGGGAAATGCTTCCTGCATTTTGCCTCCTGTCTCCCCAGGGGTAAAGACCTGGGCCAAGGGGCTGCTGAACAGAATGCTTGTGTGTTCTGTGAATTTCATTAAGAGCTTGGACTCTGATGCTGTTTGTTTCCCACAACCACCATGATGAGGTTTCACAAACTGGGTGATTTACTAAAATAACAGAAATGTATTCATTCACAGTTCTGAAGGCCAAAAATCTGAAATCAAGGTGTCATCAGAGCCAAGCTGCCTCCAAGGACTCTAGGTTAAAATTCTTGTTCCTCTTCCAGGTTTTGGTGGTGGCCAGAAATTTATGGTGATGATTGGCTTCTGGCAGAATAATTTCATTCTCTACTTCCATCTTCCTGGGCAGGCTTTCCACTGTGTGTGTCTGTGTTCAAATTTCCCTTTTTTTTTACAAGGACACTTGCCACTGGATTAGGGCCCATCCTACTCCAGTATGACCTTGTTTTAACTTGCTCTCATCTGCAAACACCCTATTTCTAATTAAGGCAATACTCACAGATCCCAGGTGGACATGAATTCAGGGGAAACTTATCACGCCAGTACATACCATTCGGTGTAAAATTAACAAAATTGAATATTAAAAACCCAACATACTTGTCATCTCAGCATAGTTGTTAATCATCCCTCCTTGCATTCTCAAAAGTGTTCTAGTATGGATGATAAATGGTAAGGTCCCATATGACAGTCTTTCATATTGTTCAACAATATCTAGTTCTGTTAGGGGAAGCACATTGATTGAAACCACCCACCCTGGCCAGGCACCATAGTAACCATTTGCATGAGTTGTTTTATGACAGGAGATCCTGATAAGGAATACGGAACTAATAAGCCACCACCAATCGGAAGAGTTCGGGGAAAGGTCGAAAGGAGACACCGTGTGTGTGTCCACTTCCCAGAATCCCTCTTGCTAGCATCCATCTTGGCTGAGCGATGCGTGCACCACCAGGAAAGACTCTGAATTAGAATGATTGGCCAAAGATCACCCGGAAACTAATCCCGTCACCATAAAACCTGAGACTGTGAGCTACGTGACAGAGCAGTTCTCCTGGGTTCCCTTACCCTTCTGCTCTCCACCTGGGTGCCCTTTCCCAATAAAATCTCTCACTTTGTCAGCACATGTGTCTCCTTGGACAATTCATATCCGAGTGTTAGACAAGAGCCCAGTTTCGGGCCCTGGAAGGGGTGCGCCTTCCTGCAACAGTTCTGCTGTTTCTGCTCTCTTGATGTTTGGTGTGGCCATGAGAATAGTTCTGGCCAGTGAAATGTGAGAAGTGACATGTGTGAAGATGTCAGGTGTCAGTGCTCAACTCTGCAGCCCTCGCATATTATCAAACCAAATCCAGCATGTACTCAACACTTCCCTGGCAGTCCAGTAGCTAAGATTTGTGCTTCCAAAGCAGGGGGCATAGGTTTGATGCCTGGTCAGGGAACTGAGATCCTACATGCCACATGACCAAAAAGAAAAAAAAAAAAAATTATCAAATTCAGCAAGTACTAAAATAATATGTCACCAACAAGTAGAGTATTCTATGAATTCAGGATATCTTAACATCAGTAAATCTATGAAGGTGATAAACCAAGGGTCTAAAGAAAGGAGAAATGACTATCTAATTGATAATAAAACTAAATTCAACATATATCTGAGATTTGGGGAAAAAAAGACTCAATAAACTTGGATTAGATAAAATCTTGTTTAACTTGATAAAAATGTATCTGGCAGAAACCTCTAGCAAATTATACCCTTAAGTAGAAAGATCAAATTCCTATTAAATTTTGGAAGGCAGGAATGCTTACTGTCATTGCTTCTGTTCCACAAGGCATTTCAGGAGCTAGCCATTGGGAGGAAAAAGAAAAATCAGAGGATCTGAGTTAGGAGGGGAAAAAAAGGGAAAGAAATACCTATTTACTGCTGTGTAACCATCTAATCACGATGGTGTGCTCACTCACCTAGAGCCAGACATCCTGGAATGTGAAGTTAAGTGGGTCTTAGGAGGCATCACTACGAACAAAGCTAGCGGAGGTGATGGAATCCCAGTTGAGTGGAATCCATCTTTCAAATCCTGAAAGATGATGCTGTGAAAGTGCTGCACTCAATATGCCAGCAAATCTGGAAAACTCAGCAGGGGCCACAGGACTGGAAAAGGTCAGTATTCATTCCAATCCCAAAGAAAAGCAATGCCAAAGAATGCTCAAACTACCATACAATTGCACTCATCTCACATGCTACTAAAGGAACGCTCAAAATTTTCCAAGCCAGGCTTCAACAGTACATGAACCGTGAATTTCCTGATGTTCAAGCTGGTTTTAGAAAAAGCAGAGGAACCAGAGATCAAATTGCCAACATCAGCTGGATCATGGAAAAAGCAAGAGAATTCCAGGAAAACATCTATTTCTGCTTTATTGACCATGCCGAAGCCTTTGACTGTGTGGATCACAGTAAATTGTGGAAATTTCTGAAAGCGATGGGGATACCAGTCCACCTGATCTGCCTCTTGAGAAACCTGTATCAGGTCAGGAAGCAACAGTTAAAACTGGATTTGGAACAACAGACTGGTTCCAAATTGGAAAAGGAGAACGTCAAGGCTGTATATTGTCACCCTGCTTATTTAACTTCTATTCAGAGTACATCATGAGAAACGCTGGACTGGAAGAAACACAAGCTGGAATCAAGATTTCCAGGAGAAATATCAATAACCTCAGACATGCAGATGACACCACCCTTATGGCAAAAAAGTGAAGAGGAACTAAAAAGCCTCTTGATGAAAGTGAGAGTGAAATGTTGGCTTAAAGCACAACATACAGAAAACTAAGATCATGGCTGCGCGGGTACAGGAGGGCCTCGAGGAGCTATCCCATGTTGAAGGTCAGGAAGGGCGGCAGTGAGGAGATATCCCTCATCCAAGGTGAGGAGTAGCGGCTGCACTTTGCTGGAGCAGCCATGAAGAGATACCCCACGTCCAAGGTAATAGAAACCCAAGTAAGGTGGTAGGTGTTGCATGAGGGCATCAGAGGGCAGACACACTGAAACCATACTCACAGAAAACTAGTCAATCTAATCACATTAGGACCACAGCCTTGTCTAACTCAATGAAACTAAACCATGCCCTGTGGGGCAACCCAAGACTGATGGGTCATGGTGGAGAGGCCTGACAGAATGTGGTCCACTGGAGAAGGGAAAGGTAAACCACTTCAGTATTCTTGCCATGAGAACCCCATGAACAGTATGAAAAGGCAAAATGATAGGATACTGAAAGAGGAACTCCCCAGGTCAGTAGGTGCCCAATATGCTACTGGAGATCAGAGGAGAAATAACTCCAGAAAGAATGAAGGGATGGAGCCAAAGCAAAAACAATACCCAACTGTGGATGTGACTGGTGATAGAAGCAAGGTCTGATGCTAGAAAGAGCAATATTGCATAGGAACCTGGAATGTCAGGTCCATGAATCAAGGCAAATTGGAAGTGGTCAAACAAGAGATGGCAAGAGTGAACGTCAACATTCTAGGAATCAGCGAACTAAAATGGACTGGAATGGGTGAATTAAACTCAGATGACCATTATATCTACTACTGTGGGCAGGAATCCCTCAGAAGAAATGGAGTAGCTATCATGATCAACAAAAGAGTCCGAAACGCAGTACTTGGATACAATCTCAAAAACGACAGAATAATCTCTGTTCGTTTCCAAGGCAAACCATTCAATATCACGGTAATCCAAGTCTATGCCCCAACCAGTAACACTGAAGAAGCTGAAGTTGAACGGTTCCATGAAGACCTACAAGACTTTTTAGAACTAACACCCAAAAAAGATGTCTGTTTCATTATAGGGGACTGGAATGCAAAAGTAGGAAGTCAAGAAACACCTGGACTAACAGGAAATTTTGCCTTGGAATGCGGAATGAAGCAGGGCAAAGACTAATAGAGTTTTGCCAAGAAAATGCACTGGTCATAGCATACACCCTCTTCCAACAACACAAGAGAAGACTCTACACATGGATATCACCAGATGGTCAACACCAAAACCAGATTGATTATATTCTTTGCAGCCAAAGATGGAGAAACTCTATACAGTCAACAAAAACAAGACTGGGAGCTGACTGTGGCTCAGATCATGAACTCCTTATTACCAAATTCAGACTCAAATTGAAGAAAGTAGGGAAAACCGCTAGACCATTAAGGTATGACCTAAATCAAATACCTTATGATTATACAGCGGAAATGAGAAATAGATTTAAGGGCCTAGATCTGATAGATAGAGTGCCTGATGAACTATGGAATGAGGTTCATGACATTGTACAGGAGACAGGGATCAAGACCATCCCCATGGAAAAGAAATACAAAAAAGCAAAATGGCTGTCTGGGGAGGCCTTACAAATAGCTGTGAAAAGAAGAGAAGTGAAAAGCAAAAGAGAAAAGGAAAGATATAAGCATCAGAATGCAAAGTTCCGAAGAACAGCAAGAAGCGATAAGAAAGCCTTCTTCAGCGATCAATGCAAAGAAATAGAGGAGAACAACAGAATGGGAAAGACTAGAGATCTCTTCAAGAAAATTAGAGACACCAAGGGAACATTTCATGCAAAGATGGGCTCGATAAAGAACAGAATGTTATGCACCTAACAGAAGCAGAAGATATTAAGAAGAGGTGGCAAGAATACACAGAAGAACTGTACAAAAAGGATCTTCATGACCCGGATAATCACGAAAGCGTGATCACTCATCTAGAGCCAGACATCCTGGAATGTGAAGTCAAGTGGGCCTTAGAAAGCATCACTACGAACAAACCTAGCGGAGGTTATGGAATTCCAGGGGAGCTATTTCAAATCCTGAAAGATGATGCTGTGAAAGTGCTGCACTCAATATGCCAGCAAATTTGGAAAACTCAGTAGAGGCCACAGGACTGGAAAAGGTCAGTATTCATTCCAATCCCAAAGAAAAGCAATGCCAAAGAATGCTCAAACTACCGCACAATTGCACTCATCTCACACGCTAGTAAAGTAATGCTCAAAATTCTCCAAATCAGGCTTCAGTACTACGTGAACCGTGAACTTCCAGATGTTCAAGCTGGTTTCAGAAAAGGCAGAGGAACCAGAGATCAAATTGCCAACATCTGCTGGATCATCGAAAAAGCAAGAGAGTTCCAGAAAAACATCTATTTCTGCTTTATTGACTATGCCAAAGCCTTTGACTGCGTGGATCAAATAAACTGTGGGAAATTCTGAGAGAGATGGGAATACCAGTCCACCTGACCAGCCTCTTGAGAAATCTGTATGCAGGTCAAGAAGCAACAGTTAGAACTGGACATGGAACAACAGACTGGTTCCAAATAGGAAAAGGAGTATGTGAAGGCTGTATATTGTCATCTTGCTTATTTAACTTCTATGCGGAGTACATCATGAGAATCACTGGACTGGAAGAAACCCAAGCTGGAATCAAGATTGCTGGGAGAAATATCAATAACCTCAGATATGCAGATGACACCACCCTTATGGCAGAAAGTGAAGAGGAGCTAAAAAGTGAAGAAGAACTCTTGATGAAAGTGAAAGAGAGTGAAAAAGTTGGCTTAAAGCTCAACATTCAGAAAACAAAGATCATGGTATCCGGTCCCATTACTTCATGGGAAATACATGGGGAAACAGTGGAAACAGTGTCAGACTTTATTTTTTTGGACTCCAAAATCACTGCAGATGTGACTGCAGCCATGAAATTAAAAGACGCTTACTCCTTAGAAGAAAAGTTATGACCAACCTAGATAGCATATTCAAAAGCAGAGACATTACTTTGCCGACTAAGGTCCGCCTAGTCAAGGCTATGGTTTTTCCAGTAGTCATGTATGGATGTGAGAGTTGGACTGTGAAGAAGGCTGAGCACAGAAGAATTGATGCTTTTGAACTGTGGTGTTGGAGAAGACTCTTGAGAGTCCCTTGGACTGCAAGGAGATCCAACCAGTCCATTCTGAAGATCAGCCCTGGGATTTCTTTGGAAGGAATAATGCTAAAACTGAAACTCCAGTACTTTGGCCACCTCATGCAAAGTGTTGACTCATTGGAAAGTCTCTGATGCTGGGAGGGATTGGAGGCAGGAGGAGAAGGGGATGACAGAGGATGAGATGGCTGGATGGCATCACTGACTCGATGGATGTGAGTCTGAGTGAACTCTGGGAGTTGGTGATGGACAGGGAGGCCTGGCTTGCTGCAATTCATGGGGTCACAAATAGTCAGACACGACTGAGTGACTGAACTGAACTGAAGATCATGGCATCTGGTCCCATCACTTCATGGGAAATAGATGGGGAAACAGTGGAAACAGTGTCAGACTTAATTTTTCTGAGCTCCAAAATCACTGCAGATGGTGACTGCAGCCATGAAATTAAAAGATGCTTACTCCTTGGAAGGAAAGTTATGACCAACCTAGATAGCATATTGAAAAGCAGAGATATTACTTTGGCAACAAATGTCTGTCTAGTCAAGGCTATGTTTTTTCCAGTGGTCATGTATGGATGTGAGAGTTGGACTGTAAAGAAAGCTGAGCACCGAAGAATTGATGCTTTTGAACTGTGGTGTTGGAGAAGACTCTTGAGAGTCCCATGACTGCAAAGAGATCCAACCAGTCCATTCTAAAGGAGATCAGCCCTGGGATTTCTTTGGAAGGAATGATGCTAAAGCTGAAACTCCAGTACTTTGGCCACCACATGCGAAGAGTTGACTCATTGGAAAAGACTCTGATGCTGGGAGTGATTGGAGGGAGGAGGAGAAGGGGACGACAGAGGATGAGATGGTTGGATGGCATCACTGACTCGATGGATATGAGTTTGAGTGAACTCCAGGAGTTGGTAATGGACAGGGAGGCCTGATGTGCTGCAATTCATGGAGTCGCAAAGAGTCAGACACGACTGAGCAACTGAGCTGAACTGAATCATCTAAGGGAAGGACTTCCTGATGGTCCAGTGAGTAAGGCTCTGTGCTATGAATGCAGGGGACCTGGGCTCAATCCCTGGTCTAGAAACTAGATTCTGTGCTTATGCCACAGCTAAGAAATCTGAATGCCACAATGTGCAATTAGCTCCAGCACAATATTTATCAAGTATTTGAGATAAGGGCAATTAAGGAATGCTTTTATTTGATGACTCAAAAATTTGAAAAATAAGGACTTCCTTGCAAGCCCAGTGGTCAAGACTTCAGGCCCCCTTCAGGGGCCAGGGTTCAATTCCTGGTTGAAGCACTAAGATTCCAGATGGCACAGCAAAACAAAACAAAAAAAAGCACAAATAATTATAGCCCAGTGAGACAAGATTCTTCATTTTAAACTTAAATATAACTCCATTTCTTTTTAAATGTTTAATAAATAAGAGTAGAATACCTCTGTGATATTCAATTTTATATTAGCTTCAAAGTGTGCTAATCAATAAACTCAACAATGTTGGAATGTTAGAAAGTTTGTTACAGAAGAATGTATTTATTTTCTGGCATTTAGAATGTCATAAAATTTTCAGTTTGTTCACCTACATTATCATAACCTACCCACAAACTCAGACCTCTCTGATCTTATAAACATTAACTCTGACAACATACAAGCACTATATACTATCTTATATGCTTTTCCTAATAATTATGAAAAGTACATCTAGATATTTTTCCCTCCTGAATTTTAAAACATACAATTAAAAAATCCTATTCTTAAACAACTTCGATCTCTGTAACTTACATTTCTGTAAGTTACAGAGAACTTCTATCTCTGTAATCTATAAATTTAAAGCTACCTCACAGGCTATCTTATGAAACTTGACAAGGTAATTCTAAATTTCATTAGGAAAAGAAAATGCATGGATGAAGCCAAGAAAGTTTTCAAAAGAAGAAATGAAGGAGAAAATGTTCTGCCAGATATAAAAGCATGAATAATCATACATATATTACATGATACATTACACGCATTCTAGCAATTCAAATATTGGCACAGAGTTGGATACATGAAACAATGGAATGAAATAGAGATTCCTGGAACAGTTACAATGGAGAGTTAGATCTTTATCTCACTTGCATGAGAACAAATTTATAAAGGCATAAACACACAGAAAATACTCTAAAAGTATAGAAACACAATTTACAAAACTATGGTGGAAAACACCTTTTTAAGAAAGACACATAGCATGGAAATGATATGCATGTGATAACTTGCCACAACAGTCTACTCGTGGCAAAGGGGTTTGCATAACTCAATGAAGCTATGAACCATGCCATGCAGGGCCACCCAAGATAGGCAGACCATAGTGGAGACTTCTGAGAAAATGTGGTCCAATGGAGGAGGGAATGGCAAGTAACTTCAGCATTCTTGCCTCAAGAATCCCATGAACAGTATGAAAAGGCAAAAGATATGACACCAAAAGATGAGCCCACTGGATTGGAAAGTGTCCAATATGCGACTGGGGAAGAGTGGCAATTACTAATAGCTCCAGAAGGAATGAAGCAGCTGGGCCAAAATTGGAAATGATATTCAGCTGTAGATGTGTCTGGTGGTGAAAGTAAAGTCCAATGCTGTGAAGAAGAATATTGCATCAGTTCAGTTCAGTCGCTCAGTCGTGTCCGACTCTTTGTGACCCCATGGATGGCAGCATGCCAGGCCTCTGTGTCCATCACCAGCTCTCAGAGTTTACCCAAACTGATGTCCATTGAGTCAGTGATGCCATCCAACCATCTCATCCTCTGTCATCCCCTTCTTTTGCTACCTTCAATCTTTCCCAACATCAGGGTCTTTTCAAATGAGTCAACTCTTTACATCAGGTGGCCCAAGTAAGCAGATGGTGCTGCAGCCATGAAATTAAAAGACGCTTCCTCCTTGGAAGGAAAATTATGACCAACCTAGACAGCATATTAAAAAGCAGAGACATTGCTTTGCCAACAAAGGTCCATCTAGTCAAGGCTATAGTTTTTCCATGGTCATGTATGGATGTGAGAGTTGGACTATAAAAAAAGCTGAGTGCCGCAGAATTGATGCTTTTGAACTGTGGTGTTGGAGAAGACTCTTGAGAGTCCCTTGGACTGCAAGGAGATCCAACCAGTCCCTCCTAAAGGAGATCAGTCCTGGGTGTTCATTGGAAGGACTGATGTTGAAGCTGAAACTCCAATACTTTGGCCTCCTGAACATTACATAGGAACCTGGAATATTAGGTCCATAAATCAAGGTAAACTGAACATGGGCAAGGAGGAGATGGCAAGATTGAATATCAACATCTTAGAAATCAGTGAACTAAAATGGATGGAAATGGGCAAATTTAATTCAGATGACCACTATATCTACTACTTTAGGGAAGAATCCCTTGGAGGAAATGGAATAGCCTTCATAGTCAATAACTGCAGTACTTGGGTACAACCTCAAAAATGACATAATAATCTCAGTTTGTTTCCAAGGCAAACCATTCAACATCACAGTAATCCAAGTCTATGGCCCAACCCCTGATGCCAAAGAAGCAGAATTTGAACAGTTAAACGAAGACTGACAAGACCTTCTAGAAACAACACTAAATGGATGTCCTTTTCATCATAGGGGACTGGAATGCAAAAGTAGGAAGTCAAGAGATACCTGGAGTAAGGGGCAAGTTTAACCTTGGAGTACAAAAGGAAGCAGGGCAAAGGCTAAGAGTTTTATCAAGATGACACACTAGACATACCAAATGCCCTTTTCCAACAATCCATGAGACAATTCTACACATGGACATCACCAGATAATCAATACTGAAAGACTGATTATGTTCTTTGCAGCCAAAGATGAAGAAACTCTATATAGCCAGCAAAAACAAGACTGGGAGCTGACTGTGACTCAGATCATGACCTTGTTATTGCAAAATGCAAGTTTAAATTGAAGAAAGTAGGGAAAGTCAAAAGGTCATACATATATGACCTAAACAAAATGCCTTATGATTATACTGTGGACGTGACAAATAGATTCAAGGGACTAGACCTCATAGACAGAGTGCTTGAAGAACTATGGACAGAGATTCATAACACTGTACAGGTTCAGTTCAGTTCAGCCTCTAAGTCGTGTCCATCTCTTTGCAAACCCATGGACTGCAGCATGTCAGGCCTCCTTGTCCATCACTAACTCCCGGAGTTTAGAGAAACCAATGTCCACTGAGTCAGTGATACCATCCAACCGTCTCATCCTCTATTGTCCCCTTCTTCTCCTACCTTCAATCTTTCCTGGCATCAGGGTGTTTTCAAATGAGTCAGTTCTTCACATCAGGTGGCCGAAGATTTGGAGTTTCAACTTCAACATCAGTCCTTCCCATGAAGACTCAGGACTGGTTTCCTTTAGGATGGACTGGTTGGATCTCCTTGCAGTCCAAGGGACTCTCAAAAGTCTTCTCCAACACCACAGTTCAAAAGCATTAATTCTTCAGTGCTCAACCTTCTTTATGGTCCAACTCTCACATCCACATATGACTACTGGAAAAACCATAGCTTTGACTATACAGACCTTTGTTGGCATAGCAATGTCTCTGCTTTTTAATATGCCATCTAGTTTTGTCATAGCTTTTCTTCCAAGCAGCAAGCGTCTTTTAGTTTTGTGTCAGCAGTCACCATCTGCAGTGATTTTGGAGCCCAAGAAAATAAAGTCTATCACTATTTCCTTTCTCTCCCCTTCTGTTTGCCATGAAGTGATGGGACCAGATGTCATGAACTTAGTGTCTTGAATGTTGAGTTTTAAGCTAGCTTTTCCCCTCTCCTCTTACACTTTCATCAAGAAGCTCTTTAGTTCCTTTACACTTTCTGCCATAAGGGTGGTGTCATCTGCATATCTGAGGTTATTGATATTTCTCCTGCCAGTCTTGATTCTAGCTTGTGCTTTATCCAGCTGGAATTTCACATAATGTACTCTGCATATAAGTTAAATAAGCAGGGTGACAATATACAGCTATGACGTACCCTTTTCCCTATTTTGAACTAGTCCATTGTTCCATGTCTGGTTCTAATGCTTGCTTCTTTACCTGCATACAGATTTCTCAGGAGACAGGTAATAGTCTGGTATTCCCTTCTCTTGAAGAATTTTCCACAATTTGTTGTGATTCACACAGTCAAAGGCTTTAGCATAGTCAATGAAACAGAAGTAGATGTTTTTCTGGAACTCTCTTGATTTCTCGATGATCCAGTGGATGGTGGCAATTTGATCTCTGGTTCCTCTGCCTTTTCTAAATCCAGCTTGAACATCTGGAAGTTCATGGTTCACATACTGTTGAAGCCTAACTTGGAGAATTTTGAGCATTACTTCGCTAGCATGTGAAATGAGTGCAATTGTGTGGTAGTTTGAACATTCTTTGGCTTTGCCCTTCTTTGAGATTGGAATGACTTGCTCCAGTTCTGTGGCCACTGCTGAGTTTTCCAAATTTGCTGGTATATTGAGTGCAGTACTTTAACAGCATGATCTTTTAGGATTTGAAATAGCTCAGCTGGAATTCCATCTCCTCCACTAGCTTTGTTTCCTAAAGGCCCACTTGACTTCACACCCCAGGATGTCTGGCTCTAGGTGACCGGTCACACCATCCTGATTATCTGGATCATTAAGATCTTTCTTGTTTATTTCTTCTGTGTATTCTTGCCGCCTCTTCTTGATATCTTCTGCTTTTGTTAGGTCCATACCATTTTTGTCCTTTATTGTGCCTATCTTTGCATGAAATATCATATGTTATTTGTCTTTCTCTGTCTGACGTCAGTTAGTATGATAATCTCTGCTGCTGCTGCTGCTAAGTCACTTCAGTTGTGTCTGACTCTGTGCAATCCCGTGGACTGCAGCCCACCAGGCTCCTCCATCCATGGGAGTTTCCAGGCAAGAGTACTGGAGTGGGGTGCCATTGCCTTCTCCGTGATAATCTCTAGATCCAGCCATGTTGCTGCAAATGGCATTATTTCATTCATTTTGTGGATGAGTACTATTCCATTGTATCTGTGTATCACATCTTCTTTATCCATTCAGGTTACTTTCGTGTCTTGACTATTGTAAATAATTCTGCTATGAACAGTGGGGTGCATATATCTTTTTAATGTCCCCAAACATTGTTTTTAAATGTATAAAATCACAGGATTACAAAGGAAACCAATTATACTGAAATATAATTATATAAATATTTTTCTTTGTGATGGAACAATGTGAGTCTTGTCCTTAGGGGATTTGTAGTTACTTGCTTGTGTTTTAACATTATCTGAGCAGTAATGCCAGCTTCACCAGGAGTCATATTTTGGCCTCTGCTGCAGTGCTGGTCAGCTGCAGAGCTCTAAATATAGGTTACTGCAAAAGTAACTGGGGATTTGTAGTTAGTTGCTTGTGTTTTAACGTTATCTGCAACAGTAATGCCAGCTTCACCAGGAGTCATATTTTGGGCTCTGCTGCAGTGTTGGTCAGCTGCAGAGCTCTAAATATAGGTTACTGCAAAAGTAACTACAGATTTTTCATTGTTGAAATTTGCCTTTGATAATGGAATACATTCTTAAATAAAGGTGGTTATGTTATATATCATTTTAATGTTCATTTCTCACTTTATGTTTTTTGCTAGTGGCATTACTTGCTGTTTACTTTATATTTATTTTAGACTATGGGAATTATGTTAGACAAAAAGCAAATCTGATCAACTTTCTTACTGAAGTTAAAAATGGGTTGTAAAGCAGTGGAGACAACTTGCAACATCAGCAATGCATTTGGCCCAGGAACTGCTAATAAACATATAGTCCAGTGGTGATTCAAGAAGCTTTGCAAAGGAAATGAAAGCCTTGAAGTTGAGGAGGGCAGCGGCTGGCCATCAGAAGTTGGCAATGACCAATTGTGGGGCATCATCAAAGCTGATCCTCTTATAACTACACAAGAAATTGCCGAAGAACTCAACGTCAACCATTCTATGGTTGTATGGCATTTGGAGCAAATTGGAAAAGTGAAAAAACCCTTAAGTTTTGTGCCTTATTAGCTGACTGAAAATTTTTAAAAATAGTCATTTTAAAGTGTTGCCTTCTCTTATTCTGTGCAACAACAATGAACTATTTCTCAATCAGATTGTGACGTGCGATGAAAAGTGGATCTGACAGGACAAGCTCAGTGGTTGGACCAAGAAGAGGCTCCAAAGCACTTCCTAAAGTTAAACCTTGCACCAAAAAAGGTCATGGTCACTGTTTAGTGGTCTGCTGGATTCACTACGTCTTTCTGAGTTCCCGTTAAACCATTACATCTAAGAAGTATGCTCAGCAAATCAATGAGATGCACCAAAAATTGCAGTGCTTGCAGCTGGTATTGGTCAAACAGAATGGGCCAAATTCTTCTCCACAACACCTGACTGCATGTCGCACAACCAATACTTCAAAAGTTGAATGAATTGGGCTATGAAGTTTTGCCTCATCTGCTGTATTCACCAGACTTCTTTCCTACCAATTACCACTTCTTTAAGCATCTCAATAACTTTTTTCAGGGAAAACGCTTCCACAACCAGTAGGATGCAGACCTACTGCACTTGCCAAGGTTTTGTCAAATCCTGAAGCATTGATTTTTATGCTACAGAAGTAAATAAACATTTCTCATTGGCAAAAAAGTGTTGATTGTAATGGTTTCTATTTTGATTGATAAAGATGTTTTTGAGCCTAATTATAATGATTTAAAATTCACTGTCTAAAACTGCAATTACATTTGCACCAACCTGTAAGTTGCTTAAACTGTTGGCTTTCTCATTTGACATAAAGAATCATAGCTCTGATTGTGAGGAATTGTGAGGAAGTAGTGCACAGAGAAATTTTTATAAACTGTAAAGCAAGATATAAATGCTATTATAACCATTGTCAAAGAAAAAAAGTGTCCCACAATGAGAACAGACAAACCACATTCTGGGTCTTTCTCACTGGCCTGGGATATTCGCCAGTGGCATCTTTTTTTGTTGTTGTTGTGCTGTGTCTTCCTTGTGGATTTTCTCTAGCTGTAGTGTGTGGGCTTCTCTTGTTGCCAGGCACAGGCTCTAGATCTTGTGGGCTCAGTGCTTAGTTGTCTCATGACATCTGGAGTCTTTGTTTTCTGACCAGGTATTGAACCCATGTCCCCTGCACTGGACGGTGGATTCTTAACCACTGGACCCTTAGAGAATTCCTCAGCAGAGCCTATTTAAGAATAGACTGTGTGACAGGGTCCCGGCCCTTTGTTTGATATCCCTGAGGCTTTTGTGTGAATCCATCCTACGGCCTTAGTTCCTCTGTCAGTCCCTTACTTCCGAGATCTGGTAATTTCTAAACAACAGTTGCCTTGCTTGGGGCCTCCCATCATCCAGGTGATAGGAACAGAATAAAATAGTTACACAGCTAGAAGTCCCACTGTGTGTTAAGTCACTTCAGTCATGTCCAACTCTTTGTGATCCTATGGACAGTAGCCCTCCAGGCTCCTCTGCCTATGGGATTCTCCAGGCAACAATACTGGAGTGAGTTGCCATGATTATAAATAGAGAGGGACTAGGAGATCACCAGAAGCTAAACACCACCAGAAAATACCCAGAGTATCTGGCAGCTAAGCAATAATAGAAACATCTTGAAACTAAACAGACTTACTTAGACCACTACCATAGAAAAATGGATGCAAAATCTGCATTTGGTCTTGGGAGGTCTATAAAATAATGGGCCCTGAAAAAAACCGTATTCCTACATGTACCCAAGACAGGAACATAGGCAAAGGGGAGATTTTAGCAAAACCTGAGATGATTACTATATTTTAGCATATGTTACTACCCTTCTGCTAATATACATATGATTTAAATAGTACCATGACATTCCCAGTTAGACCATATAGGGTCAAATGAGGAACTAATGAGGTAAGCCTTGACATCTACCCAAGAATGGGAAAGGTGATTTTCTTCCCAGTCCACTTTTTCCTTGATAATAAAAACATAGCCCTCTTAGTTCTCAGGGCTGCACTCTCTTGCCTGTCTGCTTGTATCTCTCACAGGCATCCTATGCTAATAAAGTCACTCTTTGCCTGTCACTTTGCCTCTCACTGAATTCTTTCTGTGCAGAGACTTCAATAAGTCCTGAGGCCGGGTGTGTGGTTTCAATCAAAAGACTGTGGATTTGAGTCCCCTCTTGAGTCAGAAACTGTGGGTTCAAGTCCCATCTGAGGAACACAATTTTACAGTATGGGGTTTCCTCTGAAAACAGTGACAGGAAGAGCAGTTTATGACTTCATGAAACAAAGCTGGAATCATTACCTATTTAGATGCTCACAGATTAAAGTCTGCAAACTTGATTTCCCTAGTACAAATCCCCAAGATTTGCAAAAACACTGCCGAAGGTCACTTCTTCATCACCTTGCTGGTTGCCTGAAGATAATCTGGTTGATAAACTCTGTGTGTGTGTGTTCGTTCAGTCATTCAGTCATATCTGACTCTTTGTGACCCCATGGACTATAGCACACCAGGCTCCTCTGTTCGTGGAATTTTCCAGGCAATACTGACACATGATCAATATGTCTAAGATGTTTTGTCCTCATCATCACTGTTACTACTATTAAAAATAATGAGAATAAATATGCCCCCAAAGGGCCTTTCATGGTTTCTAGCAGACATAATATGTGGGAGCTTCCCAGGTGGCCCCATAGTAAAGAATCCACCTGCCAATGCAAGAAGTACAAGTTCAATCTCTGGGTCAGGAAGATTCCCTTGGAGCGGGAAATGGCCACCTGCTTCAGTATTCTTGCTTGAAAAATTCCATGGACAGGGGAGCCTGGTGGCTAAAGTCTATGGATCACAAAAGAGTCTGACATGACTAAGTGACTGAGCACAGCAGACATAATTCCTTTCTCATCCTCTGGGTTTTTGAATGTTTGAATTCAGTGGGAATTCACTCCACCGTGGAGCTGCAACTAAACTCTCAAACATGATGAACAGGCTAAGTGCGATTTACACTGGGGGTTCTGAGTGCCATCCCTAGATAAGCACCTGCAGGCCTGGGAACCAGTTAGAGATGCATCCCAGTTAGAGATGCACAATTCTCAGACCCCTCCCCTAGACCTGTGAAATCAGAAACTATCTCCTCTGTCCCACTTGTGGCTCTGATGCTCACTCCAGTTTGGGAAGCCACAGGTTGGAATATCAGGAAGGGTTTCTTTTCTTGTCCATCTGTAGCTGTGAAAAACAAGTGTTTGGGGTTCTCTCTCTACACTCTATCTGTTTGAAAAGCAAATTTCCAACCAGCATTCATCCCACTGTTAGGTAAGAAACTGTGGTTTGTAAATATAGAAAAAAGATGGAACTGTGTCAACTGGGGACACATAGAGCTGAGGAATCCACCCCCACTGGCTGGGAATGTGGTTGAGAAAATGTGCTTGGAGTTAAACCAAAGATAAAAAACCAGGAGAACAGTGTTGTTCTCATCTTCACAGCAAGGGAAGACCCAACAGGCACTAACTGTCTTGTTTCATGTTATGGAGAAGAGGAAAATCTTCTTGATACTTTTATATATTTTTTCATTTAAAAAAATTGAGGCCTAGGTGATTTACAATATTATGTAAGTTTCAGGTGTGCCACATAGGGATTCGCAATTTTTAAAGGTTTATACTCCAGGACTTCCCTGGTGGTCCACTGGTTGTGAATCCACCTGCCAGTGCAGGGGACACAGGTTCAATCCCTGGTCTGGGAAGATCCCACATGCCACAGGGCAACTAAGCCTGTATGTCACAAGTATTGAGCTCGTGCTCTAGAGCCCACATGTCACAACTATTTAAGCCCAAGCACCCTAAAGCCAGAGCTCCACAACAAGAGAAGCCACCTCAGTGAGAAGCCCACACACCACAATGAACAGTAGCCCCTGATCACTGCAACTAGAGAAAACTCACTCGCAGCAACGAAGATCCAGTGCAGCCAAAGGTTAAAAACAATAATATCAATAATAAAAAGGTTATACTCCACTTATAGTTATTATAAAATATGACTATATTCCTTGTGCTGTCCTATGTCCATGGGGATTCTCCAGGCAAGAATACTGGAATGGATTGCCATTTCTTTCTCCAGGGGATATTCCCTACCCAGGGATCGAACCTGGGTCTCCCACATTGCAGGCAGACTCTTTACCCTCTGAGCCACCAGGGAAGCCCAATGTATCCTTGTAGCTTATTTATTTATTAAATAATTTTTACTTATCTATTTGGTCTTAGCTGTGGTACTTCAGATCTTTAGTTGTAGCATGTGAGGTATTTAGTGCAGCATGTAGGATCCAGATCCCTGCCTAGGGATCAAATTGAGCCCTCTACATGGATAGTGGAGCCATTGGACCACCAGGGAAGTCCTGCCTATTTGTTTTTTTACACAGTAGTTGGTACCTCTTTAAACCCCTATCCCTACCTTGTCCCTACCTGCCCCCCCATGGTTGTATATTTATAAAAAATCACTAGTTTTTTGACCTTAAGTTCATTTTACTGATAACAATTTTGTCTATTTCAAGTTATCATTTAAATTATATTTACTGATTTCTTTTTGTCCTCTCACCAACAAAGGAAGCACCTTTTTAGCTGGAGTTTATCGGTCTCTTCAATTCCTGGGACAGAGCCTGAGGCATCCCAGCCCTATAAACATAATTCCTGAGTAAGTCAAGTGAAAGTTGTATACCCTTTGGAAATGAATTAAATTCTTTCTCCCGTAAAATGACCACTAAGGAGAAAATGTGGTACCTTAGTCAGCTCCGGCTAAGCTACCACAGACCAGGCAGCTTGAACAACAGATATTTATTTTCCCACAGTTTTGGAGCCTGCAAGTCTGAAATCAGGGTGCCAGCATGGTGGAGTTCTGGTAAGGGCTCTCTTCTTGGCTTCCAGACAGCCTGCTGCCTTCTCACTGTCCTCAAATGGCAGAGAGAAAGGGTTCTGGTGCCTCTTCCTCTTCCTTTAAAGGCACTAATTCCACCTTGGGGAGGGTGGGGTCCCACCCTGGTGACCTCATCCAAGCCTGTAGGTGTGTGTGTGCTCAGCTGCGTGCAACTCTTTGTGACCCCATGGACTTCACTGTCCATGGGATTTCCCAGACGAGAATACTGCAATTGGTTGCCATTTCCTACTCCAGAGATCTTCCCAACCCAGGAATCAAACCCACGTCTCTTGGGTCTCCTGGATTGGCGGGCAGGGTCTCTACCACTAGTGCCACCTGGGAGGCCCATCTAAGCCTAATCACCTCCCTAAGGCTCCTCCTGCAAACACCATCCCACTAGGGGTGAGGGTTTCAGCATGTGAATCTTGAGGGAACACAGTTCAGTTAGTAGCAAGTGGGTTGTTCTGAGAATTTGAATTTTATCCAGGGTTTAGTCAGTGATGAGTAAGAGAGCCACTGTTTGTATTAGCAGATTGTAAATCATAACTGTTGTGGGGAGGGAAGGGGTGGAGGATAGGAATCCAGGATCTCATAAAGCCACAGACAAGTCTCCCACGTGAACCAGATGCTGAAAGATGGGGCAGGGTTGAATTCTATGGACATGACAACATCTTCCACTCTTCCCAGAAGAGGTCAGGGTTGTGTTGACAGCACGCTCCTCCTCAGTGTATCTTCCAACATCAAATTCTAGCTCAGGAGATCGAGAGCTTCAAGCGGGTCTTGGGAATTTCCCCAAAATGATGTGCAAATTTTTCTGGGGATTGAATCTGTAGCTTTCATCAGAATCTCAAAGGAATTTAAGACCAGCATAAGGCTAAGACGCATGAGTCTTACTGCTTCCTGCTAAGCTGGAACAATTTAGTTAGGTAGGTGCCCCGTCGACATGGTTGATTTTTCTGTCTGTAGTTTCCCTGGAGCAAGTCCATAGAATGCCCATTCAGCATGAGGCTGGTGGTCTCCCTGTAACCAAAAAGGATGGGGTGGAGAGGGGATTACAAAGGCACACAAGAAATGCAAACTTCCTGCTCTTCTGCTCACAGCTAACGAGCTCACATTGGTGGGGAAAACAGACGCCACCTCAGGAAACACCTCCTCCCTCCTTCCGGTCTACTTCGTCAGGGCAGAGGCACGACCCAACTGCTCCAAGCGCATGTGGGCTTTCCCTCTGTCACTGTGTCCTGTTCTGACCTCTCCTCTCACCTAACAGCTTTCCCTGAGCCCTGCCCTACTTCCTGCACACCTTGCCTGTGTCTTCACTCCTTCCGTGAGCTCTAACCTCAGTTAGGATTCCAGCTCAACCACTCCACTAAGACTACTCTTCCCCCTGCCACCATTGGTCTGCCTGTTGGCAAATCCAGTGATGCCCTCAGCATGTTCATCTCACTCAACCCAGGAGGCTGGTTGCCTGTTTGGAAACCTCCTCCTAGTTGACCTTTCTTCTCACTCCTTCCATCAGTCTTGCTCGGTCCTGGAGGTCCCAGCTTCACCACTCTGCTGGCTCAGACTTTCCTCTTCTGGCACCCTGAGCGTGGCATGTGGAATGAAGATCTGACTCGACTCTTTGAATGTTTAATGACCGTCTTTAAATGCCCCGCAGTAGCTCCTTTCCCTGTGGGTCCACATCTGCACACACTGGAAAGGGGTCTGGTGCTCCCTCTTTTAGCCCCATCAGGAGATGCAAATGGCACTCACCCCTTTCCACATGGGAACCTACAGCTTGACCCACACCCTAACCACTATAAGGAGCTTCTCAGGTAGCTCAATGGTAAAGAACCCACTTGCCAGTGCAGTAGACTTGTGTTTGATCCGTGGGTCAGGAAAATCCCCTGCAGGAGGGAATGGCAACCCAATCCCATAATCGTGCTTGGAGAATCCCATGGACAGAGAAGCCTGGTGGGCTATAGTCCAGGTGGTCACAAAAAGCTGGACGTGACTGAGCGACTGAGTATGCACTCATGCAACCATGAGAAAACTCCAAGCCAGTCTCTCTTCATTACACCCTCAAGCCCTTTGCACATATTTGGGAAGTCTGCCCTGCTCTCCCAGAGACCTCAATTACGCATGTGAAGGTGATCAAGGTATGCCACCCCAAATATGCTCCTTTGGCAAAGGTTTTGCTTTGAATTAAAGGCAATTGAGTTATTACAGATGCCCTTCTCTTATCTACGTAAAAGCAGGGCATCAATTTCACTTGAGAAAAGTGGTCCCTCATATTAGGGAAAGAAGAGCACTCTTATCACCTGAGACAAGGAGTCAAGACGGAAATGCACCTGCGTAAACAGACCTCACTAACATAACTCTTCTCTCCTGTTAGTTCTACTACATATTTCTTAGTCACTTACGCACAATATATTGTCCCTTGAAGCCCCATTCCCCTTTCCTTTGTTAAACTGGTATAGAAACCTCTGAGTCTAACCACTTCTTTGAGTTTTCTTTTCTGTGAAGTCTCATGCACATAAGTATTAATAAAAAGTATGTGCCTTTTCTCCTGTTAATCTGTCTTTTGTTAGCTTAATTCACAGTCCCTCTTCCAGAATCTAAGAGGGTAGGGGAAAATGTTTCCTCCCTGACATTAAGTAATAAACCTTTCGCATTCTCTTGCTGTGTGTGTGGCATCATCGGTCTTGACATCAGAACCTAACTTTAGGTGAAAGTGTCTCTCGTTTTGCAGAAGCCATAACATCCTCTTCCTCTTTGCTAGTTATACCCTCTCTTTTGGTAACGTCATTCAGTCCCAGGCTTTAAATAACATCTGCTGCTAAGTCGCTTCAGTCGTGTCCGACTCTGCGCGACCCCATAGATGGCAGGCCACCAGGCTCCCCCGTCCCTGGGATTCTCCAGGCAAGAACACTGGAGTGGGTTGCCATTTCCTTCTCCAGTGCATGAAAGTAAAAATTGAAAGGGAAGATGCTCAGTTGTATCCGACTCTTAGCAACCCCATGGACTGCAGCCTACCAGGCTCCTCTGTCCATGGGATTCTCCAGGCAAGAGTACTGGAGTGGGGTGCCATTGCCTTCTCTGTAAATAAATCTAGATGCTCCTAAATTCATTGTCAGCCTAGAAGCCTCCCCTGAAATTCAGACTCATATTTCTACTAAAGAGTTACTACTTCAATTTCTCAAAGTTTAAATTTACACAGAATTCTTGACATCCTTTCCCACCATCCCAGTAAACAGCACATTCAGCCAGCATTAAGTCAGAGCCCTAAAATCCATCCTTGACTCCTCCTTCTATTCATGTGCCACATCCAGTTGGTAACATGCCCTTCAAGATATGAGGGTTAACTTGGGCAGGTTGATAAGGAGTCCAAGTCTAAGGCTTCTTTAAGGAGGAGGTAAACATTCTTTCTTTTTCACATTTTTTGCCTTAGACATGTAGGCCTTGTAGCCAGCAATATCTCTTGTTCAAGGACATGCTTTTTCGCACTCAGAAAGTATGCTATGAGAGAAGGTCTGGGTAAGACTTCCACAGCCTTGAGCTCTGGGTTAACCCGTTCCTTCTGGCTAATCTCGCGCTGATGTCATCCCAGGATGTATGTTACGGGAAAGAGTCTGGGTGAAATTTTCACAGCCTTGAGGTACCTTTTCTATTCTTAGCAGCTAACACAAAAGGATATAATTCCCTGCTGAAAACTAGTGAGGCAGGTAATCTTTCTACCCACTTCTGATGTCTATGTCAGAAGCTTTCTCTAAAGCTCTGAGTGACTGAGATTGTCTTTGGTCCCGGAGTTAAATTTTCTCCTTTGGAGACCACGAGTCCAGGGGAACACCATAAGCTTTCATCTGTCATCTTGAGGGCTTGTCTGGGATCCCAAGACAAGGTGTAAACTATCATGGAGACTAAGCATCTGCCACCAGTATATTCAAGTGGGATTTCCCTGCTGGTCCAGTAGCTAAGACTCTGTGTTCCCAGAGCAGGGGACCCACGTTTGATCCCTAGTTGTGGGAATACATTCTGCTTTAAAAAAACAAAAAAAATATCTCCAAGTAGCTGCTGAATCCCCTTTGCCATATAGTGCCCACTGCCCATTCAATCACCATCACTTCTCATGTGATGGCCATGTGGCTTCTTGTCTTTACTTTTGCCCCTTGGCAGTATTCAACCCAGAAGGTGAATGGGTTTGTAATATGAAGACTCATCACACTTCCCCGCTTACAGCTTTGCTCACTGGAATAAAATTCACCCTTGCTTTCAGAACTCTGCTTGCCTCTTCCAGGATTCTCTCTCTCTGAGTTCCAGCCAGAGTGTGCCCATCTGTCTCTTCATCACATTCAACCATCCTACCTAGAGGTCAATGTGGACACAGAGAGCCGCATGGCTTCTGGGGCTGATGTGAGAAAGGGATGGGTTGTGGATAAGGCCAGTGTGCTCCCTCTGAGATGATCCAGCCCAGGGACTATCCTGAATATTTATTATAGGAAGAAGGCACTGTAGAGATGGACAAGAAAAGGTGCAGTTTTAAGGAAATCAGTGGGCATCCAGAAGACTCAAACTGCACTTCTCTCTCTCCAGAGCCTGAGCTAATTAATTCCAACCTCACAGGGATGGGAGAGTCTTAATAAATGTCAGCTTCCTTCCTGCCTTCATTTGAGTTCTAAAAAATTCTCGGCCACCTGCACACCTTCCAGGCTTCACAGTCACAACATATTTTCATAATTAGTTTGAAGACATTCACTACTTCATTTGAGAGTCTTTTGTCACTTAAAATATTAATTGCCATCAGATTTTTCAGTAAGTGTATCCAGAGGTTATCACCATAGCAGTAATTTATAAGCTAAGACACTACAAAAGTGGCTTAGAAACTCCAATTTGCTTACCCACTGACATTTCTCAGTTTGTTTTCTCATGTACTTATGTGATTAATAGAATATTGTTTTGTAAACTAAATCCCTGAAACATGAATAGTTACAATAATGTAGTAGCTGTGACAAGTTAGTCCTGTCTTGCCAGACCAATAATGTTTTTCAAACTGTGTAGGACTTCCCTGGTGGTCCAGTGGTTAAGAATCCACCTGTGAATGCAGGAAACATGGGTTCGATCCCTGGTCCAGGAAGATTTCACATGATGTGAAGCAGCTGAGCCCATGTGCCACAGCTACTGAAGAGCACACGCCAAAGACCGTTCTCCACAACGAGAAGCTGCCACAATGGGGAGCCCACACGCTACCACAAAAAGCACCCTTGGCTCCAGTTAGAGAAAACCCATGCATAGCAATGAAGACACAGCCAGCAAACCAATCAACAAAAATAAAATTATCAAAAAATAAAACCGTGTAAATATTCTAGCCAGGAGTACAGAATTTTAGCTTTTCCTAACCAAAGTAGAATCATATCACTCTAACACAGCATATTCTAACTATACAAATCTATACTTTCTGACTAGTGTTCTACACGGTGAATATCTGCAATGGTAAAGAAAATGTCTTAAAAACAGTAACAGTCATGAATCAAGAAAAAAGCAACACTAAACGCTTTGAAATATTACATGACAAAGAAACTTTTCCCTGAAGATCTGTAGGTAAAGCATGAATTCTCTATGGGTTCAAAGCATGTCTATTTATTTATAAGAATAAAACAAAACAAAAAAAAAAAATTCAGTGATGTGAAGTAGAATTGTCTGATGACCATGTCTATGCAATTCACAAAAACATACAGGTTGTTAATGTATTTGACCGTTCAACCTCTGCTGGACATGCCCTTCTTTATCAAGCACTCCACTTTGCTCCCCAGGCTACCTCTCCATCCAACCTCAGCCAGTCAGTCTTATCCTGAGTGAGGAACGAGCGTCCACCTTCCTAGTATGGGCTTTCTCAGCTGACAAAGGTGCAGAGTCCTCACCAGCAATTCCAAAATCCAGACATTTGCAAAGCCACATCTTTGCCTAAGTTCAAGTCACCAAAGCCCAACCTGAAGTTTCTCATATTCTTTTTTTATCTCACTTAGTGTGAATAATCATATGATTCATGGTACAAAATATTATTATGTTTGATTTGGGGTGCTGCCCAGGACCTGCCAGAGGTGTTTTATAACACAGAATGTGCTTTCCATCAGTTTTCTAAAATTTGAAAACTATGCATCAGTGAGGACTTCCCTGGCGGCTCAGACTGTAAAGAATCTGCCTGCAATGCGGGAGACCTGGGTTTGATCCCTGGGTCAGGAAGATCCCCTGGAGAAGGGAATGGCTACCCACTCCAGTATTCTTACCTGAGAAATCCCACGGACAGAGGAGCCTGGCAAGCTACAGTCCATGGCGTCACAAAGAGTCAGGCACAACTGAGTGACTAACATCACCACCATGCATCAGTGAAAAGTTTCTAACCCCTGCAGGTCTCAGTGAAGAGATCTTGCACCTGTGTATGTTGAACAAGAGGATCCTGCACCTTCATTTACTCTTTTTAAATAAAAATGTATTTATTTGGCTGTGCTGAGTCTTCTTTGTGGCACTCAGGATCTTTAGTTGTGGCATGTGGGACCTAGTTCCCTGACCAGGGATTGAACCCAGTTCCCCTGCACTGGGAGCTTGGAGTCTTAGCCACTGGACCACTAAAGAAGTCTCCACCTATGTTTATGCTTAAGTTATCCTCTGGCAGATGCCTGCATGGTGCTGAACTCACCCATGCCTTGCTTCTGGGCCCTTCACCTCTGCTCCCCACCCCTGCGTATGGCCCTCTGATTCTCCAAGACCAGCAATTCACTTAATTCAATTAAATTCCACCATCTACCTAGAGCTGGAGTCAGATGTCGCAAGTTAAAGGGCTCAGTCCCAGGAAACCACCCCCAGTTCAGTGCTAGCCATAAGTCCCAAAGGCCATTCATACCAGCACTATACTGAGGCTACCAAGGAGCCCCACCCTTAGTCACTTCATTAGCAAGAACTCAGGTCTGGTGAGAGGGGACTCCTTGTGAATTACAAGACCCTCCTGTTACTGATGCAAACAGCTGACTCACTGGAAAAGATGCTGATGCTGGGAAAGATTGAAGGCAGAAGGAGAAGAGTGGGACAGAGGATGAAATTGTTGGATGGCATCACCAACTCAATGGACATGAACTTGGGTAAACTCCAGGAGATGGTGAAGGACAGGGAAGCCTGGCATGCTGCAGTCCATGTAGTCACAAAGAATCGGACATGACTTGGCAACTGAACAACCTATTACTCAAGGAAACTCCAAGGATTTTAGGAGTTTTATGCCAGAAACTGAGGACAAAGACCAGATATATCTTTTGTTGCACCAGAGCCTGAGCTCAGCACTGTTGGCTGTCCACACAGAGGAGACCCAGGTCAGGGTGGACGACCATTCCCTCCTCTGCTCCTGACCCTGTGTCCCCAGCGCCGCAGCTAGCTCACATAGGACCTTTGCGTGAACTAGGAAGGCAAACTGGAAGAAGTTGCTGCTTGCCCTGGCTCCCGTCCCAGGCCCACAGCCTGGCAAGCTGAGCAGTTGCATTTCACCCCCTGCACCCACGTCAGGGCCTTCCATTCATCCTGCACACCCTGTGGACCCCACGGCCTCACAGCCTGACCACACAGGTTGTGTGGGTTTAAGACAATGGTTCTTTGTTCAGCTCACAGTTAGCCTGAAACGGTCCCAGCACAAGGAACACCATGTTTGCAGTGGGATGCAGATAATACCAACAGAATGTAGACAATTTTTCTAATAGATTACAAACAAGGTAGCTGTTGAAATGGCCAGTATCCACCCACACAGTAACAACTCTGTGCTTATCAATGACTTCCCAAGGCTGTTCACCTCACTCCTCCACAATGCATCTGACAGCCCCACTGGAGGATGCTGCTTCCCTTGGGCAACGTGCAGCTCAGAGCTGGTGGTAACCTCCCTTGTCACCCAGCATAGGCTTAGCCCCATAAAAGCCCTTCCAAATCTCTCCCTTGCTGAACTTCTCTCAGGCTCCTCTGGCACACGTCCTCCCCCTTGCAGTAACAATCTAATAAACCTAGAGGGGGTCCTTGGCAAACCTCTAAAAGAAAGTTTAACATGGAAAATGGAAATGTTGAATCAATGGGCCAAATGTGATCTTTCCCATAGGATAGTGAAAAACACCCAAGGAATTACACGCTTGTCCTCAGCCTGTGCATATCTACAAAAGAACTTCCTGCTTCCACCCCTCCATCCACATTTCAAAAAAAAGCCACCTCACCCATAAGAGTTTCCACTCCTTGGACACCATCCTTACCCCAGGTGGAGGTACAAGAAGGAACTGGCTTGGGACGTTCCACCCAGAGAACCTTCCTAGGAGGTACCAGCCCTTTAACATCTCCAAAGTAGGGTCAGTTGCAACATACTCACGTTATCCACTTGATTGTCCAGTGAGCCACGTTTAAACAGTGCACATGCTTATACAGGCTTCCCTGATGGCTCAGCAGATAAAGAATCTGGGTGCAATGCAGGAGACACAGAAGGCATGGGCTCGATCCCTGGGTTGGGAAGATTCCGTGGAGAAGGAAATGGCAACCCACTCCAGTATTCTTGCCTGGAAAATTCCATGGGCAGAGAAGCCTGGCAGGCTACAGTCCAAAGGGTCGGACATGACTGCGACTGAGCATGCATGGTTACCCACCTATGCACATACCAAAGATGATATTGGGATTGACATATACACGCTACTGTATATACGATAGATAACTAATAAGAACCTACTCTATAGCCCAGGGAACCCTACTCAATACTCAGTAATGGCCCATATGGGAAAAAAAATCTTTAAAAAGAGTGAATATATGTGTATCTATAACTAACATGAGCTTCCCTGGTGGCTCAGATGGTAAAGCGTCTACTTGCAATGCAAAAGACCTGGGTTTGATCCCTGGGTCAGGAAGATCCCCTGGAGAAAGGAACAGCCATCCACTCCAGTATTCTTTCCTGGAGAATTCCATAGACAGAGAAACCTGACTGGCTATAGTCCGTAGGGTCACAGAGAGTCGGACACTGAGCAGCTAACACACACATAATTAACTCACTGTGCTGTATAGCAGAAATTAACACAGCATTGTAAATCAACTACACTCCAATAAAAAATTTTTTAAAAATGGATTAAACTTCTTACTACTTTGCCAGGGCCACCACTGATGGTGATGTAAACTCCCGTGAAAGCTTTAAAATGATTGTGTTAGAAGTTGATTAATTCTCAGCCAAGGACTGCCTCATTCCCCAGCTTGTGTTGGCAGTGTGCACAGAGAGATGAAGATGATGATTCATTTTCCAAACATGTGAGTGCTTAGGTGAGCCGAGTGCTTGCACTGTCTGCAGACCTGTTGTGGTTCTAACTGGAGCTACTCACAGGATTGCGGATCATCGGAGCCTCTGGGCATGCGCATGGGCAGCGTTCTGAGCCCCAGTACCTGTGACAAGTATGACAAATTAACCAATTCACAAGATGTTATTGTTCGTTGTGGCACCTGCCCCATATTCCAACTCCTATAGAACAGCACACTGCTGCTGCTGCTGCTAAGTCGCTTCAGTCGTGTCCGACTCTGTGCGACCCCATAGATGACAGCCCACCAGGCTCCCCTGTCCCTGGGATTCTCCAGGCAAGAACACTGGAATGGGTTGCCATTTCCTTCTCCAATACATGAAAGTGAAAAGTGAAAGTGAAGTCACTCAGTCGTGTCAGACCCTCAGCGACCCCATGGACTGCAGCCTACCAGGCTCCTCCATCCATGGGATTTTCCAGGCAAGAGTGCTGGAGTGGGGTGCCATTGCCTTCTCCAAGAACAGCACACAGGAGGTGCCTAATGCTGAGAGTGTTTCATCTTGGTCTTCTCATGCATGCAAGGCTAAGGCACAGGGGTCTGTGCTGAGCACCAGAAGAGCCGTTTGTTCTATGTGGGGGTGAGAATCAGGAAATGTTGTAAACAAAAGAAAAATAAATTGTATAACATGAAGGGCTACTGTACATTTGAATCTTTAAAACAAATAGGTATTATTTTTGAAATCTGAAAAATAGTTTCGGCAGTAACAATACTATACAGATGTAAAAAGGGAATAAGATATAAATGTGTGTGTGTGTGTGTGTGTGTGTGTGTGCTCAGTTGTGTCCAACTGTTTGTGACCCCATGGACCTTAGCCATCAGGCTCCTCTGTCCATGGAATTCTCCAAGCAAGAATACTGGAGTGGGCTTCCATGCCCTCCTCCAGGGGATCTTCCAAACCCAGAAATAGAACCCACATATCCTGCATCTGCTGCACTGCAGGCAGATTCTTTAGCCACTAAGCCACCTGGGAAACCCCCTAATAACCTCAGGTTAACTTATTACCTCCTTAAACACCCTGTCCCCAAATACAGCCTCGTTGTGAGTTACTTTGGTTTAGGATTCCAAAGTATAAATTTTGAAAGGATACAATTCAGTCCATGTGGTTTAGTCACTAAGTCATGTCTGACTGTTGTGATCCCATGGACTGTAGCCCACAGGCTCCTCCGTCTTTGGAATTTTCCAGGCAAGAATGATAGAGTGGGTTGCTATTTCCTTCTCCAGGGGATCTTCCTGACCCAGGGATCAGTCTGTAACAGTATCATAACTGTCAACTTTTATAATAAAATATTAAAGGAAAAAATTAAAAACAGTAAAATAATAGGCGAAAAAGAAAATATATATTACAATTAAAGTTTTACAGTGGTAGGAATTTCCTATGAACAAAAGCTTTTTCTTACATAACAATAACACCACCATCAAAACCAGGAAACTGAACTCTGGCACCACGCTATTATCTGATCCATAGAACACTGTCCACTCTTGTCAATTGTCCCAATAATGTCCTTTTTATGGCTCTTTTCTTTTCCTTGTCTTTGATCAAATCCAGAATTATACAGTACATTTTGTTTCATGTTCCTTTAATCTCTATTAATCTGGAACAGTTCCTCAGCCTTTTTCATTTATGACTTTGTAATATTTAAATTACAATTCTTTTTCATTACACTCATTTTGTAAAATGTCCCTCATTGATGGTTTGTCTGATGTCTTGTGGTTAGGCTTTAGAAGGAATACTATCAAAGTAATATTTTGTCTCTAACATAAATCACAGCAATATCTTTTTCAATATCTGTTTCTCAGAATAACGGAAATAAAAGCAAAAACGAAGACTTACTTACATTTAAAAGCTTTTTGCACAGCAAAGGAAACAATAGACAAAACAAAAAGACAACCCACGGATTGGGAGAAAATATTTGCAAATTATGTGACTGATAAGGCACTGGTCTCTGAACTTTACAAACAGCTCATGACACTTAACAGCATTAAAACAAGTAACTCAAATGAAAAATGAGCAGAAGACCTAAATAGACATTCCTCCAAAGAAGAAATGTAGATGACCAAGAGGCACAAAAAAGATGCTCAATAATCACTAATTATTAGAGAAATGAAAATCAAAACAATGTGATATCACCTCACACTAGTCAAAATGGCTATCATCAAGCAATCCACAAACAATAAATGTTGGAGAGAGTGTGGAGAGAAGGGAACCCTCCTACACTGTTGATGAGACTGTAAATTGGTATAGCCACTACAGAGAACTGGATGGAGGTTCCTTAAAAAACTAAAAATAGAGCTATGGTATGAGGAACTAAAAACCCTCTTGATGAAAGTGAAAGAGGAGAGTGAAAAAGTTGGCTTAAACCTCAACATTCAGAAAATGAAGATCATGGCATCTGGTCCCATCACTCCATGGGAAATAGATGGGGAAACAGTGGAAACAGTGTCAGACTTTATTTTTTTGGGCTCCAAAATCACTGCAGATGGTGACTGCAGCCATGAAATTAAAAGACACTTACTCCTTGGAAGAAAAGATATGACCAACCTAGATAGCATATTCAAAAGCAGAGACATTACTTTGCCAACTAAGGTCCATCTAGTCAGGGCTATGGTTTTTCCTGTGGTCATGTATGGATGTGAGAGTTGGACTGTGAAGAAGGCTGAGCACAGAAGAATTGATGCTTTTGAACTGTGGTGTTGGAGAAGACTCTTGAGAGTCCCTTGGACTGCAAGGAGATCCATCCAGTCCATTCTGAAGGAGATCAGCCCTGGGATTTCTTTGGAAGGAATGATGCTAAAGCTGAAACTCCAGTACTTTGGCCACCTCCTGCGAAGAGTTGACTCATTGGAAAAGACTTTGATGTGGGGAGGGATTGGGGGCAGGAGGAGAACGGGACGACAGAGGATGAGAAGGCTGGATGGCATCATGGACTCGATGGATATGAATCTGAGTGAACTCCGGGAGTTGGTGATGGACAGGGAGGCCTGGAGTGCTGTGATTCATGGGGATTGCAAAGAGTCGGACATGACTGAGCGACTGAACTGAACTGAACTGAACTGATGACCCTGCAATACCCCTCCGGGGTGTATATCTGGAGAAAAACATTGTCTGAAAGGATACATGTACCCCAGTGTTCACTGCAGTACTGTTTATAGTAGCCAAGACATGGAAGCAACCTGAATGGTCATCGACAGAGGAATGGATAAAGATGTGGTATATACATACACATATACAACAGAATATTACTCAGCCATTAGAAAGAGTGAAATAATGCCATTTACAGCAACATGGATAGACCTAGAAGTTGTCATACTGAGTGAAGTAAGTCAGATAGAGAAGGAGAAATATCATATGACATCCATTATATGTGGAATCTAAAAAGAAATGGTACAGGGTAAGTGGTCCAGTGGTTGAGAATCCTCCAGCCAAAGCAGGGAATAGAGGTCAATCCCCAGACCAGGAGGATTTCACATGCTGCAGAGCAACTAAGCCTGTGCTCCACTACCGAGCCCACACCCTGCAACTACTGAAGCCCACATGCCCTAGAGCCCACGCTCCCCAACAAGCGAAGCCATTGCAGCAAGAAGCCGGCTCCCTAGAACTAGAGAAGTTCACGTGCAGCAATGAAGGCCCAGCACAGCCAAAAATAAAATAAACAAATCTTTAAAAAAAAATAAATAACAAGAAATGAACTCATGTAACAGAAACGGACTCAAAGACTCAGAGAACTTATGATTGCCGGGGGAAGGATGGGGGGAAGGATAGTTAGGGAGTTTGGGGATGGAAATGGACACACTGCTATATTTAAAATGAATAACCAACAAGGACTTATTGTATAGCGCATGGAACTCTGCTCAATGTTATGTGGCAGCCTGAATGGAGATTGGGGAAGAATGGATACATGTATATATGTGGCTGAGTCCCTTTGCTGTTCACCTAAAACTGTCACAACACTGTTAATCAGCTATACCTCAATACAAATAAAAAGGTTTTTCCTAAAAAAAAAAAAAGTAATATTTTATCTTTCACCATGCCTTGTATCAGAAGGAACATAGTATCAGTTTGTCGCCAATTCTGGCGATATTAACTTTGGTTGTTTGGTTAAGGTGAATTCTGCCAGATTTCTTTTCTCTAAACTACGATTTTATTTCTTATCAGGCATTTCACTGTGTCAATAAGTTGTAATCTGCTTTTATTGTTAATTATTCTGATGCTCAGTCATTCCAGATTTGGTGTTGGTGCCATTTTTTATACATCTCCATCATTCTTTTAAAAACATAGAAATAGGGACTTCCCCAGCAGTCCAGTGGTTAAGACTCCACCTTCCAATGCAGGGGGCACAGGTTCAGTTCCCAGGTGGGGAACGAAGGTCCCACATGCTGTGGGGTGCAGCCAAAAATTAAAAAAAACAAACAATTGTCACAAGGATTATCATCAGTAATATTAGGTACCAGAAGACAATAAATTTCAAAAAAACTTCTGAAAAACACAGAAGTATTTAGGGGTGAAGTAGCATACTATCATCTACTTACACTGAAATGGCTCTAATGGAATAAAATTTATGTTTTAAGGCAGGACAGGAAAACTGAAGCATAACATAGTCCCTGCCCATACTGGGCTCTCCCTAATGTGCAATGTGCGTCTGCATTATATAGTAACCAGACCTTCTCAAAGGTGGGGATGCCTCAGTTCAGTTCAGTTCAGTCGCTCAGTCGTGTCCAACTCTTTGCGACCCCATGAATCGCAGCACACCAGGCCTCCCCGTCCATCACCAACTCCCGGAGTTCACTCAGACTCACGTCCATGGAGTCAGTGATGCCATCCAGCCATCTCATCCTCGGTTGTCCCGTTCTCCTCCTGCCCCCAATCCCTCCCAGCGTCAGAGTCTTTTCCAATGAGTCAACTCTTCGCAGGAGGTGGCCAAAGTACTGGAGTTTCAGCTTTAGCATCATTCCTTCCAAAGAAATCCCAGGGCTGATCTCCTTCAGAATGGACTGGTTGGGTCTCCTTGCAGTCCAAGGGACTCTCAAGAGTCTTCTCCAACACCACAGTTCAAAAGCATCAATTCTTCGGTGCTCAGTCTTCTTCACAGTCCAACTCTCACATCCATACATGACCACAGGAGAAACCATAGCCTTGACTAGACGGACCTTAGTTGGCAAAGTAATGTCTCTGCTTTTGAATATGCTCTCTAGGTTGGTCATAACTTTTCTTCCAAGGAGTAAGTGTCTTTTAATTTCATGGCTGCAGTCACCATCTGCAGTGATTTTGCTACTCAACCATAAAGATCAACATTGTTGTTGTTGTTTTTTAACTTATTTCTCTGACACCAGCAACATAACCCCTTAGAAAATTAATTTTGTTTTCCCTAGTTCTGTCTGAGTGGTCGTGGTGACCTGCTGCTCACTTCATATGTGCAGATCTGGTCTAAGTACCTCTGGTGAACTTTATGTGAAATGTCAGGATGTCACTGTGTCATTTTGATCTACAATCCCTTGTCTCAAAAATGAACATGACTGTGCTTTCGACTTCTAACAAGCAGAACAGCCCTCAAATAGTTTTCTGAAAGTATAACTTGAGTTACAATTCTCAGATCGGCTTCAATGAAATTCTTTACTTCCCTTTTAGATTGACTATTTTAAGTTTTTCACTGACAGCTCCAAATAAATATTTTGAAAGTATACATAGAGAAACACAAATGAGCATGCATATATAAAGAAAGAGATACCTAAACTTGATGCTAAAACCAATGATATCTTGTTTTATTCTCTGCCTCTGGTTATGATTGATTGCTAGTGGAGGAAGAAGGGAACGTGCAGACTGAAGCACAAAGAAGAACGATGAGACAGAGCTTCAGGTAAATTGTACACCCGTTGAAGTCACAGAGCAAAAACAATGGAAGCCAGAGGCCAGGGAAGCTGGTACAAATTGTTGTACAAGCCTACAATCTAGAACTTGTCTCAGCGGATCTGGGACACCGATGGCCATTCTGATCACCTCGAACATCTTTGAGAGATCCACCTTACTCATATCCAAGTGGTCCCTTTTGGTCCTTTCCCCAGACCTGTGACTTTGTGGACAAGTTTTCTTCTCAGTTGTGGCTGAATGTAACACGTGTACAGTAAATCATCTCCTTTGCTGTCTAAACTGAAGAAAAATAAAAGAAAGACAGAGAGAAAGAGATTAAAAACCAGGTGGTTGGAATGACAGAGATTAATTCTCCCATGGTTCTGGAGGCTAGAAATCTGAAACATGGTATCCCAAGGGCCATGTTTCCTCAATAGCTCCACAGAAGGGTCCTTTCTTGCCTTTTCTGGGTTCTCATGGCTCCAGGAGTCCCCTGGATTTGACTGAAATCCTCTGCCTCATCCTGACATGACCGTCTCTCTGTGCCTCTTGGTGTCCTCCTCTTATAAGGCCACCACTCGTTGGACTTAGGACCCATCTCCTAAATCCAGGGTGATTTCATCCTAAGTGTGAAAGTCACTCAGTTGTGTCCGACTCTTTGAGACCCTATGGACAATACAGTACATGGAATTCTCCAGGCCAAAATACTGGAATGGTAGCCTTTCCCTTCTCCAGGGGATCTTCCAAACTCAGGGATCAAACCCAGGTCTCCCACATTACAAGTATTTGTATTCTTTACCACCTGAGCCACAAGGGAAGCCCTTAACTAATTGTATCTACAAAGACTCTATTTCCAAATAATATTATACTCTTAGATTCTGAGTGGAGATAATTTTAATGTCACTATAGAGGCCTTCACCTTGGTTCATGTGGTTTTGGATTCATGTGGTCCACACCTGTTGTCTTAGGCAGCGATTGTTTTCCCTTGATGTTCAGTTGCATAGACCTCAATTGAAAGTCTCTCTCTGGCTCAAGTAGCTTAATCTATAGCCAGTTCTAAACACAGAGTCTAAAGTTGTAACATCAATAAAAGTAATAAGCAATTTTACATTTTTTTCTAGACAATTTTCTTCCAAGAGTAACAATAGTCAGAAATTCCACATGTGAAATTCCGTTCACTTCTTCCTTGGGAAAATTTTTGACTGACCAGGAGACTGCCAGGGAATGGGGTGATCTGATTGGGGTGACCATCAAATACATCATCCCAGCTTGGTACCCTGGGAGGGAAAGGGCATCAGTTATATAGGATGCTGGGACATGATGCAAACTGCTCATCTTCGGTCTAGTGTATCTATATGTGGGTGTACAGACAGGAAACATTGGTAAGATGGGATAATGTTTTTGGGGGTTCACATTCATGGAGTTTGTAATAATTATCTATTGCTGCATAACAAATTATTATAAATTGTTTACTCAGAACAACACCCATTTACTAGCTCACAGTTCTATACATCATGGTCCAGCACTGCATGACTGGCTTCACTGTTCATTGCCACACATGACCAATGTCAATGTGTCCACCAGCTGCAGTCTCATCAGGAGCTCAAGATCCCCTTCCTGGTTCATGTAGCTGTGGCAGAATTCAACTCACTGTGGTTGTTGAACTGAGGTTACCATTTCCTCACTGACTGTCAGCCAGGGTCACTTAGCCAGCAAGAAAGAATCTTTCTTCTTTTTTTCCTAAATGTACAAAGACCTTTTATTATGCAATTGGTTGTTCAAACGCTTGCAATACATTGTTTAGATAAACTACACTATGTGCTGAAATTCAATGATGGTTCAAAATTTGTATCACTTCAGATAAATGGGGCATGTGTGAGCTTGCTAAGCTTTCCCCAAAGATATATTATGTTGAGTATCTTCCTCACATTGAATCCCTCTCACAATTCAAATCGCACTCTTCAAAAAAAAGTCTTGTTCTTTTAAGGGCTTACCCAATTTGGTCAGGTGCACCAAGGATAATCTTTTTTTTTTTTTTTAATCTGAGTATAATTGATTTACAATATTGTGTTAGTTTCAGGTGTACAGTAGAATGAATCAGTTATACAAACACATATATCTGCTCTTTTTTAGGTTATTTTGCCATATAGCAGGGGTCCCCAAGCTCCAGGATCTAATGCCTGATGATCTGAGGTGGAGCTGATATATTAATAAAAATAAAGTACACAATAAATGAAATGCACTTGAATCATTCTGAAACCATCTCCCCTCCACTAGGTCTATGGAATAATTGTCTTCCACAAAATCCAGTCCCTTGTGGCAAAAAGGTTGGGGACTGCTGCCATATAAGTCTTACAGAGTATTCAGTAGAGTTTTCTGTGCTACACAGTAGGTCCTTATTACTTATTAATATTTATTTTACATACAGTAGTGTGTATCTGTCAGTTCTAATCTCCCAACTTATTCCTCCCTGCTTCTTGTCCTGGTAACCATAAGATTGTTTTCTACATCTGTAACACTATTTCTGTTTTGTAAATACGTTCATTTTTTTTAGATTCCACATATAAACAATATCATAGGATATTTTTCCTTTTCTGTCTGACTCCATTCAGTATGACAGCCTCTAGATCCATCCATGTTGCTGCAAATGACATTATTTCATCTTTTTATGGCATTGTGTATATGTACTACATTTTCTTTATCCACTCCTGTCGATGGGCATTTAGGTTGCTTCCAAATCATATCAACAAATAGTGCTGCAATGAACATCGGGATGCATGTATCTTTCCAAATTATGATGATCTCCAGATATTTGCCCTGGAGTGGCATTGCTGGATCATATGGTAGTTCTATATTTAGTTTTTTAAGGAACCTCCAAACTGTTCTCCATAATGGTTATACCAATTTACATTCCCACCAACAACGTAGGAGGGTTCTGTTTTCTCCATACCTTCTCCAGCATTTACTGTTTGTAGACTTTCTGAGGCTAGCCATTCTGACTAGTGTAAAGTAATATCTCATTGCAATTTTTATTTGCTTTTATCCAATAAATAGCAAAGTTGAGAAACTTTTCATGTGCTTTTTGGCCATCTGCATGTCTTCTTTGGAGAAATGCCTATTTAGATCTTTCACCCATTTTTTTGACAGCATCATTTGGGTTTTTCTTTTTTTATATTGAGCTGCATGAGCTGTTTGTATATTTTGAGACTAATCCCTTGTTGGTCATTTTGTCTGCAAATATTTTCCTCCATTCTGCTGGGAGGGATTGGGGGCAGAAGGAGAAGGGGACGACCGAGGATGAGATGGCTGGATGGCATCACAAACTCGATGGACGTGAGTCTGAGTGAACTCTGGGAGATGGTGATGGACAGGGAGGCCTGTGTGCTGTGATTCTTGGGGTCACAAAGAGTCGGACACGACTGAGCAACTGAACTGAACTGTGGGTTCTCTTTTCATTTTTTTATAGTTTCCTTTGTTATGCAAAAGTTTTTAAGTTTAACTAGATCCCAGTTGTTTATTTTTATTTCATTACCCTAAGAGGTGGATCCAGAAAGATCTGGCTGTGATTTATGTCAGTGAGTGTTCTGCATTTGAGTTTTATAGTATCCACACTTACGTTTAGGCCTTTAATCCATTTGTGGTTTATTTTTGTCTGTGGTGTTAGAGGGTGTTCTAATGTCATTCTTGTACACATATTTGTCTAGTTTTCCCCTCACCACTTATTGAAGAGACTGCATTTTCTCCATTGCATATTCTTGCCTCCTGTGTCATAAATTAGCTGACAATAAGTACATGAGAATCTCCTTCTTAAGATCAACTGATTGGGACCTTAATTACAGCTGTAGAATTCAGGGACTTAGGTTAGTGTTTGACCAAATAACTAAGAGGATGTGTCCACCAGGGCCAGGAATCTCAAAGTCCATCTCAATTCTGCCTACCACAAACTTAGAGGATAAAGACTGATTTTTTAAAATTTGGTAAAAATCGGAGCTTATTAGAAGAGAAGGCTTTGAAGAGTTTTACTACAAGAAATTCTTTCAAAGTAAGCTTTGCATTTGAACTAGATGTTACTTATTATTTAGGGACTTCTCTATGGTCCTTGAGAGGTACATAGAAATGTTTCCAGGTCCCTGTAGCTTATATTAAACTTCATCAAAGCTCAGAATCAACCTGCAGTGTGGGCGGGCTCACTGGGAACGTCATATCTCTGCTCCACGTGGGTGACTGGGATAGCTGCTCTAGCAGAACCAGATTCCCCCTAAAAGTGGCCCAAGGCAGAGATCCTGAGAGAGGCCCATGCAGAAGCTATGTCATGTCTTCTAACACAGTCTCATCAACCATGCCAGCCATTTTTGTAGCAGTCACAAAGCTTCCCAGGTCCAGGAGGAGAGAATAGAGATGCCCCCTCTCAATGTGCAGAGACAAATATTCCTGAGAGTCCATGGGACCAGAATGCAATCGTGGTCAGCATGAGGAAGCAGAATCTGCCCCTGAGACAAAAGGAAATCAATAGAGACATGAGAACATCAACAATCCCTGCTCTGGATTGCTTTGTTATGGTACTGATAAAATGCTACTCCACCCCAACCTGGCAAGCAGCTTGAACTTGACTTCACATCCAGGCTGTCTTGGAGCCCTCATCGCCTTTGGACTGTTACATGAAGGCACTTCTGCTTTATCCTGCAGTAAGCCAGGTGTCACCTAAATCAGTGACGACCAACACTTGAAATTGCTTCTCAAAGAATGCTACTCGGAGCTCCATTGTTTTTCTTTGTTGGCTGCAAATAATTTTTCTTTGAATCAAGCTTTGAAATATGGCAGAATGTGAACCTTTTCATTTTCAAAACCTTGCAGCAGTAATAAAACAATGTCTGAACAAAGCAGGGATTCCCAGCGTCTGCATACTGGAAGCTGAGATCTACACCCAGTTTCATAGTTTTCAGAATTCAAATGCACTCATGAATACAAATGAGATTCCATCTACATGTCACTCTACCGGCAAATCTTTCTCTCCTTGCTTCAGTGAGTCTTCACCAAACAAATATTTCTGGAGTAACTCACTCTTCATTCGTTCAAGAGTAACCCTGGGGTGCACGCTGGTCCTGTAAATGCAACAGGGAGCAAGGTAGAAAGGATACAGCAAGCACCCCACCTGGATGTGAGAGCCACCACCTGGGCCAGATCTAACCTCAGCTGGACTTAAAGCCTGTCTATTCTACAAAGCCCTTTATTCACATCCAAACTCCCCTCCAGAGTTGCTACCCTCCCTTCAAGGCCTCATCTTTGATCAGGCTCATCAACATGTGATGGCCACATGGCCGTAGGTAATCTCTCGTCTGAATGGTTCAGGCCCACCAAATGATGGATCCTACTCTTTCCTCCACTGCCATCCCCCTGCTCATCTATTGTTGGTGTTCACTCACTAAGTTGTGTCAGAATCTTCTTGACACCATGAACTGCAGCATACCAGGCTTCTCTGTCCTTCACTGTCTCCTGGAGTTTGCTGAAACTTATGTCCATTGAGTCAGTGATGATCTCTATTTCATCCTCTGCCACCCTCTACTCGTCTTGCCCTCAATCTTTCCCAGCATCAAAGTCTTTTACAATGAGTCGGCTCTTCACATCAGGTGGCCATAATACTGTAGCTTCAGCTTCAGCATCAGTGCTTCCAGTGAATATTCAGGGTTGATGTCCTTTAGGATTGACTAGTTTGATCTCCTTGCTGTCCAAGGGACTCTCGAGTTTTCTCCAGCATCACAGTTTGAAAGTATCAGTTCTTTGGAGCTCAGTCTTCTTTGTGGTCCAACTCTCACATCTGTACATGACCACTGGAAAGACCATAATAGTGAATAACTACACCACCATTGCTCTTACTGGGAAAGGAAAACTCTTCTCAAGTCCTTCCATAGGGAAGGAAAACATTTTTTTTTTCCTCTACTTATCTTAGGTTCCTTGGCTGGAGCCCTACAAATTAGAATGACAAAAAAAACAAAACAAAACAAAACAAACAGATCAACAAGGGAATTCCTTGTTGGTAGAGTGGTTAAGGACTTTACACTTTCCCTGCCAGAAACCTGGTTGGGGAACTAAGATCCCACATGCTGAGTAGTGTAGCCAAAGTGAAAGAGGAGAGTGAAAAAGCTGGCTTAAAGCTCAACAGTCAGAAAACAAAGATCATGGCATCCGGTCCCATCACTTCATGGGAAACAGATGGGGAAACAGTGGAAACAGTGTCAGACTTTATTTTTGGGGGGCTCCAAAGTCACTGCAGATGGTGACTGCAGCCATGAAATTAAAAGACGCTTACTCCTTGGAAGAAAAGTGATGACCAACCTAGAGAGCATATTCAAAAGCAGAGACATTACTTTGCTGACTAAGGTCCATCTAGTCAAGGCTATGGTTTTTCCTGTGGTCATGTATGGATGTGAGAGTTGGACTGTGAAGAAGGCTGAGCACAGAAGAATTGATGCTTTGGAACTGTGGTGTTGGAGAAGACTCTTGAGAGTCCCTTGGACTGCAAGGAGATCCAACCAGTCCATTCTGAAGGAGATCAGCCCTGGGATTTCTTTGGAAGGAATGATGCTAAAGCTGAAACTCCAGTACTTTGGCCACCTCATGCAAAGAGTTGACTCATTGGAAAAGACTGTGATGCTGGGAGGGATTGGGGGCAGGAGGAGAAGGGGACGACAGAGGATGAGATGGCTGGCTGGCATCACTGACTCGATGGATGTGAGTCTGAGTGAACTCCGGGAGTTGGTAATGGACAGGGAGGCCTGGCGTGCTGCGATTCATGGGGTCGCAAAGAGTTGGACACGATTGAGCGACTGAACTGAACTGAAAAAACAGATCAATAAGAAGAGAAGAGAGTAAAGAGAGTTTGTAATTGTGTGCAGCTTTCATACATGCAGGAGGAACTTGATGAGTTACTCAAAGGAGTGGTTACAACTTGTGGGCTTATATAGCATCTTCACAGAAGAACAATAGATCTGTAGAGAAGTGACGAGAGAAAGAGAAATAAGTTGAACTCTGAGAAGGTAAATACTCGGGGGGCACTGGTGGAGTAAGTTTTGTCTGTGCAGGACCATCTTGGTGTCATATTTCCATCTTCTTCACAGCCATAAAACTTTCCCAGGAGAGGGGATTTATGGCACTCCCATTTCCCAGAAGTTTCTGCTTGCAGTCAGATAAGGGAAGCTCTGGGAAGGCTTCTTTCTGCATCTGTTGATTCTCACTTGCCTCTAGCTCAAAAAAATCCTTATGCCAAATGGCACCTTTGGGCTGGCATGTTCCTGTCCCCTAAAGTTCCATGATGTGATTCAGTTTTCCTTGACAGTGTCCCACACCTGGAGCCATCTCTAAAGAGATGGCCGCCTCCTTGGTCCTTCATTCATTCATGGGCCAGGGAGACTGATCACCTCCTTCTGTTTCCTATCACCTCTGCTCAGACATGTTTGTCTCCTCTGAGACCACTTGCGTCCTGACTGATGCCACCTCCTCGCCGTGTCTGGGTGTGCCGGAGAGACCATGTGCAAGGTGGTGACAGTGCTGCCGGATCCTCCTCTAGCCCTCCCCACTGAGGCACAGACACGCGAGGAAGGGATTTGGGGTCTTCCCAAACAGCCACCCGACCAGGCAAAGTAACACTGAATGATCCTTTTGATGCCTACACAATGCACAGGAAGTGCCAAGTGAGCCCAGCATGAATCCTGTCGTGTAGGACTCATGAGCATCATCAGGGCCCTGCCACATTCTATTAGGCAGTTAACCACAAGCGATAGAGACAGAAGCAATGTGCGGTATCTGGAGAAGCAAAGCTGTGCTTTCTTAGGGATTGGCTGTTCTTCCTGAGCTGGGGCCACAGGGGTGAGAATTGGGAAGGGACATGCCTGCCCCACCACCTCCAGCCAGAAAGGCTACGGCTTCCAACCTTATGGTGATTCGTCTTCCAAGAACAATTTTCCTACGAACAGATTTCCTGGGCTCTGAGAGTTCTTAGGCTTAACAAAGCCAGGATACCCCTCAATTAACAGGAGAGTAAACTGAAACCCAGGGAGGGGAGGCTCCACGATATCAGTAGAACTGGAACTAACCCTGATAACTAACCTCCACTAGCACTTCTGGTCATTTCCTATCCAGGTGGCCCATTCTATCCCACGGATCCAGAGAAGGAACAAGCTTCCTTTAACATGTGTGCTTTGTTCCAACGTCTAAATTTAGCCCCTTAGGTTGGCAACTAGATGTGTTAGGCAGTCTCCAAGCAGTACACCTGTGTTTCTCATTACATCTCCATCTCCATGGTTTCAACACTTCGCAATGTCTAGAACCAGTTTCATTATCACGTCTCAATGACTTTAGTGGTGAGCTAAACATCAAGCAGGATAGTCACACAAATGTGTAGCATTCAGAATCTTACTTACTTATTCCCACTGTATATTCTCTTCCCCAGTCGACAAGGGGCCTAATTAAAATAGATTGAGGTAGATTGATTCATCTGTAGTAATAGACCCTTACCGAGAAAAGCCATCATATTTGAAACATGTTGTAGTATCTCTAATGTAGCCGTCGATGTGGGAGATACTTAAAAAAATATTCAAAAAAATTCAAAAAAATAAAAATAAATATTCAAAAATATTAAATTGCTCAGATACCTGAAGAACACCCATTCAGAAACCTTAACAGCTTTTATTGAAAGTGTGTATGTTCTGAGCAGAGAATGTAAGAAGATGAAAACATCAGTGAGTCTGGTTTAGAAATATTCACAAAATACGTGAATGCGAAGTATAGCCTAAGCTTTTTCCTATGTCTCTGGGTCACCTTTTTGAATAGTTTTGTTGTCATGGCAAAACATTCTCAGAGACCATGGAGGTGTATTTGCCACCTTTTCTCGTGGTGGGAGATTCAAGGTGAGCTGGGAAGAATGTATTTGGCAATCAGAATATGGAGATGGTTCCTAAACTGAAACAAAAAGATGGTGCCTGGATACCATGGAACCATCTCAAGCTCTGAAGAGGATAAACAAATCAAAGATGCTGCTTCTGGGACTTCCAATGGTTAAGACTTGACTTTCCAAAGCAGGAGCTGTGGGTTCAATCCCGATCAGGAAGGTACGATCCTGCATGTCTTGCAGCCAAAAAACCCAAAGATAAAACAATTAAAATTCAGTAAAAGACTAAAAAACAAAGGTCCACATAATAAAGGAAAAAAGTGCCACTTTCCTGCTTGTTACTCTGGAGCCTCATCCATAAAGTACCTGACCTCCCACGGGTTTAGGAGTCTTATAATACATTTATTAACTAGAATTTGTATGTGGACGGGGCCCTGCACCCCCGGAGCAGCCCTGGTTGCTAGTCAGGCAGCAGCCAGGAAGAGAAAGCAGGCTCGAGTCACTGGGTGGAGCAAGCATCTCTGGACACCTGGGGTCCCTGCACCAGTTTTCTCGCGTCCTCCACCTGAGCCACGGTCCGCCAAGCACCCTTGAACATCTTATCCTTATTTTAAGAATTATGCAGCTCCAGAGCTCTGTAGAGCAGCCATTTGAACTGCAACCTGGAATTGATTTTAATTTTACATTTCAGTTTGTTCTTTTCGAGTCTTTAGATTTCATAGGGAAAGTCATCCTTTGGTCTAATTAACTTTCCCTCTAGAAGCTGAAATTTCTTATGACTCTGCAGGCTTACTTGGTAGACCCTTCTTTTTTCTTTTTTTTCCCCATTTCAGGGCATCTCTCAACACTAGAACTTCAAAGATTCAAGGAACACGTTTTGGCAAACATTGGCTTAAAGTAAAAGCCTCCAATCATATTTGAGTTCTCTCAGAAAACTCCCAGTTCTTTTCTTTCTCTCAGCTTTAACCCCTGCGTTCCCTACCTCCCCAGACCTGATTCTTTCAAATGCCTTGGACACTTTTATCTTTAATTAAATCCTTCCTGAGCAGGCCTCCAGCTCTAGTGGATCAGGACCCATCAGCTCAGCAATACCCTTACTTTGATTGAAGCAGGCATCCCTTTGTCTTGCATTCAAATCCTCAATAAATATCCGCTAATTGATTGATCTTGTGAAGTATGTGCATGTGAAAAATCTCAAATGAACAAAACTTGATTAACATAGTCACAGAATCTTCCTCCCTTACTTCTCTGGTTGTCTCTAAGTTTTTCACTGGGCTGAGACCAATTTCATCACCATCCGACCGAAGCAATGAACGAGGCCTCTGATCTGGCTTCTGGAGGCAATTTGGATATTGCAACCAGAGGTCAGCTAGCCCTTGGCTGTTTGCTTTCAACCATCACAATGCCATTATTGCACAATGGAAAGTATGACGCCTCTGTTCACCACTCTTTCAGGGATTTCGCCTTACTTTACCCTGATATGATTTTTTTTAAAAAAAGATTATTTATTTATTTAGCTGGGTGGGGTCTTAGTTTCACCATGTGGAATATGGTTCCCTGATCAGGATCGAATCTGGACCTCCTGCATTGGGAGCAAGGAGTCTTCACCACTAGACCACCAGGAGAGTCGCTGACATGTGATTTATCTTCTTTATGTCATCACCACATCTTCCATTGGCTGTCTTCTCTCCTGAATTGAATGGGATATCTAAAAGAAACATCATATACCTAGAACAATGCCTGGCACAAAGTATGCCTTCAATAAAGAGTGGTAGAGGGCTTCCCTCGCTGTTTAGTGGTTAAGAATCTGCCAGCCAATTCAGGGACACGGGTTCAATTCCTGATACAGAAAGATCCCACATTACTGCAGAGCGATTAAACCCGCGTGCCCCAGCTACTGAGCCACACACCGCAACTACCGACCCCCAAGTGCCTAGAGCCCATGATCTCCAAGAGAAACCACCACAACGAAGAATAGCCCCCACGCACCACAACTAGAGAAAGCCTGAGCACAGCAACGAAAACCCAGTGCAGCCAAAAATAAAATATAAATAAATAAATCTTTAAAAAGAGCAAGAGAGAGGTAGACAGAGAGACAGCTCACAAGTATTAGATTTTAAAACATGGAGCTCAACCAAAATTTTTCATCCAAGCAGCAGGCATGCAGAGTTAGTGAGGTTTATTTCTGTTGAAAGCCTCAGATTTTAAAAGGAGCAACTAAACCGAAATTTCCCCACAACACACCAGGCATCCACAATAGTGAAGTTTATTTCTGTGTTAAAAGCCTCCAGCTCATGCCTGGCACCCCATGCGTCCCAAGCTGTGACTAAAGAGATGTAGGTCACTGTTCATAATGAAGGTAAAAAATGAGTTAATGGTTTGGCTTAATCAAGAAATATGACCTTAATCCAGCCACTAATAAGATGAGCTCTGAGAATCACTATCTGGAAAAACAATAAACAAAACATTGTATGCTGCAGTTACTCAGGAAAAACAGTATCAACTCCAAGGGAACATTGGCCTTGATTTCTAAACAGGTCACTTTCTGTAAATCTGCTCCTGTCGGGTTGCACCTCAGAGCCACATGTGTGTCAGTTGGCATGAGTAAGGTTGGTGGTAGAGTCCTGGAGGGTTAAATACAGGTGATGTATTAATATATCACAATGGGCATTGATGGTTGGCCCGTCAGAGAAGGTCAGCCTGACTTGGCCTATCTGTCAAATTGGTGAAAAGGGGGTTGATTTGCAAATGGAGGGTTTTTCAGGCATTCCACGAGATGTCCTGACAAGAGGAATGGGGATACCCATTTTGACTTGAACACTCATTGTAGGGTAAGGGAGTTAGAGAAGGCAAGGTTTGGAAAAAGAATGAGACTGGCACTTTACAGGAACAGATCGCCTTTAACGAGGCCAGAAGGGGCAGCAGTCAGATTAGTGAGCTGCTGCACTAACCCAAGAAAAGAGTAAGTGTATATAGGCATATATGTGGAAATCTACTGTCTTAAGGGTTCCTGTTCTTCTCCAAGGCTATTCGATGTAGTTATCTCTCAAATGGCTGGGGCAAGGAATTCTGGAGATTGGCCAGAGGCTGGACCAGCTGGGAGCTGGGCGTAATCAACCTTATTGTCCAGTTTTCTGTTTTTCTTCGGGTGAGAGAGTTCTTTGTTTTGCATAGAATGGTGGGGAGGACCCGGAGGGGAGTTTTAACTCCAGGCTATTTTGAGCCATGTAACTTTCCTTCACTCATCCCAGCCCAGACTCCTGGACTCCTCAGTCTGAGTGAAAAGTGTGACTCTAGTCTTAAACCCTTGTTTAAACCAAACAGCCCAGGAAGTAAAAGTTTCAGATCAAAATCTCAGCCAAATATATAGTCGTATTTGGATATTACTCTTAAAATCGATTTCTCTGGGGACTTCCCTGGTGGTCCAGTGGCTAAGACTCTGAGCTCCCAATGCAGGGGGCCCAGGTTTGATCTCTGGCCAGGAAACTAGATTCCACATGCTGCAACTAAGAAGTCACAGGCTGCAACTAAAAATCCCAAGTGCCACAAATAAGACCCAGTGCAGCCAATAAATAAATGTAAATTAAATATATATAAAATTTATATAAGTTTGTTTGCCAAAAATCTACTCTGTATTTAGTCTGATGAGTTTTTAGGGTATATTTCGGGTAGTGGATTGAGTGATGGTTCCCACAAAGCAAATGCCCAGATCCTATCCTCCAGGATGTGTTGTTGCTCAGTCATGTCCAGCTCTTGCGACCCCATGGACTGTAGCCTCCCAGGCTCCTCTCTCTGTGGGATTCTCCAGGCAAGAATACTGGAGTGGGTTGCTATTTCCTTCTCCGGGGAATCTTCCTGATCCAGGGATCGAAATCCCATCTCTTGCAATTGCAGGCAGATTCTTTACCGTTGTGCCCCCAGGGAAGCCAGATGTGAATGTGAGTTATTTGGGAAAAAGGTCTTTTCAGGATGGGAAAAGGATCTTAGGATGAGATCATCTTGGGTTAGGGCAGAATGAAATCCAATGACTGGTATCTTTGTAAGAGACAGAAGAGAGACAGATACAGAGAAGGCTATGAGAAAAGAGAGGTAGAGAGAGGAATGTTGCAGCCACAAACCAAGGAACACCTGGAGACACCAGTAACTGGACGAGGCGGGACGGACCTTCCCCAGCGCCTCTGGAAAGAGTGTGGCACTGCCTACACCTTGATTTCAGATTTCTGGCCTCCAGAACTGAGAGCAAAAATTTCTCTTTTTAATGTCACTCACTTTGTGGGGTTTTCCTAAAACAGCTCTAAGAAACTAAAACAACCTGTGATAAGTTTTATTTGTTGGGAAGGAAAGGAAGAGCTTGAGAACTGAAAGCTACCCCGAGAGTTTTATGGCTTTGGATTTTGCTTTTGTTTCCCAAGTCAGTTTTTTAAAGACCTTCAAGGACATTAAAAGGATTTCCCTGGTGGCTTGGACAATAAAGCATCTGTCTACAATGCGGGAGACCCAGGTTCGATCCCTGGGTAGGGAAGACACCCTGGAGAAGGAAATGGCAACCCACTCCAGTACTATTGCCTGGAAAATCCCATGGATGGAGGAGCCTGGTAGCCTACAGTCCATGAGGTTGCAAAGAGTCGGACATGACCGAGAGACTTCACTTTCAAGGACATTAAAAGAGGATTTGAAGTGTTTGTTTTTCTCCAGGCATCCACACCCACTCCTGAGAGCAGGGGAGAAGGAGGTCATCTGAGCACTTCTTTCTTAACGCCCCTGAGAAATTGTTTTGAGGTCTGAATGCATCTTGATATTCCCACTAGGGATTGTGTCCTCTCTCTGTATTACAAAGTACTCATTTTCACTGTTCCTTTTTTTCTGGCTTGTTTTTTCCTCTGTAGGTGATTCTGCATTTATTATTGAAGAGGATTGGCTCTGAGTCACCATTCTGTGTCTAGCCGGGGCAAATCAGACGTAAGAGTTCAGCAATTTTCCTCCTTTGGAGAAAAGGAGAGATTTCTACTCTAGAGAATAGCTCTGCTCCAAAGCATACATGGAGTGGGAGGTGGGAGTGAGGACGAGTGAGGTTCTTCCCAGTTTATCCAAGATTCTTCTTTTCCCCAATTGCCCTTAGAGGGATAAGAATTATGTCTGTCTGTTTCTAGGCAGGACTTCTCTAATTTCAGATGACTAAATAACTGTGTTCTGCAGGGCGCTCAGCTCGGTGCTCTGTGATCACCTAGAGGGGTAGGATGGGGGGTGTGTGGGAGGAATACTCACGAGGGAGAGGATATATGTATACAGATAGCTAATGCACTTTGTTGTACAGCAGAAACGAATACAACATTGTAAAGCAACTATGCTCCAATAATAAAATTTTAAAAAATAAATATAAAATTGATAACACACACAGAGAAAGCCAACATTTATATGACATACTATGTGCAAAGCCCCCTATGTGGATAGTAAGTCAAATAAACTGCTTTTAAGTTGATTTGCCTGAACTAGCAAAAGAAAGAATGATCAAGCTCTGCAATGTGGAGGGGGGCGAGGAGACTGGGGAGAGGGGAAGGAACTAGATCCCTGGGCCCCAAGCGTAACTCCAGCACTACCTGAACCACAGGCGACCATGTTAGTGAACAAGCCTGAGTCTCAGGTTCACCATGTGTACACTGGACCCGGGGGCCTTGACTTTGGACTTGATCTGCTTGTCTGCTTCCCTGTCATCCATGGACATGGAGTGGAACCCTCAGAACTCAGCGTGAAGACTGACTCCCAGAAAGGCTCTCCTCCTCTGCCTCTCCTTTCCCATTAACATGCTTCTGTGGTCCATTTTTACCAAACAGAAGCAAAGGAGAAAGAAGGATCGAGAGAGAAAGAGAGAGAGAGACCAAAGCCCACCATGTTGGCACTGAAATGGCAAATTTTTATGCAGAAGAAAGTTATTTCTTTACTAGAAGGTAGAACTCTTACAGATATGGAAATTTAACCTAATTAAAATGGCTTTTTCAATTTCTTTTTAAGGCCTTCTTTTTATGATTACTGCGGTTTGAAGAGAATGTGCTGGGATGTTTCTCATGCAGAGTCACAAGTGTTTGCTGGAAAAGAGGCCACTGACCCACAGAATCCCACTTAAACCCTTTCACAGTGTAATCCACACCCCCTCCCAGTCCAGGGAAAACAGCCAGCATTTCTGGGTATGTCTATATTAATCTAAGAGGCCTGACTTGTGGCTGGTGCCCAACTCTCCTTGAATTATGGTCGGTTTGGGTTTGTATTCTAGTCAGTGTCGATGCAGCTGGATTTATAAACCTAAGATGTAAAGTCCTCTCTGCTGTCTCTAGGTCTGGCCATAGAGAATTCACTGTCTATAGCATTTTCAGTTTGTTTTTCCTTCAGCTTAATTCATTGGTACAAGAAGAAATATGTCAGGTTGTACATTGTCTTTAGACTTGACGCCTTTTCTGTAAGGCTGAAATGTTCCCAGATGCCAACAATTCTTTAGATGGTTTACTCAGATTGACACAGCAAGAGAATTATTTTTCTTCATAGAAAATCCATCTAAACCATTTACAGAATGATTTGTTATCTGTGGATCAGTGGTAAAGGATCTGCCAGCCAAGCAGAAGACGCAGGTTTGATCCCTGAGTGGGGAAGATCCCCTGGAGAAAGCAACCCACTCCAGTATTCTTACCTGGAGAATTCCATGGACAGAGGAGCAGGGAGGGCTACAGTCCATGGGGCCACAAAGAGTCAGACATGATTTAGCGGCTGAACAACAGCAACAACAAAAATTGCCGTCGGTTGCATTATGTCTTCGGTAAGGAAAGCTGTTTTCTGTCAATAACAAAAGCAGTAGGTGGACTTCCCTGGTGGTCCAGTGGTTAAGAATCCACCTGCCAGTACTGAGGACATGGGCTCCATTACTGGTCCAGAAAGAGTCCCCAAGATGCCTTGGGGAAGCTAAACCAGGGCGCCACAATTCCTGGAGCCCACAGGCCCTAGAGCCCGTGCTCTGCAGCAACAGAAGCCGTGGCAGTGAGGATCCAGAGCACTGCAATAGAGGAAGCTCACACCCAGCAACAAAGGCCCAGCGAAGCCAAAGAAAGATACAAACAAATAAACAAATAAAACTAAAGCAGTGGAGCAGGGGCGTGGGTGTGAGTGCGTTGCGCCCCGTCCAAGGGGACAGATGCCCTCTCCAAGGCCTTCCCCCCTCACCAGTGGCGAATCTTTCCCCCACCCTGCTGGCTCACTGGCTCATTCTTGCCTCTCATCACTGTGTATAGAAAATAAAATAACTTATTTCTGACATCTTTGAGCTTTCTTGGCGGGGGAGAGGGGGCGGGCAGTGGTTGTTAAAGTTACTAGAGGTAATAAGTACTGTTATTTCTTGTGTGCCCGACTCTACCTTAAAGTCTCCTGAAATCTCCAATTGGGGAGAATCGCTGCCTAACGGCATACTTTTTACTTCGCGTAACATTTGAATGTGTCCCATGGAGATTTCACCAAACTTCTATGATGGAGGAGTCAACAACAGTAAAATCACCAGTAAATTTTGGAACACATTTCCAGGCGAAAATGCTTACAAGACAAAGTCGTTGTAATAGTCATTTTTCTTTATGAAGAATAGAAGTTAAACGAGCACAACACTAAATCTAAACATTTATTCAATGATTTCAAAGGCATTTTGACTCTGCTCGGGACTTAGTGAGACACTGTCATTTTCCTTATCATGGACGTTTAGTTAGAGGCCATTCACAGGGAAAGTCAATGTGGGGACCTGGGGGTAGATTTTGTTTCCAAAGAAGGCTTCAGCATCCCCTTTGCTCTTCCTCAGTGTGAGGATGTCACCCTTCCACCAGGGGGTAGATCTGAGTCCTCCCCTTTGCATCTCACCTGGCCCTGGACAGACTTTGACCATGACAATGCAGAAGTGTAACTTCCCAGATGGGGCCATGGAAATCTGTGCTCCTCTTCCTCCCTCCATCAACACATATAAAGAGCCATGTGGAGAGAGAGAGAGATCCAGCCCACCCCAGGCGTCAACCACCACAAGGCCAGATTCTCCAGTGCCAGCCCCAGGGATCTCAGCCCACCAACCCAACGTGGAGCAGGACTACCCACCTGAACCCTGCCCTGGATCCTGAGCTACACGATTTTGCACAAATAAAACGATGGTTGTTATCTGAAGCCACCAAGTCTGGGTGGATTGTCACCCGGTGAAACAGCCAATGACCTGATGTAGCTGAGGTCTCAGCAGCCAGGCAGTAACTGGTATCAGGGCACAGCAGAGAGTGAAGCACGAACAACTGGGTCAAAGGGCACATTCTGCTATCACAGGCCCACACCCCAGAGGAGCCTGGAAGCAGTCACTGCATGGAAGGCAGGTGGGAGCTTCTATTCTAAGACCTGAGCCATACAGACTGGTTTCTGAAATAGGCAGAGATGCAGGGAGCAGAACAAAGGTCTTAGGTCAGAGATGCCAGGAGACACAGATCCAACCCCACAGAGCTGAAGGAAAGGGACTTGTAAGACCCTTCATAGGATCAGAATATGTCTTAGCAACTGAGTTATGCAGATAGGAAAGGCCCAGCTTCCCTCGATCCATGAAACACACTGCTGCTGCTGCTACTGCTAAGTCGCTTCAGTCGTGTTCGACTCTGTGACCCCAGAGACGGAAGCCCACCAGGCTCCCCCGTCCCTGGGATTCTCCAGGCAAGGACACCGGAGTGGGTTACCATTTCCTTTTCCAATGCATGAAAGTGAAAAGTGAAAGTGAAGTCACTCAGACATGTCCAACTGTTAGCGACCCCGTGGACTGCAGCCCACCAGGCTCCTCTGTCCATGGGATTTTCCAGGCAAGAGTACTGGAGTGGGGTGCCATTGCCTTCTCCGATGAAACACACTAAGGAACTAGAAATAAACCCTCACATGATGGTCACATGATTCTGATAAATGTTCCAAGAGCATTCCATGGGGAAAGAGTTGCCCCTTCAACAAATAAATGGTGCTGGGACAATTGAACATCCACATGCAATAAAATAAGTTGAACACTTATCAAACTCTGCAAAAATTAACTCAAAATGACTCATAGACCTAAATACAGGAGCCAAAACTATTAAACTCTTTGAAGAAAACATAGGAGGAAGTCTTTGTGAATTTGTTATAAGAGCTAGTTTCTTAGATATAACACCAAAAAAGCAACAAGAGAAAAAATAGATGAATTAGATCACATCAAAATGATAGGCACTATCAGTGCTATATATGATATCACTAAGCAAAGGAAAAGACAACTCAGAGAATGGGAGAAAATTGGATATTCGAGTTGTGTCTAGAACAGATAAAGAACTCCTACAACTCAATAAGAAAATGACAAATAACCCAGTTAAAAACTAGACACAGGATTTGAATAGATATTTCTTCAAAGACATAGTCAACAAGCTCATGAGAAGGTGTTCAACATCATCAAGTCATTGTTGTTGTTCAGTTGCCAAGTCATGCCTGACTCTTTGCAGTACCATGGATTGCAACATACCAGGCTCCCCTGTCCCTCATCATCTCCTAGAGTTTGCCTAAGTTCGTGTCTATCTAATCAGGATGCCATACAATCATCTCATCCTCTGTTGCCCTCTTCTCCTGTCTTCAGTCTTTCCCATCATCAGGGTCTTATCCAGTGAATCAGCTGTTCACATCAGGTGACCAAAGTAATGGATCTTCAGCTTCAGCATCAGTCCTTCCAGTGAATATTCAAGGTTGATTTCCTTTAATATTCACTTGGTTTGATTTCCTTGTCATTAGGGATCTGCCAATTACACGCACAGTGAGAATACTTCACTCACACTCACTGGAGTGAACAGAAGGATGGAACGAACGCTGGCAAGAATGTAGAGAACTTGGTACCTTCATGTGGTGCTGGTAGAAATGTAAAACAGGGCCTAAGTTGGGGGGTGAATGAGGATTGAAAGCTGATAGGTATGAAGTTTCTTTTGCGGGGGTGTGAGAACAAAATATGTTCTAAAATTAGATTGCAGTGGTGATTGCACAGCTCTATGAATATACTGAAAACGTTGACATATACTTTAAATGAATGAACTGTACAGTAAAGCGTAGCAGAATGTGCCACCCAAAATGTGCCAGTTTGACCTAAGTATTATTTTAGGCTGAAGGCAGTTGAGAAGCAGCAGGTGCAGGGAAAACCCTCCCCCCTCCCATTTGCCTAAAAATACATAAATTTAGTAAAGGTGTCCCCATCCTCCTTTCTCTACCAGGAAGGATGGAAGTTAATCACCCCAACAACACTAGACCCAGATCAGTCCTGAGACACGACAGAGGAACCTGCATTGCAAGTAGCTCATATTCCATCAATTTCCTCATGTATTTAACTTCCTGCAATTTGTGGCCCCTAAACAATCTTTGCTTTGTCTTCCCACTTCTCTAAAAATGTATTACTGATTTTTAGAGATGCAATATAAGCCCTGGTTACCTCTTTGGAGTCACTCATCTCTGAGTGCTCTAGCCTGTGTGAACTTCTCTTTCTCTTGTTAATCTATCTTTTGTTAGTCTAATCTATGGAGTTCCAGCCAATCAATCTAAAATAGGTAGAGGGAAAACTGTTTTTTCCTCTCCTAAAGGTATATAAAGTTGAGAAATGAAATATTTCTGTGAAATAAAATATTTTCTGCTATGCTAGTAAACAAGCCATGTCACAGACATCAGGGATTCCAGCCTTCCAAATGCACATTTCTGAGCCCAGGTTAAACAATATCAGCTACTCGGCAGCGATGAGCCACTTCCTCCCCCTTAAGTGCTGAGGAGCTGGAGTGGTGGTGGGGGGTGGGGGGAGGGGGGAATAGGAGAAAGTGTAAGAGGCAGAAATTGACCACGTCTGCTACCCTTTATGGTAAACGAGGAATTAAGGATTGCTGCTGTTCAGTCACAAAGTTGTGTCCGACTCTCTGGGACTCCATGGACTGCACCACACCAGGCTTCCCTATCCTTCACTATCTCCTGGTGCTTGCTCAATTTCCTGTCCAGTGAGTTGATGATGCCGTGCAATCAGCTCATCCTCTGTCACCCCCTTCTCCTCCTGCCTTCAATCTTTCCCAGCATCAGGGTCTTTTCCAATGAGTCGGTTCTTTGCATCAGGTGGCCAAAGTATTGGAGCTTCAGCTTCAACATCAGTCCTTCCAATGAATATTCAGGTTGATTTCCTTTAGGATTGACTGATTTGATCTCCTTGCAGTCCAGGAGATTCTCAAGTCTCCAACACCACAGTTCGAAAGCATCAATTCTTTGGTGCTCAGCCTTCTTTATGGTCCAACTCTCACATCTGTACATGACTACTGGAAAAACAATAGCTTTGACTAGACAGACCTTTGTTGGCAAAATGATGTCTCTCCTTTTTAATATGCTGCCTAGCATATTAAAGCATAGCTTTTCTTCCAAGGAGCAAGGGTGGAAGAATATAATTTCATGACTGCAGTCACCATCTGCAGTGATTTTGAAGCCCAAGAAAATAAATTCTATCACTGTTTCCATCTTTCTCCATCTATTTGCCAAGAAGTGACAGGACTGGAATTAAGGGTGAGAACAATCAAAGAGCAGGATTTGGCCCCAGATAGCTGAGATGCATATGAAAGAAATGATTTCAGCAAGCCTGATCACTTGCATTTTCCCATACATAAAAGAGCACAAGATCCCTTAATGTGAGAGATCTGGTTTTCCTTAATTAACAGTAATCTTTTAACATTCAGATTACCTGCCCCTTGCTGCAGACTTTTGTATAGCCTGGCTCCTCCACTCTCCCTAGGAATCAGTTTTCTGGGGTCACCAAGATTGCCAGGAGAAATCTCAATAACCTCAGATATGCAGATGACACCACCCTTATGGCAGAAAGTGAAGAGGAACTAAAAAGCCTCTTGATGAAAGTGAAAGAGGAGAGTGAAAAAGTTGGCTTAAACTCAACATTCAGAAAATGAAGACTGTGGCATCCGGTCCCATCACTTCATGGGAAATAGATGGGGAAACAGTGGAAACAGTGTCAGACTTTATTTTTTGAGGGCTCCAAAATCACTGCAGATGGTGACTGCAGCCATGAAATTAAAAGATGCTTACTTCTTGGAAGGAAAGTTATAACCAACCTAGATAGTATATTTAAAAGCAGAGACATTACTTTGCCAACTAAGGTCTAGTCAAGGCTATGGTTTTTCCTGTGGTCATGTATGGATGTGAGAGTTGAGAGTTGGACTGTGAAGAAGGCTGAGCACCGAAGAATTGATGCTTTTGAACTGTGGTGTTGGAGAAGCCTCTTGAGAGTCCCTTGGACTGCAAGTAGATCCAACCAGTCCATTCTGAAGGAGATCAGCCCTGGGATTTCTTTGGAAGGAATGATGCTCAAGCTGAAACTCCAGTACTCTGGCCACCTCATGAGAAGAGTTGACTCATTGGAAAAGACTCTGATGCTGGGAGGGATTGAAGGTAGGAGAAGGTGACGACCGAGGATGAGATGGCTGGATGGCATCACTGACTCAATGGACGTGAGTCTGAGTGAACTCCGGGAGTTGGTGATGGACAGGGAGGCCTGGCGTGCTGCGATTCATGGGGTCGCAGAGTTGGACATGACAGAGTGACTGAACTGAACTGAACTGAACTGAGATGCTGTCTCCTGGGCTTGAAGTCTTCATGATTCCCACCAAATAAATCTGTCAACTTTTAGGTCACATGTATTTTTTTTTTTTTTTCAGTTGACAAAGTTTATTGTCAAGGAGGGGAAAATTCCCCTCCTACCCCTCTTGAGTGCTAGTGCCTGAATTCATAATAAAATTGACACAAGATAACAGGAGAAAAGCAAACAAATTTTAATTTCTACACACACAAGTCTCATAGAAATGGAATCTGAGAAGTAACCAAGGCAGGCAGCTTTCATACTTTTTAGACAAATAAAAAATAAATTTGTGAAGAATTGTCAGGACAAGAAATTTAAGCTTTGGATGCATACATAGTCAAGAATCTAGAGTTTGGACTTGGAGCAGTGAGTTAAATAAGATTTGTTTAGATAGGCATGAATTCCCTATCTCTGCTGATAAGGTGTTCTACTTCCCCATGCAGGGAATGTACCTTTCATATGAGAGATTAATTTCCTGCTTTCAGGGAGACAGAAAGGAGGGTCAGTGTGTCTCTCTTGCAAAGGCTGTTTTTTAAGTAACTTTAATTCAAAATAATCAATATGCCATTGAGGCATAGTTTGGGACAGCCTAAATATCTCTGATGAAAGTAAAAGACGAGAGTGAAAAAGTTGGCTTAAAGCTCAACATTCAGAAAACAAAGATCATGGCATCCAGTCCCATCACTTCATGGCAAATAGATGGAGAAACAGTGGAAACAGTGGCAGACTTTATTCTTGGGGGGGCTCCAAAATCACTGTAGATTGTGACTACAGCCATGAAATTAAAAGACGCTTGCTCCTTCGAAGAAAAGTTATGACCAACCAGACAGCATATTAAAAAGCAGAGACATTCCTTTGCCAACAGAGGTCCATCTAGTTAGGTCTATGGTTTTTCCAGTAGTCACGTATGGATGTGAGAGTTGGAAGGCTAAGAGCTGAAGAATTGATGCTTTTGAACTGTGGTGTTGGAGAAGACTCTTGAGAGTCCCTTGGATTGCAAGGAGATCCTACCAGTCCATCCTAAAGGAAATCAGTCCTGAATATTCATTGGAAGGACTGATGCTGAAGCTGAAACTCCAATACTTTGGCCACCTGATGCGAAGAACTGACTCATTTGAAAGGACCCTGATGCTGGGCAAAATTGAAGGCAGGAGGAGAAGGGGTCGACAGAGGATGAGATGGTTGGATGGCATCACCGGCTCAATGGGCATGAGTTTGAGTAAACTCCGGGAGTTGGTGATGGACAGGGAGGCCTGGTATGCTGCAGTCCATGGGGTCGCAAAGAGTCGGACATGACTGAGTGACTGAACTGAACTGAAATATCTCAATAAAGATTTTAGAAAACCAAATAACCAGACCCATCTATGAGAGAAGAGAAGAAACAAGCTAGGGACTACAATCATGGGGACTAAAAACAATTCAGATCTCCCCCTGCCTCCTAGTTATGAGGGTGAGCATCGTACTACAGTGGTGAGAAATGTCAGTTAACTGGCCTAGTTAGTAAATAAAAGGCAGGACCTAAGAAAATGGCTTTAACATAGTAAAGGAAATGAGTGATTTATATTAATTTGTTTAATAGCATGCTTTTAAAAATATATATATTTCTTCTTTTTAAAAAATTTTGGCTGAATCCTACGGCATGTGGGACCTTACTTCCCTAACCAGGGATTGAATCTGCATTCCCCGTGTTGGAAGGCAGCATCTAAACCACTGGATCACTAGGGAAGTCCCATAAAATGCTTGTTGTTAAGTATTTTATCTATCACATGTATCACATGTTGACCACCCAATAATGATAGGGAAAGACATGTAATACAATTATAGTTTGCCTGAGGACTTTTAAAATGTGCAGCAGAGCAAAACATATCTAAACTCAAAGTGGAAAAGTCAGTGTGAATTCACAGAAACATTCCTCCTGTTAAAAAAATTGTCTCCGCATCTACTATAGCGTTTCTGCCTACCATTTCTCATGTATATCCTGAACACCCATCCTGTGTTTCCAAATCTATTCTCCCCTAGGAGAATCCGGGGCATCTTGGAGAATAGCTGAGTACATGTCTCAGGGCACAGAAAACTCACAGAATACCTGGAACACCTGTTGCTGCCAGGAAGCTAAGATGTTTTCAAGGATGTCAATAGGATGCTAAAAGGACAAAGGACTAGCTCTTAGAAACTCCCAGTGACTACCCTGTGATCTTTGATTATCAAAAAGCTTTTCCCATGCCTTGGAGAAACTAAACCCACGTGCCACAACTGCCAAAGCCAGCGTGCCTTGGGCCCAGGCCCTGCGACAGGAGAAGCTACCACAATGAGAAGCCCCCACATACAGCAACTAGAAAATAGCCCCCACTCTCTGAAACTAGAGAGAGTCTTAACACAGCAATGAAGACCCAGTGCAACCAAAAATAAAATGAATAAATTCTTTTGGAAAAAGTTTTTCCCTTTAATTGAGAGAAATTAAATTTATAAAAAGCAGTATATAAGCAAACCAGAAGCTTGCAAGCATACTGTGCTATCAAACTTTTAGGTTTTTTCAGTCAGATTGGTCTAGAAATGTAAACCATCCAATTTGCCTCCCCTGCTTCTCACTTAAAGAAGAAAAAGCTCAAGCAAATCTATTTTAAGTCTTCTGCTACCTCTGCGAACGTAGCTGCAGCATCAGAGGACTGGCCCACCTTGGCAAGTAGACAGGCTGTTCCTGTCACATGAACAAACAAGTGGTCTAGACCTACTTATGCTGTTTGTGTAAGCACTTGCTGAAGCTAAACTGGGTCAATGGTGTTATCTATGGAGAACAAAAGACAAGTCTCTGGTTGTCACTTGTTAGATGTCTCTGCAGCCTTCAGAAAACACAGTCATCCTTAGAAAAAAAGAGTGTTGGCCAACCTTAGTATTGGCTCAGCTGGGATTGGATTCAGTTCCCTGTGGCCTGGAGACAGCCTTCGCTTTTGTTCCTGCACAGTCAGCAGTGTCTGGAACTCCTCCTGCTTCCAGGAACCAATGACAGGCAGCATCGACAGTGAAGGACTGTGTCTTGCCTACTCCTCCCTCTGAGCCACTGTTTCTCCTTCCAGGAAACTGTCCTGTAGTTGCACAAGGTGACCTCTAAGAAAGACAGTGTTGGAATACCGGTGTGTGTGCCTACACTTTTTTTTTCCCAGCTGGGTAAGACCACTGCCCTAAAGCACCAGGCTTTCTTTACAATTTTGGTGAAAGGAAAACCATTTCTGAAGTCAGACACTTATCTCATCCTTCCCTTCCCTACCTCTTGCCATGAATATCATCCCTCCTGGCCCTTGATACTCTATTTTAATGTTAGAAAGTATGATTCTACATTATTATCATTATCACATTGCAGTATTTTCATCATCACATTGCATTATTTAATTAGCTCATCTTTGTTGTACATATTTTTCGGGGTATGTCATGGGTCTACTCTTTCAAAATACATTCAAACTACCAGACTATAGAAGGAAAAAGGAAAAGCAGCAGCTTCTGCTTATGCAGCTATGTTCCCAGGGACTGTCAGGACAGTGTTTCCAGCTCACAGAGGAAACGTAAGCAGGAGAGATGACTGGGTCTGGGGAGGGCTCAGATGTAACCTCCCCTGTCCCAGACATCCTGTGTGTACCCACCTTCTAATACAGTGTACCTCCCTGTGTACTGCCCTGTGCCTAAATGTGGTGGCAATTAACCAAAGGCATCTGTTAGAATGTGAAGAGAAATTTTAAAATGGAAACTTCTCATATTAATGCATCTTAACAAATGATTGATTGAAGGAAAGCTGTAAAAACGAGGACGCTGTTTTTGGTTTGTCTTTTTCCCCCATATTCATTTTCATTTGTTTGTTTGGCTGTGCCAAGCCTGATATTCATATTCATTGCAGCACATAGTAGTTGCGTCATGCGGGATCCAGTTCTCTGACCAGAATCAAACCCAGGGCCCCCTGCATTGCAGGCCTGGAGTCTAAACCACTGGACCACCAGGGAAGTTCCAAAGTGACGAAATTTTTTTGGAGACTTTGGGGATTAAGTGCATGAGGAGGGTTTCCCAGGTGGCGATAGTGGTAAAGAACGCACCTGCCAATGCAGGAGACCTAAGAATCCCAGATTCAATCCAGGGCCAGGAAAATCCCCTGGAGGAGGACATGGCAACCCACTCCAGTATTCTTGCCTGGAGAATCCCATGGATTCTGGGGCTCTGGCAGTCTACAGTCCATTGGCTTGCAAAGAGTCAGACATGACTGAAGTGACTTAGCATGCATGCGTGTGCAAGAGGAACATTCTTTTAAACTGTCCTTTGGGATATAGTTTTCATACTTTGTATTTACCAAAGTATAGAAATTAACACATAAAATTATTTTTGCAAAACTCTTGTTTTATTCCAGTCATGCACATGTATTTGAGTGCACACTGTATCTTTTTAAAGTGTGAAAAGCATTGCAGTGTTCTGTGGCTTCTTTCAGATTCATCAAAATTGTGACATGTGATTCTCAGTCATGTCTCTTCACTCTAACTGCCAACATCTGGATGATTTCAGGGTTCACAGGCCAATTGAGTAGCTTGTTCTTATAGTTCCTTAAATCCAGATATATTCATCTCCATTTCAATTCATTTAGCCGGTTGCATAGCTAAATCCTAGGGATGATCAGTTCTTAGGAATAGTTGCCCTTTGGAAACTATAAACTCTTAAGTTTACTCTCCAAACAGCCCCCTAGCATTTCACATTCCTTGCACCACGTCTTAGCCCATGCAGGCTGCTATGAACTAAGAAGCCATAAACTGGGCAGCTTATTAAAAATGGAATTTTTTCTCATGGTCCTGGAAAATGAAAGTCCATGATCAAGGTGCCCACAGATTTGTTGGCTGGTGAGGGCTCTTTCTGGTTTCATAGACAGACATCTCCACAAAGAACCCTCACATGATGGAAGGGGAGAGGGGGCTCTTAGGATTTCTTTTATGAGAGGGTCAGTCCCATTCGTGAGGGCTTCACCCTCAAGACCTAGTCACCTCCCAAAGGCCCTATTTCCTAACACTATCACGTTGGGATTAGGATTTCAGCACATGTATTTGGCGGGGGGCGGGGGGGGGGGCGGCAAATGCAAACATTCAGTGCATAACATCCTGCCACATTCCAGCACTGATTTGGAGCTCACATGTCCTTTGACATTTCCTTTCTGTCCCTGACAGTTATCTATGTCCTCTTATTCCTGCCCCTTATTCATTTCCTTACCTCATTGATCACCCCAGATCCTGTGACTGATGACATCAACTTCTTTTCCATCTGTAACCACTATGCCCTTATCTCCTTATCCTTCTAACTTTGAATCAGTTTGCAGCTGACCCTCCATTCAGATGCAAGCACCAAGGAGTATAACCAAGCAAATGGTGTTACTACAAACGAGGGGGGTCATGTTTTTCCTGATCAATTAGTGTCCTTCAGCATCTTGCATTTGACCTGAGTCCTACCTGACAGCAAAAATAGATCCAATCAGTTCTCCATCCCACACTTGCAAACACGTTGACATTCTCTTTCTTTTTAAAATGACCTCAGATCCAAGATTCATCCTCCACCTGTGCTCTGAGTCACACCTCCTCATCTTTGGCTCCATCTTCCTTTCCTTCTATTTTTAACCTCCTGTTCTCTACTACCTATCTCCTCTCAGGCAAGAATGTTTTCACATCTTCTTCATTAAAATGCTCCCCACCCAATTTTGCAGCTACCATCTAATGCCCAGTCCCTCTCTGTTGCTTTGCAATGAACACACACACCCGATTCATTTGGTCTCCCAATCTTTCCTCAGCACCCAGAAATTGGGCCCTTGTCCCTACAACTCCATGGAAATTCTTCTTGTCAAGGTTACCAATTATTGCTATCTGAAAGAAATTTCTGTCTGTCCTTCTAGTTTCTTCTGGCTGGTCTAAGAATTAAATTGATGTGAAACAAGTTAAGTGGAGAAAAAAAAAATATTTAATAACATGTACACATGGGAGAGATCCAGGAAAACTGAGTAACTCACCAAAAATGTTGAAATCCTCACACAAATACCATCATCAGCTAGAGACAGAAGAGGATGTTGGGGTAGTAGTTTGGGACTTCAGAGGGAAGGAAGGCAACCCAAAGACAGAAAAACAGATGTTTGGTAAACAAATGTTCGCTGGGCTAACTCTAACCCTGCAGAGACAATGGGATACAGAGAGAACCCTGACCTCTAGACCCTGCCTAGAGTTCAGCCACCACACCTAAACTGTATTCTGTGCAGGTATCTCTGGTGGCAGCTCTATTCTGGGGACAAGCCCTCTATTTAAATTATTTTAGGCAGTTATGGAGAAGGTTAAACTTTCTTCCTGAGTCTTGTGGGCCTTGAATATTTTAGCCAGAATAATCAGCATGCTAAAGGGACATTTTGGGGTGGCAAGTTTTGCTCCCTGACACTTCCTTGTAGGCAAATCCATACAAACTTTTCTATTTGTGTATCATTCATTCTGTCTAAGCATTTGGAATTCTCTGTCACTGCCACATTCTTCTCTGACTTCTGTGACTCTACTCTTTCTGTTTCTCTGCCTCAAATGCTGGCCATCTCTCTTCATTATTAATTTCCTGCTGTTGTGAGTACTTTAAAAGTAAGATTGAAATGTAGTTTAGTTTGAGAACAGAAGGAAAGAGCACATGTGAATTGAGTTGACCAAGAGTTAATTCTTCTTCATAAAAATATCATCAAGATATTTTTGTTTTGGACTTCCCTGGTGATCCAGTGGTTAGGAATCTGCCTTCTGATCCAGGGGACACATGTTTGATCCTTGGACCAGGAATATCCCACGTGACAAAGGGCAACTAAGGCCGTGCACCATAACTACTTAGCTGGTGTGCCCTACAGCCCAGGCCGTGCAACAAGAGAAGCCCCTGCAATGAGGAGCCACCGCAATGAGGAGCCCACCCAACAAAACTAGAGAGTAGCCCCCGCTTACTGCAACTAGAGAAAGCCCACGCAACCAGGGCTCAGTGAAGCCAAAAATAAACACATAAAATTTAAAAATAAAGATTATTTTTGGAATAGACAAGCTGATTTTTAAATTTATATGAAAAAAAATGAACAAACAAGAATAACCAATGGAATAAAATCTTAAGAAGAAGGGGGACAATAAGGTGAAAATAATGGTCTTACCCGATATTAAAACATATTTATAAAGCCTCAGAAATTACAACAGAATGGTATCAGCACATGAGTAGATAGAACAGTGAATTGGAATAGAAAAGTGTTAGCAAATGGCAACCCACTCCAGTGTTCTTGCCTGGAGAATCCCAGGGACGGGGGAACCTGGTGGGCTGCCATCTATGGGGTCGCACAGAGTTGGACACGACTGAAGCAACTTAGCAGCAGCAGCAGCTGCTCAGCTACTCATTGGGACCCCATGGGCCATTCCCTTCTCCAGGGGATTTTCCTGACCCAGGGATCAAACCCAAGTCTTCTGCACTGCAGGCGGATTCTTTACCATCTGAGCCACCTCGGAAGCCCCCCAGAATAGCAAATCTGGATCCAAATACAATACACGTGGGAATTCAATTTGCGATAAGAAGGCCAAATAATGGGATAACGATAGACTACTCTAAATTTTTAACACCCGTATTCCTTTATTTTCTGTCTTGGGCTGTCTTTTTGTCTCCTTTCCTTGGCCTATAAATATGCGTTAGTGTCTCTTTTTAAATATCAGAAAACAACCCTCCCTCCCTTCCTGTATCATCTTAGTTAACCACTCTTTCTCTTATATTTTGCAGCTAAGTTCTCTTGAAAGAATAGTTTTTTTACACAGTCTCCACTTCTTCCCCTTGAAAAAAACATTTAAAAAATTTATATTGGTTTATTTTTAGTTATGAAGCAAAAAGATAATACAGAAGACTATGTATTTTAATAACTTGAAGTATAAAAAGAAAAAGGTTGTAATTAATACTTGCTATTCAGTACAGTGGCCACTAACCACATGTGGCTACTGAACCCTTGAATGTGGCTAGTCTGAGTTGAAACGTGCTATAAGACACACACTGGATTCTGAAGTTTTAGTGAAAAAAGAGAATGTAAAATAACTCTTTACTAATCCTTTCTGCTGATTACATATCAAAACAAGAACATTTTGATATATTATTTGAAATGAAAATTTATTAAAATTAATTTCACGTTTCTATCTCTTTTTAAAGTGGTTGCAAGAAAGTTTTAAATTACATCTGTGGCTTGCATTTTACTTATGTACAGTGGACTATTTATGGTTTAAAGAGTTTATGTATGGTTTTAATTTTGCAATGGTGAGCATATATTATTTTCACATTGAAGCTAAATGTTTTTATTTCTTACTGTTTTATTGTGGTTAAAAAATACATATAACATAAAATTTACCATATTCACCATTTTTAAGTGTACGGTACAGTAGTATTTTTATGCACCTTATTGTGCAACCTATCTTGCCCTTAAAATTGGTACACTGCAGGGCTTTTTTAAGCAAGCTTTTCGGGTCACACCCCCCAAATTAACTAATCTGGTCTGTTCTCATGGATTTCAAATCTATTTGCTCCTTAAATACCTAAAACTCCACATATGCAACTCTGACTTTCCTGTCCCCAGCCCTTGCTAAGCCCACCTCTCTCATCTGTTTATTCCTGTGTGCCTTCTGCCCCTGACACATTCTAACTCTACTGTCATACCAATAATACCCAACTAGTTTCTGGGAGTGAGCCAAGAAACCTCTTTCCTGTGCCCACTTCTATTTGTCCCCTGGGGGGTTAACTTCCTAAAGCGTTCTCGTTAGTCCATTTTCTTCATCCCTGTAGCCATTGGCCTAGTTCAGATGTCTGTTCTCTCACCTATTGAGAAGTCATCTCTTAACTGGCATCTGAGGGTGTTTTGTGACACCTAATATCATTATGTGAATAAAATACAGGAGCCATACAAAATCTCCCATGTAATTTTTAAGGTAATAACCCAAGTAGTATTCTCTAGAATCCTCATATAAATAGCAGTTCAATAGTATTTTCCCAGCACCTACTTTATGCCTTGCACCAGACTGGGCTGAGGGATGCCAAGATCAAAAAGACCCTTTCTTTCCCCCAAGAATGTCACAAACTGACATGTATCTTCCCGACCCAGGGATGGAACCTGGGTCTCCTGCATCGCAGGCGGATTCTTTACCATCTGCGCTACCAAGGAAGCCCAACTGGCATATAAACACTTATACAAACAAATGTATTCTATTGTGTCTTGTACTAACTGCAGTGGGACAATGCAGGAAGTAATAAGTACCCAGTTCTCCCAGATTCATCCTCCATTCTGGTGCCAGAGGATCTTTCTAGATCCCATCTCCTACAGGATAAAGGCCGACCTCCCTAACCCCACTAGCTGGATTCCCCACAACCTGGACTTTCATCCCCTTCTTTGTCCCTCTTGCCCCTCTTGTTCTTCAGCCAAACTAAATGCTTACGAAAATTCTGGGTTTTACCATGTTTCCAGGCCTTTGTATATGCTTTTCTGCTCCCCCCAAAAAGCCTTTCTCTTGTTTGTGGGTATGTCTGGTGAATCACTTCCTCTATGAAACCTCCCCTGTCCTCTTAGGTTGGAGAGTCACATCCTTCTGCTGTTGTCCCTTTATACTTGAAACCAGGTTCTATTAAGGCACCTGCCGCAACAAAATGTGTTAAAAAGCAAGTGTGTTATGCATTTTATAACAGCTTTATTGAGAGTATTCACATACTATATAATTTACCCATTTAAAATGTAAAACTGAATTGATTTTATTATATTCACAGAATCATGCATCCATCACCACAATCAACTTTAAAACACTTTTATTATGTCAAAGAGAAACCCACATCTCTAAACCACTTGACTTCACACTCCGGGATGTCTGGCTCTAGATGAGTGAACACACCATCGTGGTTATTTGGTCATTAGATCTTTTTTTGTATAGTTCTTCTATGTATTCTTGCCACTTCTTTTTAATCTCTTCTGGTTCTGTTAAATCCTTACCATTTCTATCCTTTATCGTGCCCATCTTTGCATAAATGTGCCTTTGATATCTCCCATTTTCTCGAAGAGCTCGCTAGTCTTCCCTATTCTATTGCCGCCTTCTATTTCTTTGCGGTGTTCACTTCAGTTGGGTGTATCTTTCCCTTTCTCCTTCGCCTTTCACTTCTCTTCTTTTCTCAGCTATTTGTAAAACCTCCTGAGACAACCACTTTGCCTTCTTGCATTTCTTTTTCTTTGGGATGATTTTGGTCACCGTCTCCTGTATATGGACCGAGGTTCATAAAACTCTATCAGATCTAATCCCTTGAATCTATTCGTCACCTCCACAGTATAATCATAATGGATTTGATTTAAGTCATACCTGAATGGCCTAGCGGTTTTCCCTACTTTTTTCAAGTTAAGCCTGGATTTTGCAATAAGGAGCACATGATCTGAGCCGCAGTCAGCTCCAGGTCTTGATTTTGCTGACTGTATAGAGCTTCTCCATTTTTGGCTGCAAAGACTATAATCAGTCTGATTTTGGTTTTGACCGTCTGGTGATGTCTGTGTGTAGAGTCGTCTCATGTGTTGTTGGATATCTAGTCTAGATGTTAATCCCTTATCAGGTATGTGATTTGTAAACATTTTCCCACATTCTGTGGGTTGTCTTTCTACTCTGTTGAGAGTGTTTCTTTGATGCACCAAAGTTTGTTTGTTTTGTTTTTTTTAATAATTATTTATTTATTTACCTGTTTCAGGTCTTATTTGTGGCATGTGGGATCTAATTCCTTGACCAGGGATCGAATCAGGGTCCCCTGCCCTGGAAGTTTAGACTCTTAGCCATTGAACTGACAGAAGCAGTCTGCTCTATTTTTCTTTTATTGGCTGTATTTGTGATGTCACATTGAAGACACCAAAATCATGAAGATTTTCTGCTATGTTTTCTTCTAAGAGTTTTATAGCTTTAGCTCTTCTGTTTAGATTTTCAATCCACTCTAAGTTCTTTTTTTAGCGTGTCACAAAGTAAGCACTGGCTTATACTGAGCTTTTTTCTTTTTAACTTTGGAGTTGTAAATCCACTTATTTTTATGCATTTATATATGCTAGTCTTCTCTTTTAGTTTGTGATTTCCTTGAGGCAGAGATGGACTTCCTGATTTTGGCATCCTCAGGGCCCAACTTGGTGTTAAGCATAAAATAGATGTTGAAAAACTACTTATTGAATTGACTTTACACAATATTTCTGCGGAGAACTACTCACTTTGTAAGAAAGTATGTGGCATATTTTGTCTTCCAGCTAGTATTCAGGGTCTGAAATAACATGCATACTTTTATTGCCTTTCCTTCATGTTTTCAGTCTCTCTTGCTGAATGAATTTCTCTTGCTGGTTTAATTCAAGCCTGAATTCTGCTGGTTTCTCCGTCTTTTCTTGGAAGCTTTTAATAGTCAATCTCCTTTTCATTGCAATCCTAAAACAGAATAAAGTGGGTAAGACAGTATCCAAAGCAGTTGGGGTCAATCCCATGAGTACAGACAGGGTAACAGGCCCTTGACAACCAGGACTGCATGCATGCTAAGTTGCTTCAGTCATGTCTGACTCTTTGTGACCCAGTGGACGGTAGCCCACCAGGCTCCTCTGTCCAAGGGATTCTCTAGGCAAGAATACTGGAGTGGGTTGCCATGCCCTCCTCCAGGGGATCTTCCCAATCCAGGGATTGAACCCAGGTTTCTTAAGCCTCCTGCATTGGCAGACAGGGTCTTTACCACTAGTGCCGCCTGGGAAGCCTGACAACCTGGAGTACATCTTACCTAATGGATAGCCACTCCTATGCCCACACATATCCAATGTTACACGGTTTTTAAAATTTGGATGTTTATGAGAAGTTGCCAAACTTTTAAGTATTAGTAACTATTAAAAAAATACAGCAGCATGATTTTTAAACAAACACCTCAGGAGGACAGAGTTTATATCTTTGATTCACATATATTAACTCATGTTAAATTACCCACTCTAGCTTGGGTTCCAGTCTTTAAAGTCTATTAAATTTCTTTTGCCAAACAAAGTACTTATTGTGAAACTTGCCTTAGCTTGTCATTACTTATTATTTATACCATGCTGATTTAATCCCCGACTTTGACCAAACATAAAACATTGGACGCCTACCCTGAGGAATTTCTGTCTTCCCTTGCACTTCAGGGAATTACTGGATTAGACAAAGAAATTGCAGACGGGTTATTAAATGAAGAAAAACAAACCTGCCCAAAGAAGCACTTTAAATATATAATCATGCCTTATACTCTGAGAAAAATCAGAACTTTTGACCTAGTTCTCTCAGTACAAATATTCAATTACATGATGAATGAAATCAAGGTTTACAAGTAAGTTGCTATATTTCTTTGAATGATTTCTAATGCTGTATGAAATGTTGCTGTTAGATAAATACCACTTGCAGTAAGCTCAAAATTCTCCTTGTTCAAGGAGTTCTGGTTCTCAGCTGAAAGTTCTCTGAACCGTGGTAAACCAAGCAGGAACTTAAAGGAGCTGCCAAGCAATTGTTTGTATGATAGGGGAGGAAAGCTCTTCTCTTCTTCCCTTCCAGGTGGCTAGTCTAGTAATTAAATGGACGTAAAACAGATTAATGGGAGAAAAAACTAATTTGATTTTGTAGGTACAGAAATCCATGAAAATATGGGACTCAGTTCTAATGAGGTGGATGAACCTGGAGCCTATTATACAGAGAGAAGTAAGTCAGAAAAAGAAAAACAAATACCATATATTAAGGCATATATATGGACTCTAGAAAGATGGTAGTGATGAACCTATTTGCAAGGCAGCAGTGGAGATGCAAATACAGAGAGCAGACTTGTGGACACAGCAGGGGAGGGAGAGGGTGGGAAGAATCAAGAGAGTAGTGTGGAAACAACACACTACCCTATGAAAAGTAGACACAGTGGGAATTTGCTGTGACTCAGGGAACTCAAACCAGGGCTCTGTGACAGCCTAGAGGGGTGGGATGGAGTGAGAGGTGGGAGGGGAGTTCACGAGGGAGTGGACATATGTATACCTGCGACTAATTCATGTTGATGTATGGCAGAAGCCAATACAATACTGTAAAGCAATTATCCTTCAATTGAAAAGAAAAAATTAAAAAAATACATGGGACTCAAGGAAGTCAAAGCAGACGGCTTTTATACCTTTTAGACAAGGAAACAATACTAACAATGCCCTCTACCTTCTTGGTACAAGGAGGGAAATTTACACAGAGGAGATTTATCTACTGCTTTCAAGGGGGAAAAGGAAGTTTGGGGTGTCCTTCTTGCAACAGCTGTTTCTCAAGTACCTCCAATTCAAAATCATCAATATTCCAAAGTGGCGTATCTTGGGGTGACATATTCTGAACCCCTGTAATGATTAGAAGCTTCTCAAATATAATATACTGAGAGATGTTCTGCATTTCTGACTCTTTTGTTGACTATGATGGCTATTCCATTTCTTCTAAGGGATCCTTGCCCATAGTAGTAGATATAATGGTCTTCTTAGTTAAATTCACCCATTCCAGTCCATTTTAGTTCACTGATTCTTAAAAAGTCGATGTTCACTCTTGCATTCCCCTGTTTGATCACTTCCAATTTGCCTTGATTCATGGACCTAACATTCCAGGTTTCTATGCAATATTGCTTTTTACAGCATCAGACCTTGCTTCCATCACCAGTTACATCCACACCTGGGTGTTGTTTTTGCTTTGGCTCCATTCTTCATTCTTTCTGGAGTTATTTCTCCACTGACCTTCAGGAGCATATTGGGCACCTACAGACCTGGAGAGTTCATCTCCTATCTTTTTGCCTTTTCATACTGTTAATGGGGTTCTCAAGGCAAGAATGCTGCAGTGGTTTGCCATTTCCTTCTCCAGTGGACCACATTTTGTCAGCTGAGAAATGACATTTTCTCACATGACCATTATATTTACTGCTGTGGGCAAGAATCCCAAGAGAACACACTGGTCATAGCAAACACTCTTCCAACAACAAAAGAGAAGACTCTACATATGGACATTACCAGATGGTCAACACCAAAATCAGATAGATTATATTCTTTGCAGCCAAAGATGGAGAAGCTTTATACACTTAGCAAAAACAAGACTGGGAGCTGACTGTGGCTCAGATCATGAACTCCTTATTACCAAATTCAGACTTAAATTGAAGAAAGTGGGGGAAACCACTAGACCATTCAGGTATGACCTAAATCAAATCCCTAATGATTATACAGTGGAAGTGAGAAATAGATTTAAGGGCCTAGATCTGATAGTACAGAGTGCCTGATGAACTATGGACAGAGGTTTGTGACATTGTATAGGAGACAGAGATCAAGAACATCCCCAAGAAGAAGAAATGCAAAAAAGCAAAATGGCTGTCTGGGGAGGCCTTACAAATAGCTGTGAAAAGAAGGAAAGCAAAAAGCAAAGGAGAAAAGGAAAGATATACCCATTTGAATGCAGACTTCCAAAGAATAGCAAGGAGAGATAAGAAAGCCTTCCTCAGCGATCAATGCAAAGAAATAGAGGAAAACAATAGAATAGGAAAAACTAGAGATCTCTTCAAGAAAATTAGAGATACCAAGGGAACATTTCATGCAAAGATGGGCTCGATAAAGGACAGAAATTGTATGGACCTAACAGAAGCAGAAGATATTGAGAAGTGGTGGCAAGAATACACAGAAGAACTATACAAAAAACATTTCATGACACAGACAAGCATTATGGTGTGATCACTCACCTAGAGCCAGACATCCTGGAATGTGAAGTCAAGTGGGCCTTAGAAAGCATCACTACGAACAAAGCTAGTGGAGGTGATGGAATTCCAGTTGAGCTATTTCAAATCCTGAAAGATGATGCTGTGAAAGTGCTGCACTCAATATGCCAGCAAATTTGGAAAACTCGGCAGTGGCCATAGGACTGGAAAAGGTCAGTTTTCATTCCAATCCCAAAGAAAGGCAATGCCAAAGAATGTTCAAACTACCCACACAATTGCACTTGCCTCATACACTAGCAAAGTAATGCTCAAAATTCTCCCAGCCAGACTTCAGCAATATGTGAACTGTGAACTCCCAGATGTTCAAGCTGGTTTTAGAAAAGGCAGAGGAACCAGGGATCAAATTGCCAACATCCACTGGATCATCAAAAAAGCCAGAGAGTTCCAGAAAAACATCTATTTCTGTTTTATTGACTATGCCAAAGCCTTTGACTGTGTGGACACAGTAAACTATGGAAATTTTTGAAAGAGATGGGAATACCAGACCACCTGACCTGCCTCTTGAGAAATCTGTATGCAGGTTAGGAAGCTACAGTTAGAGTTGGACATGGAACAACAGACTGGTTCCAAATAGGAAAAGGAGTACGTGAAGGCTGTATATTGTCACCCTGCTTATTTAACTTCTATGCAGAGTACATCATGAGAAATGCTGGGCTGGAGGAAGCACAGGCTGCAATCAAGATTGCCGGGAGAAATATCAATAACCTCAGATATGCAGATGACACCACCCTTACGGCAGAAAGTGAAGAAGAACTAAAGAGCCTCTTGATGAAAGTGAAAGAGGAGAGTGAAAAAGTTGGCTTAAAGCTCAACATTCAGAAAACAAAGGTCATGGCATCTGGTCCCATCACTTCATGGCAAATAGATGAAGAAACAGTGGAAACAGTGTCAGACTTTATTTTTTGGGGGCTTCAAAATCACTGCAGATGGTGATTGCAGCCACTAAATTAAAAGATGCTTACTCCTTGGAAGAAAAGTTATAACCATCCTAGACAGCATATTAAAAAGCAGAGACATTACTTTGCCAGCAAAGGTTCGTCTAGTCTAAGTTATGGTTTTTCCAGTAGTCACATATGGATGTGAGAGTTGGATATAAAGAAAGCTGAGTATCGAAGAATTGATGCTCTTGAACTGTGGTGTTGGAAAAGACTCTTGAGAGTCCCTTTGACTGCACAGAGATCCAAGGAATCCATCCTAAAGGAAATCTATCCTGAATATTCATTGGAAGGACTATGTTGAAGCTGAAACTCCAATACTTTGGCCACCTGATGCAAACAGCTGACTCATTTGAATGGACCCTGATGCTGGGCAAGATTGAAGGCAGGAGGGAAGGGGTCAACAGAGGATGAGATGGTTGGATGGCATCACTGACTCAATGGGCATGAGTCTGAGTAAACTCCAGGAGTTTGTGATGGATGAGGAGGCCTGGTGTGCTACAGTCCGTGGGGTCAGACAGAACTGAGCGAGTGAACTGAGCTGAACTTAGATATGTGCCCTTGAGTCTGCGCTTATTCTTTTCTGTTTCCTCTCCTCCATCTCAGTAAATTTTTGCCCAATATTCAGATCAAAACCTTTTTCTTCTTGCCTCAAACTTATACCCATTCATCATCATTCAAATGTCCCAAACCATTCAAACATGCTGAATGTGTGCATTTGGAGCCAGCATTGGCATCAGAGCCTTCAGGTTCACCTGGGATCACTGATGTCCTTGGATCTTTGAACTGGCTTTGGTGTGGGCTGGGAGCCACATCTAGGCATCAATGAGTTCAGAAGTTAAGGCGAAAGGACAGGTATCAATAAACACCAGACAGCAAACACTGATAGCATGGTGCTGACAGATGGGTGCACACAGACAAGAGCTCACAGCTCATTTCTGGAACGCTGAATGAAGACAGAAGAGCGTTGATGGAGGAAATAGCAAAGGAAACCACAGCCCAGAGGAAACCACAACTAGATGAGGACCCACAGCTGAGGGTGGGGACAGGAAACGTGGAAGAGCCTGCTCTGCGTATAGAATTTGGAACGGGCCCAGGGCTTGACACTCAGCGGCAAGAGAGAAGAATGGGGCTGAAAACCAAGCACTGTCTGAAGATCTGTGTACAGGATAGTCAGCATTTCTCTGCCCCATCCCAGTCTGTGCACAGAGCTGCCAGGACTCTCTGCCCTGGGCACAGAGGAATGCGCCCAGTTACGGAAGGAATTGGGCAGCTGGTGTGCAGACCCAGAGTACAGGCTACTCCTGCTGGAATATAGCTGTAGAGCAGAGGGGAGCAGAGCCCTAACTTAGCCTCAGGTGCTTCTCTGCCCAATGCTGCTGAGGACAGTTCAAGACAGCAGTCCCTGCTCCAATCCTGGAGTTTACATCAGCCTTTAGGGGCTCACTGGAGATGAGAGAAAACTTGTAGCGTGAAAGAAAGCAACCAGGATTCTAAAGAGAGACAGAAAGGCAGAGACAGAAACTTATCTTGGAAGAAGCAGAGGAAATTCAGAAAACAGAAAATGTAACAGAAAACCTCTTTGATCAGTATCCTTGAGCTTTCTTGGTGGCTCAGGCAGGAAAGACTCCCCTTGCAAGGCAGGATACCTGGGTTTGATCCCTGGGTTGGGAAGATCCTCTAGAGAAGGGAATGGCTACCCACTCCAGTTTTCTTGCCTGAAGAATCCCAAGGACAGAAGAGCCTGGAGGGCTACAGTCTATGGGGTCGAAAAGAGTCAGACATGGCAGCGATTAAGCATGATCAGTATCCTCAGAGATGTTTTAGAAAATATTGCATCCATAGAACAGAAGAATGGCACAGTGAAAAATGAGTCGTGAACATACCCACAACAAAATCCTCTGGGGTAATATTTCACAAAATATAAAGTAATTAACATAGATGGAAAATAATGTTTAGAACATTTCAGAGACCACAGAGAGAAAGAGCAGAGAGAAAATATGACAGAAACAGTCAGAGATAGATGATTAAACCAGGATTAATCCAGATATAGCGCCTAACTATTAGGAAATCCAGAGAGAGAGAGAGAAACATGCAGAAACAGAGAGGGAGAAAAATAGAGAGAGAGACAGAAAGAGAAGAAAGGTGATGAAGAGGAGGAGGAGGAGGAAAAGAAGGGAGAGAAGGAAAGAAAGAGAACATAAAGTGAAGGTTAGAAAATTATCAAACAGTTGAAACTTTCCAAGAGCTGAGGAAAGACACAGTCTTGAGACTGAAAGTGGCATTGAGAAAACACCACTTTGAAGAGTGACTTGAATTACAAGTTACTTGAATTACTCCAGTAATTCCTGGAGCTGACTGTCCCCCCACCCAGTAATTTCCCTTTTGACTCAGTCCTCCTGTGCAGAGCTTCCATACACTAGCATATGATGTGCCCCAAGTTGAATGCAGATGTATGGGGTTTGGGTATGTTCTGAGGTGTCCCCTGATGGCTAGGCAGGGGTGGGGGCGATCAGGATTGCTGTCATCAGCACGTCCTGCAGGAGCAGTGCCACCCGGTGCTGATTCCAATCTGCCACACCAGTAGGGCTGTGTCCGGTGTGTGATGTGACGTGGGAAGGTTGGGAAGCTTTGGCCCAACATAGAGCATATAGGGAGCTTATGTGGTGATGTTTGTGGAAGCAAAATAAATGGGAATAGCCTAAATATCTACCAATGGAAAAGAGGACTAAAAACTAATGCATTTGCTGTGCAAACTATTATATATAGGATGGATAAACAACCAGCTCCTACTGTATAACACAGGGAACCATATTCAATGTCCTGCGATAAACCATAATGGAAAAGAATGTAAAAAAGAATATATATGTGTGTGTGTGTATATATATGTGTGTGTGTATATATATATGTGTGTGTGTGTGATATATATATATATGTATATACTTTGCTGAACACCAGAAACTAGCACATTATAAATCAACTATACTTCAATAAAATAAAGTTTTTAAAAAGTAATACACTGATCATACAAAGAACATCACACAATATAAAAACTTGCACTGAACTACACATATCTGCATGATCAAATCTGAAAACAAAATATTAAGTGAACAAACAAGTTGCAAATCATTTATATAATGTCTGCAATACAAGATTAAAAACATAACAAATAAAAATAAGTAAAAACATAAGAGTGGGCTGTGTGTATAAAGATAAAGACAAGTTTTCTAAACATGGGATCTATTAAAAGAATCTGTGATATCAGAAAATTAGAAGATTGCTCTGAGATGAAAGGAAAAAAATACATGTAAAGATTTATGATTTGGAAGTAAACAGCATTTGATGTGTCCCTTCAAAGAAAAAAAAAAAAGCAACAACTGTAAAATAGTAGACAAAGTACACAATGATAATAATAAAGGGGAGGGGGAGAAGTGGTTGTGAAACAGGTAGAAATAAAAAAGGAAGCACAATGCAGCAAAGAAAGAATGCTATGTGAAGGGCACGCTTGAGCCACAAGGCTAGAATGCAGCAAAAAACATTTAACTCTGGGACTGAATCAATATTACACTTTTTAGAACTACTATATGACACCGCAATCCCACTCCTAGGCATGTACTCAGAGAGAACCAACATTCAAAACATATATGCACTCCATGCTCACTGCAACACCATCTACAATAGCCAGGCCATGGAAGCAACTTAAATGTCCATCAGCAGAGGTATGGGTAGGCGACTTTCCCAGCAGTCCAGTGATTAAGATTCCACCTTGCATTGCAGAGGAGGAGCGTTATGTATTCCTGATGGGGGAACTCAGATTCCACATGCCTTGAAGTACAGCCAAAAAAAATAAAACAAAAATCCCAGAGAAATGGATGAAGAAGTTGCAGTACCTGTAGGCCGTGGCATATTATTCAGCCGTAAAAAAGAAGATAATGCCATTTGCAGAGACACGCTTCTCGGGTGGCGCTAGTGGTAAAGAGGAGACGTAAGAGATGCAGGTTCGATCCCTGAGTTGGGAAGATCCCCTGGAGAAGGAAACGGTAACACACTCCAGTATTCTTGTCTAGAGAATTCTATGAACAGAGGAGCCCAGTGGGCTATAGCCCATGGAGTTGAAAAGAGTTGGATATGACTGAAGTGAGTTAGCATGCCCAGAGATTGCCATACTGAGTGAACCAAATCAGACAAAGACAAATATATGATATCACTTATGCATGGAATCGAAAAAAGAGGGTACAAATGAACTTATTTACAAAACAAATAGAGTCACAGGTACAGAAAACAAACAAATTTACCAGGGGATTGGGGGAAGGTGTAAATTAGGAGATTGGGATTGACATATACATGCTACAATATAAAACAGACAACTAATAAGAACCTACTGTATACACAGGGAGCTCTACTCAGTGCCCTGTGATGGCCTATACGTGAAAAAAAAATCTAAAAAATAGATTCACTTGGCTGTGCACCTGAAACTAACACAACATTGTAAATTAACTATACTCCAGTCAATTTAAAAAAGAGAAAAAAATCACACTTTTAACTATAATAATTTTAGAATAAGGTTTAGAATCTGGTTGACCATTTTTCAATATCCTCTTTTTAACATTGAAAAATATTTTCATATTTTATCCTTTTTGAAGAAAAAACTTGCTAAGATATGACAAAAATGCCACTGTAATTTTATATAAAGTGAAAGTGAAGTTGCTCAGTCTTGTCCGAGTCTTTGCAACCTCATGGACGGTAGCCTACCAGGCTCCTCCACCCATGGGATTCTCCAGGCAAGAGAACTGGAGTGGGTTGCCATTTCCTTCTCCAGGGGATCTTCCCTACCCAGGGATTGAACCCGGGTCTCCTGCATCGCGGGCAGACGCTTTAACCTCTGAGCCACTAAACAAACTATTGATTATTAAACTTGAAGATATATTTTTTAAAGCTTTCTGGGCTATAGTTAATGATTTTTTTTTTTTTAAACTACCAATTTGGGGCTTCCCTGATAGCTCAGTTGGTAAAGAATCTGCCTGTAACGTGGGAGACCTGGGTTCGATCTCTGGGTTGGGAAGATTCCTTGGGTGAAGGGAAAGGCTATGCACTCTAGTATTCTGGCCTGCAGAATGGCCTAGATCACAAAGAGTGGTACACTGAGTGACTTTCACTTTCACTTTCAAGACTGGAGACAGACTTTGTTATGATGTTTGGTGATGCCCTTCCCCACTACTGGGGGTTATGAGTCTCTGTTATTTTACATCTTGGAGGTGTAACTTTGTTGACAAAGTTATAAGCACTTTAGATGTAGGAAAGAAAAAACATCCTACAGAGAGAGTAAATAAGCTAATTGACATATTACATATTAATAAATAACCAGAACAGGATGCTGGTAAAAAAAAAAATTCTGAGAAGCTCAAGAATGAAAACTATCCATTCATTCCTTCCACAAATCTGGATGAATACAGGACTAAGATGTCAGGAGCACACGTGCACAGACAAGTTCCTATCCCAGTAGAAGGGCCAAATAGAGTTATGATTGGTATCAAACAATATCAGTATCGAGACTGAAAAGACAGAGTTTTGTCTGTAGCTGTGGGAATCACAATTCAGCAGACTGGGATCCAGGTAAAACCAAAAGAGTGGTCTGGGGAAGAGAGAAAAGCTACAAGGTTGTTAAAAGTTCTCTTGCAAGACTTATAACTGGGACTTCCCTGGTGGTCTAGTGGTTAAGAATTCACCTGCCAATGTAGGGGAATCAGGTTTGATTCCTGATCTAGGAAGATTCCACATACCACAGGGCAAATAAGCCCATGAGCCACAGTTTCTGAGCCTATGCTCTAGAACCCATGATCTGCAACTACTGAGACCCAACACCACACCTACTAAAGCCTGCATGACCTAGAGCCTCTGCTCCACAACAAGAGACTGCCACTGCAACAAGAAGACTATTCACTGTAGAGTAGCCTCCATTCTCTGCAACTAGAGAAAGCCCACCTATAGCAGGAAGACCCAGTGTGGCCAAAATTCAATCAATAAATACAATTTTAAAAGATTGACAATTGGATCTGATGCAAAAGGGAGACATTTGTCAATTTTTTTTCCTTCTTTTTCTTTTTCTATTTTTCATTTTTCCTATCCATTACAGGATATTGAATATAGCTCCTGTTCTATATAGTAAAACCTTGTTGTTTATTCTATATATAGTATTTTGCAACTGCTAATTCCAAACCCCTAATTTATTTCTATTGCCCACCTTTCCCCCTAAACCATAAGTTTGTTTTCTATGTCTGTGAGTCTATTTCTGTTTCATAAATAAGTTCATTCAGACCATTTTTTTAAGATTTTGCATGTCAATGCTATCATATGGTTTTTGTGTTTCTGATTTACTTCATTTACTATGATAATCTCTAGGCCATGTCTAGCCATGTTGCTGCAAATGGCATTACTTCATTATTTTTATGGCTGAATAGTATTCCATTGTGTATATATGCCACTATTCTTTATCCATTTATCTGATGTTGGACATTTAGGTTGCTTATATGTCTGGGCTATTATGGGAAGTATTTGTTTTTAAGACATAGGATGTCACTAGTTATTTAGGGTAAGGGTCCCATAGATATCTTGGGTTTCTAGAACACTACATTTCTACAACACAGTTGATCTGGATGCTTATATTAAGATAATAAGTGGTTAAAAGTTCAGACTCCATCTGGGCTGAGACATGCACAAGTCCCACAATGTCAATGGCCTCCTATTTCCATTTTAGAGTGCTCTCTTAACAACACTGACTCCATTTGTATTTTCCTTTTACACCAGAAACTGGAATGTAGAGAGAGCCCCAGGGGAGATGTGACCCAGCCTAGGCATCAGGAAGAGTTAGTTGTCTTGACAAAGTGATGAGTAAGTTGAGAGTTATAGGATCAAGAGAGCTAGCATGGTAAAGAAGAAAAAAAGAAATCCAACCAGGGCTCTGCAACAACCTAGAGGGGTGGGATGGAGAGGGAGGGGACATATATATACCCATGGTGGATTCATGTTGATGTGTGGCAGAAACCAACACAATATTGTAAAGCAATTATCCTTCAATTAAAAATAAATTAAAAAAAAATTTTTTAAAGAACATTCAGGTATAGAGTCGGGTGAGAAGTTATTGACTAAAATGAGAAATCTGTGATTGCAGTCTTCACTGGTGGTCTGGTGGTTAAGATTCCGAATTTCCACTGCAGGCAGTGCAGGTGTGATCCCTGGTCAGGGAATTTCCACTTGCTTCATTGTGCAGCCAAAACGAAAAGAAAGAAATGGGGCTTCCCTGGTTGTCCAGTGGTTGAGAATCTGCCTGCCAATCCATAGGACACAGGTTTGATCCTTGGTCTGGGAAGATCCCACATGCCTCAGAGCAACTAAGCCGATGTACCACAACCACTAAGCCTGAGCATACAACTACTAAAACTCCAGCACCTAGAGCTCATGCTCCGCAACAAGTGCCACTGTAATGAGAAGCCTGCACACCACAACACAGGGTAGCAACTGCTTGCCGCAACTAGAAAAAGCCTCCACAGCCACAAAGACCCAGTGCAGCCCCAAAGAAATAAATAATATTTTTTAAAAAAAGAAAGAAAGAAATTTGTGATAACAAATAGTGACATTGCCACTCAAGAATTACCGATGCCATTTCTACACATAAAAGGGATTTGTTCATTGGGCCCTGGGAACATGATATGAATTGAGTTTCATCTTCACAGAAAACAATCGGGTAGATTACGCAGCTCTGAAGTAGAAACATATTCTACTATGTTCTATCTAAGACTGGCAATTAGATAAACATGGTATTCAGCTGCTTTTGTATAGCTATGTAGTTTTGTGCAAGATAAATGCCTTATATCTCAATATATTGACTGATTTTTGTATCTTATAAAAATATTTTTGCCCTGAGGATATTTTAGTTTCTTTTTTTTTTCCCCAGAATTTAGAATGTTGCATATGGTGGGGGGAAGGGTAAACTGGAAGCCTTTAACCGCAAAGTAGAAATTTCATGATGTTCTATATTTGAATGTGTAATTTCATTAGTGTTGTATTCCTTTTTTTCTTTTTTGCTGTTTGCAGTTACTACTTCAGAGTTCAAACTACAAATTTTACTTTGAAGATTTTATAAAAATAAAATTGCCTACTTTAATTCACAACATTGAATTTTCAAATAAAAAAAAGATATACCATGATTGAGGTTTCTAGCCAATGTAATAGGGAGAAAAAAACTAGAAAGTTGAATAATGGAATAATGCTTGTCTTAACAAAATTCAAAATGATCAATGTAAACCTAGTGGAAGTAGTAGGAGAGTTCCTAGGTGGGCAGATACAGTTCCCACAACAATAATCACTCTTCCTGAAACTAAGCAGGACCCTGAAAGGCCCTTCTGGGTACAAGCCCCTTCTTGTCCCAGCTTCTTATTTGCAGAAAAAGCTTCAGTACCCTATCCTTTCCCCAGTTTCCAAAGAGCAGACTCAAACAGTTAATGATTACAGAAGTGAGAAAATGAAGAAACAAAGGAAAAGCAGTCAAACAAGAAAAGTACTAAACATGAACAATAGTCACTCCTAGTTCCTGCTGAAGGGATAGATAACAATCTGATGCCTATCTTTGAGTTGTTTTACAGAAACTAGATTCCCTTGTCTAGAAACCACAAGCACACAGACCCCAGACTGATTGGAATCAGAAGGTTGAGAACTGAGATTCCTGAAATATCACCCTGCTACTGTACCATCAACTAATCAGAAGAATGACAAGGTGATCATGCATGAATCCTGTGACCTTCATCACCTAATATTGCCTTTAAAAACCCATTCCTGAAAGCCATCAGGAAGTTTGGGTCTTTTAACCAATGGCTACCCATTCTCTTCACTTCTGCTGTGCTGTGCTGTGCTAAGTTGCTTCAGTCATGTCCAACTCTTTGCGACCCTATGGACCATAACCCCCCTGCTCCCCTGTCCGTGGGATGTTCTAGGCAAGAATACTGGAGTGGATTCTCTTTGCTCGGTTCCCTGCAAATAAACACTGTCTTTCGTTCACCTCACCTTGGTATCAGTAGATCGGCTTTACTATACGGCAGGAGAGCAAATGCAAGTTTGGTTTGGTAACAGTGTTTTCACATAGGAGAACACCTTAACAAGGAACATCCTGTTAGAAATGTAATGCAAAACAATCCCAACAAAAACTATTTAAAAAAAAATTTACCACCCTTAATCAGCAAATTCAACCAAGTACTAGAAGAAACCAAGGAGGAATTTTTTTGACTGTTGGATGGGAAAGTGTAATCAAAAGAACCCTGTGGGTCTCCTGAGTATGAATCCTTTCTGTGTCTCCCATCTCTTGTTTGTAGACAATTAGCTTCATTCAGGGCTACCCTGGTGGCTCAGTGGTAAGGAATCAGAAATGTAGGAGATGTGGGTTTGATCCCTGGGTTGGGAAGATTTCCTAGAGAAGGAAATATCAACCCACTCCAGTGTTCTTATCTTAGAAATCCCATGGACAGAGAAGCCTGGCAGGCTACAGTTCATGGGGTCACACGACTCGGCGACTAAACAACAGCAAACTTCATTCAGCCTTCAGGACCTTCCCTGAGCTCCAAAGGGCCAATCCAAACCATTGCTAACCAGGGAAAGCAGGGAATGCAGAACAAGGGAGGAGCAGTTAAGAAATAATAGTACAGCCTTGGGGCTGGGTCCTGGCTCCTCTTGAAGTATGTATAATAATAACTTTGAATTCTTCTGCAGGAACTAAGGCCCCCACTCAGGATGGTAACTTCAAGCTGAGCTCAAGATTCCTGAAGCACCACCCTGGTACTTTGCCTCCAGTCAATCGAAAGAAAACCACACCCTGCAGCCCTCACCCTAAATTTTGCCTTTAAAAACTTCTTACTTAAAGCCTAGGGAGTTCAGGATTTTCAGCATGAGCACACATTCTCCTTGCTTGTCCTGGCAATAAACCTTTTCCTGCTCTAAACCTCTCTCTCCTATATGTGCATGATGCACAAGAACTTGTCTTCAGTAATAAAAGTATTGTAATAGTTGCAGGAAAGACCCAATTCTGACTGCCTGTTGGATCTGTTTCTTTAACTTGATTTTCATTGTTTTTGTTATTATAATCATACATAATGGCCTGCCTGAAAGGCCCCTGCCCCACTGCCTGGCTGTTAAACTAAAGTGCCTTTGTTCAGCTCACAGAGAAATAATTTGATCCTGCCTACCTGTAGATGGCTGCAAGACAGAAGAGATTAACACATTCCTTCCCAGAGATGTTTTGCAAGACTGATGGCCCTTTTTACTTTACTTCCTGATTGCCTCTTCCTCTCTCTACTCTGCCTTTTGAGTTCTTCACAATTTCTCTCTCTGGTTCTATAAAAGAATCTGGCATCCAGACCCAGGCAAGATGGTTATTTTGAGACATTAGTCTGTCATCTTCTTGGTCAGCCACCTTTCCAAATAAAGTCGTATTCCTTGTCTCAACACCTCACTTCTTGGTTAACTGGCCTGTTGTGCAGTGAGCAGAGTGAGCTTAGAATCAGTAACAATATGGACCAAATATTATGTCTCCCCAAAATTCATATGCTGAAATCCTAACTCTCAATATGATGATATTTGGAGGTGGGGCTTTTGAGAGGTGATTAGGTCTTAAGAATGGAACCATCATGAATACAATTTGTGCCTTATAAAAAAAGGCATCAGAGAGTTGCCTCACTCCTGCCAAGTTGGGGACACAGTGTGAAGACCAGAAAGTGTGCTTTCTCTAGACCCTGAATCAGATGGTGACTTGATCCTGGACTTTCAGCCTATAGAGGACAAGAAATAAATTTCTGTTTCTTGTAAGCCACCCAGTGTATGGTATTTTATTAGAGCAATCCAAATGGGCTGAGACAAAGTACTTACTAATGAAGATATGAAGTGCCAAAGGCATAAAGAAAATATCACTAAATACATGGATTTGGCTGCATTAAAATTTAAACTTCAATACACCAAGACACCATAAAAAAAGTAAATAATGTACAAAAAATTTTGTAACATATAAAGAAAATTACAACAACCCAGTAGGGGTGAAATGCATAAAAGATATCAGCAGACTAGTTAGATAATGAAAAACACAAATGGTTAACAAAACATATCAGAGAAAAGAAAATTAAAACAGTGAGATATCATTTAAGCTAATTAGATGAGCCTAAATATTAAAGATTAATAATATCCAGTGTAAGCAAATGAATCTGTTTGTTTCTGCATGGGAAGGAAAACTTATTTTTATACATTTCCAGTAGAAAATTGGTCTAGGACTTTAAAAAGAATTATTTATAAGCATTTATCAATCAGAATTCAAAGTGCATGTATGCTTTATGATAGCAATAACGTTTCTGAAAAGCTTTTTTATAGAAATAATCATGTATCTTTGGTGGTGGTGGTGGTTTAGTTGCTCAGTCGTGTCCCACGGACTGTAGCAACCCACGGACTGTAGCCCCCAGGCTTCTCCATCCATGGGATTCTCCAGGCAAGGATGCTGGAGTGGGGTACCATTTCCTTCTCAAGGCAGTGTGCGTGAGGTCTATTTAAAGTCTCGCACTTAGTTGCTTCAGTCATGTCCAACTCGATGCAACCCCATAGACGGCAGCCCACCAGGTTCCCCCATCCCTGGGATTCTCCAGGCAAGAACACTGGAGTGGGTTGCCATTTCCTTCTCCAATCACATATGTTAAGTGGATGCTAATAGAAATATTGTTCATCATAATGAAAAATGGAAACATCCTAGATGTACATTAGAAGGAAAATTTAATTAAACTGCATCACCTTAATATAGAAAACTATGCAGAGGTTTAAAATTTCAGGTATAAGAAAGTCCAGTTCAGGACAGCAGACCAAGGACACATACTACATTCCACTTGCTACCTCCTGCCTATAGCAGTACCTTTTTAATCCCAGAGGCCCCTGGAGACATACTCTAAGTGAAGTCAGCTGGTCAGTGAATGATCCGCTGAGCTCCCAGTCAAAGGTCACTGGAGATATGACTACCATTCAAAACCACAGCGTAAATTTCCATTGGCTACTAAGCTCTCTTGTAACAAATATCCATCAGTCACTATGCAGGAAAAAAAGAATCAGTGGTTTATAAGACAAATACTCATATAAACAAGTGGCTGGGCAGGGGGAGGAACAATAATTTGGGAACAACATACACATTTAAAAATCTCTAACCTACTACACTGGAGCTTCCCCAAGTGGTAAAGATCTGCCTGCTAATGCAGGAGACACAGGAGACTCAGATTCCATCCCTGAGTCCGGAAGATCCACTGAAGTAGGATATGGCAACCCACACCAGTATTTTTACCTGGAAAATTTCATGAACAGTGGAGCCTGGCTGGTTACAGTCCTGTTCAGTTCAGTTGCTCTGGATGTCCGATTCTTTGTGACTAAAAGGACTGCAGCATGCCAGGCCTCCCTGTCCATCACCAACTCCTGAAGTTTACTCAAACTCATGTCCATCGATTTGATGATAACATCCAACCATCTCATCTTCTGTTGTCCCCTTCTTCTCCTCCTGCCTTCAGTCTTTCCCAGCACCAGAGTCTTTTCCAATGAGTCAGCTCTTCACATGAGGTGGCCAAAGTACTGGAGTTTCAGCTTCAACATCAATCCTTCCAATGAATGCTCAGGACTGATTTCCTTTAGGATTGACAGTTTGGATCTCCTCGCAGTCCAAGGGACTCTCAAGAGTCTTCTCCAACACCACAGTTCAAAAGCATGAATTCTTCGGTGCTCAGTTTTCTTTACAGTCCAACTCTCACATCCATGCACGACCACTGGAAAACCCATAGCTACAGTCCAAGGGATCGCAAAGAGTTGGACACAACCAAGCACACAAACAATAATGGCACACGTAGAGAAATTTGAGATTTTCACCAACTTAAAACCCAGATAAATGTGGAGTTATTGCTTACCAGGTATAAAGTTTAAGTCTAGAAAGATGAAAAGAGTGCTGGAGGTGATGGCGGTGATGGTTGCATAACAGTGTGAATTACTTAATGCCACTGAACTGCACACTTCACACTTAAGAGCAGTTAGGATGTCAAGTTTTATTTTAACTGTTTGTGCATGCTAAGTCCCTTTAGTAGTGTCCATCTCTTTGTGAGCCCATGGACTGTAGCCCCCAGGCTCCTCTGTCTATGGGATTGTCCAGGCAAGAATACTGAAGTGGATTGCCAGGCCTTCCTCCAGGGGATCTTCCTGACCCAGAGACTGAGCACTTGTCTCTATGTCTCCTGCATTGGCAGGCAGGTTCTTTACCACTAGTGTCACCTGAGAAGCCCTATGTTATCTGTATTAAGCCACAAATTAAAAAAAAAAAAAAAAAAACAATGAAAAAGAAATAACCAAATACAGACCATGAGTTACTTGGCATTGTTCTCCTTGCAGCTGTGGTACCAAAGGAGACATGACTGGAAGTTGTTCAGTTTAACATCTGGGAAAATGTCTGGAAAGGGGCATGCACCCTGGGACGTGTCTGTTGCTGACAAACACATGTGTATATTTCTGTCTTGGGACTAGAGGGAAGGCAGGTGGGAGGCATGAAGACCTTAACCATGGTATGCAGCTGCGGCTCTCCACCAACAATCACCAGCCCCCACTCTCCTTTTTCATAAGCCCTCGTAATTTGAGTCACTCTTATTTGGGTGACTCAAGAGTCTATCTGGCTATTATACACAGCCAAATACAACCCCTGACTGAGACATTCCTGCTTTTGACAAGACATGACATGTGACTGTATCCCCAGCAGCGTCTGGCAAAGAGCAGAGCAACTTCTTCACAAATACTTGTTGGATGATAGGCATAGACTCCCATTGTTATAACATATCAAACACAGCCTCACTTAAGGCATCGCTACCCTAAAAAAGAAAAACAGATGCTTTCCCCAGGGAAGAGGTGAGGACTAACCACCCTGTACCACAAAGGCACCTTCCCCCATCTCCTCTAAGGAGGTGGTGTACAGATGATGCCCCAGGAGATGAGGTCATAAGACAAAATTCCCACTGTGAATGTATGAGTTTCAGCCCCTTGAGAAGTCAGCTGTCTGAAGCCAATCAACTTGTGGGCATTAGTGCCAGGGAGCAGGTGACAAACACATCCTGCTTGTTATAGCTAAAGCCAGAATGCCTCAGCTGTCGGGGTTACACGTTAACCCCTCAACATCCACTCCCATGAGAGCCCGTCATGAAGACGAGAGGAAAAATGTTTCCCTCTTGGCAGCCAATAGGGATCACTTATTCCATGGACACAGGGGCCGTAAGATTTCTGAGTCATCCTCATCTGAGAGAGTGTTAAACCACAAACAGGTTATAGAGACATAAGACAAATATTCCTGAAGGACCTAAGCTACTCCATTTTGTTAAAAACTCCATTTTGTAAGGGTCCAGGAAAAGAGCCTTTAAAAATCCAAGAGCCTTTGAAAATCCCCTGACCTCACCCCACCACCCTCGAGCCAACCAGACCCCAGACCAAAATCTCCTGACTTAACGTAGTCTACCTAGGTAATGGGAACCAATCAGAACCTGGGGCCAGCCCGGGGAAAATAAGAATCAATCAGAAACCAACACCTAACCCTTCCACAGAAGGTAACCAATTAGATGTCTCCCAACCCAGAAACTCCCGTTTTTCAAATTTCTCGCGCGAGAATACCCTATATAAGCAATGTAACCCAGAACTCGTGGCTCCTCTCTATAGCTGCCGCATCGGTATCGGGTGGGAGCCCCAGCTCGAGCTTGGTAATAAAAACTCTCTTGCTTTTGCATCGGATATCGGCTCCCTGGTGGTCATTGGGAGATTTCGCGACTTGGGCATAACAATTCCAACTGCTAGCCCTCCTCTTTCATTTTTCAGATCAGAAACTTGGGCCTGGAAAAACTAATATTTATCACAATTTAACAACTGATGCTGAAAGCTCAGCTTCTCTGTGCTCCGGTGCCGAATCAAATTTCGGACAGTATTTTGAGTGAAATATAAAAGGATAGCTTTATTGCTTTGCCAGGCAAAGGGAGACACAGAGAGCTCATACCTTCAAGATCATATACTCCCACTTGGGGAAGACAGTAGTAAGTTTTATAGTAATTGTTTTATAGTAATTGTTCAAAGAGAGTATGATCAGTCCATACATTCTTCTGATGAATGGATGATAAGGTAAGTAGGAGTCAACATCATCAAACTTCAGGTCCAGCTGGTGTGGAGTCTATATGCTTTGGGGCAGTATATCATCATTAATTGCTAACTTCTTCTACCCGAAAAGGGTTTCAGTATCTGAAAAACAGCTCAAAGATACCGTGGTGTGTATTTGTTTGTTACCAAGTCCAAGCTCACTCTGCTTGCCACACGATAGGCCAATGAATCTGAAAGACTAGGTGTTGAAGCAAGGAAGAGACTTTAATCCAGGAGACACCAGACCGACAAGACCGCAGGCTTGTGACTCAAAATAGCCATCTTACTTGGGTCTGGATGCCAGGTTTTTTAATAGATCAGAGAGAAAGAAGCAATGAGGAATTAAATTCGAAAGACAGAATAGAGAGGCAGACTCAGTGGGGAAGTAAAGTGAAAGGGTCTTCAGTCTTGCTAAACATCTCCAAGAGAATGTCCAGCCTTCAGAAGGGGTGCATTTATCTCCTCTATTCACAGGTGGGAAGGGACAAACTATCTCTCCATGAATTGAACAAAGGCACCTCAGTTTATAGTCAAGCAGAGGGGCAGGGTCCTCCAGGCAAGCCATTGAATATGATTATAATAATAAAAGCAAGTCAAAGAAACAATTTCCAGCTTGGAGTCAGAATTGGCTTCTTTCCTGCAACAACTTGATGGGGAAACAGGACCTTAACCCAAGGGTGTTCTTGACTGTTTCTCCCTGGTCTTGTATCCCTTCTCTTCCCCAATTAACAGCTGCTTGAATTTGCCCATTAGAATTCAGGGAAGACCATGAAGGTTGAATGAAGGCTATTTCCTATAATCGAAGGAATGGGGGACCCAGAAAGGCCCTATGCCCAGGACCCCACAGTATCACAACTAATTTGGGGACTTAAATTTATGCTTGACATGGAGGGGGAAGAAAAATAATTTTCCCTGTACCCTGAGTTCTTGGCTGAGACCTCCCTGTAAAAAGACAGATTGAACCAAAAAAAAAAAAAAGAAGAAGTTTATTAACATGTATACCTCATGGATACAGGAAAGATACCCAAGAAAAATTATTAAATCTTCAGATCACCCAATCCATCACTTTAAATACCATCTTCAGCTAAAGATAAAAGATAGGTGTTGGGGAAGGGAAGCCACTGGTGGTGATGGGAGGTTGGGGGTGGGGTGGGGTGTGGGGGGTTGTCTCCTAGAAGAATAGGATAAACAAAGACAAGGTTGTGATGCAGATTCAAGTGTATGCCTCCTTCACTTAGTAGATTCTCTTGTAATTTGGAGTCATCCTCCTCTTCCTGGTACATAGCAGGAGACACCAATACAAATGGAGATTTCCTTTTTAAATGTAAATGTCCCTTACAAAAAGTAACTTGGAGTCTGTTTTCAGAGCTTCTACCCTTCAACAAACTCTAATATCTATAGATGACATGGAGAATTTTTATATTTTTCCCAAATAGCTACACATTCACTATCACCTTGAAAAAAAATTCTAGGTGCTTGACTGTATATTGTTTTGTTGAGTTTTTAACTGCGCTGGTATTTATAGCTCTGTTTCTCTAGTGAAGGCTGTGTTTTAAAAGCTGCTATCCTTCCCCCATACATCACCACCTTCTTTCCTCAGCTTAATTTTCCTTAGTAGTTGGGCTCTTGTCTCTAGTCTCCAGCTCAAGAAGAAATCACACTCTAGAAAGATGATCTAAAAGGTTAGCTTAAAATTTCGTACATTATCATGCTAATCTGATACTTTAGGTGTCACTCTCGTTATTCAACTGCAGGCCTCTATGTTTCATTGCATAGAAAAATGCTTATGGTGCATTGTGAGATAAAAACTAAAGTCAGTTTTCATAGCCATTAAAAAAAATTGTGCATTATCTGTTCTGAGTTTTCTATAGAACTTTTAAAAACTATAACGAACACTATATTGGGTTATATTGGTTCATTTTTTCCATAAATTTTATTTAATGTCTAGAAAATTTTTCCCCTAGAACTCCAAATTTTTTCAGCTAGAGACACCACATATTTTCTCCAGATAGACGCCCAAAACATAAATCTGTGTTCTCCTGCAGAAACACTGTCAGCAATCTGTATCAGTGGTCTTTATCTTTTTAATAGTGGCTAAATAGCTTTCGACTCCTGGATTGGAAGATCCCGTAGAGAAGGGAATAGTCACCCTCTCTAGCAGTCTTGCCTGGAGAATCCCATGGACAGAGGAGCCTGGAGGGCTACAATCCAAAGAATCAGACAGGACTGAGTGAATAACACTTTCATTTTCTTTTCAAACAGTTCTTAGAAGTGATTCAACATGTTAAATGCAGAGGCTAGGAACTTTGCAGAGAAGAATGGTCCTTGCTCCTTTCCCACTTTCACGTACTTGTGCAGTGGATCAATTTTCTTTCATGGCCCGACTTCATCTCTGTAATTTGCAGAGTGAAAATGGAGTATTGATATTTGCATCAGTAGCGCTAATGTAATCTGTATTGCTTTAATTGATTTATTTTCATTACTAGGCAACATTTCTGATGGTGGGTTACACAAGTGATATCAACATACTCCTAACTGATCTGTGTTTGTTCATGAATCAACCTAGCTCTTATATTCTCTGTCTCTTGCTCTTTGCAAAAAATTTTGTTTTTAAAAAAAATTAAAGGACGGTTTCCCTGGTGCTGGTGGTACTGGTGGAGGATTTGTCGCTAAATCATGTCTGATTTCTTGCGACTCCATGGACTGTAGCCTGCCAGGCTCCTCTGTCCATGGTATTTTCCAGGCAAGAATACTGGAGTGGGTTGCCATTTCCTTCTCCAGAAGATCTTCCTCACTGGTAAAGAATCAACCTACTAACCCAGGAGACACACATCAGATCCCTGATCCAGGAGGATCCCACATGCCATGCAGCAACTAAGCCTGTGTGCCACAACTATTAAGTCTGTGCTCCAGAGCCTGGGAGCTGCAACTACTGAGCCCACATGCTGAAACTACTGAAACCCATGCCCCCTAGAGCCCATGCTCTACAATAAGAGAAACCACGCGATGAAAAGCCTGCATATCACAATTAGGGAAAAGCCTGAGCACAGTAACAAAGACAGTGCAGCCAAAAACAAATAAATAAATAAAGCTACCTAAAAAAAGAAATTAAAGGGGGAGCAGATGGAGCACTCCTCAGCACACATTGTCTTAAATGTAAAAATAGCCGAGATTGATAAAAGGATCTTGCAATGTCCTCCTGGGAGCTGCAGGGACAAGGGTTCATGCGCAGACGCCCCCGCGGGCTGTGCCCCTGCTTTGTGGTCTCCCCACCCTCCTCCCTCCAACACCGGATAGACAGGTGCTTCTCCCTTAGTTCTGAGAATGCAGAAGTAAAATTTAACTACTAAGCCCCTAGTGATCACTGCATGCCCCTCCCCAGCACCACTTTGCCCACACCTCATTTTTCTATATTTTTTAAAAGAAGGACATGAATCCTGGGAGGCAGTCCACTGTCCACTTACCAAATACAGAAACTGACAGGTCTCTCCCCAAATTCCTTCTGGCCATAGTCCAGTCACCTGTAGGAATAGACCAAGAAGTGACAACTGGGCCACTTCTCTGTTTCCATCTCAAACAAGCTAAAGGAAATTATTCTGATGCCTGTTCAAATGGTAAAGAAGAAATTTTTGTTTTTCAAGACAATTGCAATAAGGGGCAAGAGATCAGGCCTGACTCAGAATGGAACAAAGACAACTGGGGGGTTATAGCCAATGAGAAGACTGTGAGGTTGGTGGACATGAAACCACTAGGAGGAAACATCAAGGATGGGCGATTCTTGATCCAAGGTATCAAGAATGAGGCATCCAGGGTAAGGAGATGAAGAGTTTGATTAGATATAAAGGGTGGGTGAAGTGATGGGACCAGATGCCATGATCTTAGTTTTCTGAATGTTGAGCTTTAAGCCAACTTTTTCACTTTCCTCTTTCACTTTCATCAAGACACTTTTTCGTTCCTCTTCACATTCTGCCATAAGGATGGTGTCATCTGCATATCTGAGGTTATTGATATTTCTCCCGGCAATCTTGATTCCAGCTCGTGCTTCTTTCAGCCAAGCGTTTCTAATGATGTAATCTGCATATAGTTAAATAAGCAGGATGACAATATACAGCCTTGACATACTCCTTTTCCTTTGGAACCAGTCTGTTGTTCCATGTCCACTTCTAACTGTTGCTTCCTGACCTGCATATACAGGGGGAAACAGTGGAAACAGTGTCAGATTTTATTTTTCTGGGCTCCAAAATCACTGCAGATGGTGACTGCAGCCATGAAATTAAAAGACGCTTACTCCTTGGAAGGAAAGTTATGACCAACCAAGATAGCATATTCAAAAGCAGAGACATTACTTTGCCGACTAAGGTCCATCTAGTCAAGGCTATGTTTTTTCCAGTGGTCATGTAAGGATGTAAGAGTTGGATGGTGAAGAAAGCTGAAAGTCGAAGAATTGATGCTTTTGAGCTGTGGTGTTGGAGAAGACTCGTGAGAGTCCCTTGGACTGCAAGGAGATCCAACCACTCCATTCTAAAGGAAATCAATCCTGAGTGTTCTTTGGAAGGAATGATGCTAAAGCTGAAAATCCAGTACTTTGGCCATCTCATGCAAAGAGTTGACTTACTGGAAAAGTCTCTGATGCTGGGAGGGATTGGGGACAGGAGGAGAAGGGGACGACCGAGGATGAGATGGCTGGATGGCATCACCGACTCGATGGACACGCGTTTGAGTGAACTCCGGGAGTTGGTGATGGACAGGAAGGCCTGGCGTGCTATAGTTCATGGGGTTGCAAAGAGTGGGACATGACTGAGTGACTGAACTGAACTGAACTGTGTCTGCCTATAATTCAAAGGTGGGGTCTCTGACAAGACTAAGGTGTGCCCTGGGTTTCAGCTCAGTCGCTCAGTCGTGTCCGACTCTGCGACCCTATGAATCGCAGCACACCAGGCCGCCCTGTCCATTACCAACACCCGGAGTTCACTCAGACTCACGTCCATCAAGTCAGTGATGCCATCCAGCCATCTCATCCTCTGTCATCCCCTTCTCCTCCTGCCCCCAATCCCTCCCAGCATCAAAGTCTTTTCAATGAGGCAACTCGTCACATGAGGTGGCCAAAGTATTGGAACTTCAGCTTTAGCATCATTCTTTCCAAAGAAATCCCAGGGCCTATCTCCTTCAGAATGGACTGGTTGGATCTCCTTGCAGTCCAAGGGACTCTCAAGAGTCTTCTCCAACACCACAGTTCAAAAGCATCAATTCTTCGGCACTCAGCCTTCTTCACAGTCCAACTCTCACATCCATACATGACCACTGGAAAAACCATAGCCTTGACTAGATGGACCTTAGTCGGCAAAGTAATGTCTCTGCTTTTGAATATGCTATCTAGGTTGGTCATCACTTTCCTTCCAAGCAGTAAGCGTCTTTTAATTTAAACACCTTTAATGTCATCACATTTCTTTGGAAGGAATGATGCTACAGCTGAAACTCCAGTACATTGGCCACTTCATGCGAAGAGTTGACTCATTGGGAAAGACTTTGATGCTGGAAGGGATTGGGGGCAGGAGGAGAAGGGGACGACAGAGGATAAGGTGGCTGGATGGCACCACTGACTCGATGGACATGAATCTGAGTGAACTCTGGGAGATGGTGATGGACAGGGAGGCCTGGTGTGCTGCGATTCATGGGGTCCCAAAGAGTTGGGCATGACTGAGTGACTGAACTGAACTGAACTGAATGTCATCTCAGGTGATCTCCTAATCTAGATTATCTTCTTTAATCCCTTTAATCTTTAATTTTTAATCTTGCCTTAGTAGTTTCTTGGCTGTTCCTCCCTTGATTCAGTTCAGTTCAGTCACTCAATGCTCAGTTGTGTCTGACTCTTTGTGACCCCATGGACTGCAGCATGCCAGGCTTTCCTGTCCATCAACAACACCTGGAGTTGGCCCAAAATAATGTCCAAGAAAAAGAAATGCAGAAAGGCAAAATGGCTGTCTGAGGAAGCCTTACAAATAGCTGTGAAAAGAAGGGAAGCGGAAAGCAAAGGAAAAAAGGAAAGAGAAAACCATTTAATGCAGATTTCCAAAGAATAGCAAGGAGAGATAAGAAAGCCTTCCTCAGTGATCAGTGCAAAAAAAAAGAGGAAAACAATAGAATGGGAAACACTAGAGATCTCTTCAAGAAAATTACAGATACCAAGGGAACATTTCATGCAAAGATGGGCTCAATAAATGACAGAAATGGTGTGGACCTAACAGAAGCAGAAGATATGAAGAAGAGGTGGCAAGAATACATGGAAGAACTGTACAAAAAAGATCTTCATGATCCAGATAACCATGATGGTGTGACCACTCACCTGAGTCCTGGAATGCAAAGTCAAGTGGGCCTTAGGAAGCATCACTGTGAACAAAGCTAGTGGAAGTGATGGAGTTCCAGTTTAGTTATTTCAAATCCTAAAAGATGATGCTGTGAAAGTGCTGCACTCAATATGCCAACAAATTTGGAAAACTCAGCGGTGGCCACAGGACTGGAAAAGGTCAGTTTTCATTCCAATCCCAAAGAAAGACAATGCCAAAGAATGCTCAAACTACCGCAGAATTGCACTCATCTCACATGCTAGTAAAGTAATGCTTAAAATTCTCCAAGCCAGGCTTCAACAATACCTGAACCATGAAATTCCAGATGTTCAAGCTGGTTTTAGAAAAGGCAGAAGAACCAGAGATCAAACTGCTAACATCCGCTGGATCATGGAAAAAGCAAGAGAGTTCCAGTAAAACATCTATTTCTGCTTTATTGACTATGCCAAAGCCTGTGACTGTGTGAATCACAATAAACTGTGGAAAATTCTGAAAGAGATGGGAATACCAGACCACCTGACCTGCCTCTTGAGAAATCTGTATGCAGATCAGGAAGCAACAGTTAGAACTGGACATGGAATAACAGACTGGTTCCAAATATGAAAGGAGTATGTCAAGGCTGTATATTGTCACCCTACTTATTTAACTTCTATGCAGAGTACATCATGAGAAAGGCTAGGCTGGAGGAAGCACAAGCTGGAATCAGGATTGCTGGTAGAGATATAAATAACCTCAGATTTGCAGATGACAGCACCCCTATGGCAGAAAGTGAAGAGGAACTAAAGAGCCTCTTGATGAAAGTGAAAGAGGAGAGTGAAAAAGTTGGCTTAAAGCTCAACATTCAGAAAACGAAGATCATGGCATCCAGTCCCATCACTTCATGGCACATAGATGAGGAAGGATTGGAAACAATGGCCGACTTTATTTTTCTGGGCTCCAAAATCACTGCAGTTGGTGATTGCAGCCATGAAATTAAAGGACGCTTACTCCTTGGAAGGAAAGTTATGACCAACCTCGATAGCATATTAAAAAGAAGAGACACTACTTTGTCAACAAAGGTCTGTCTAGTCAAGGCTAGTGTTTTTCCAGTGGTCATGTATTGATTTGAGAGTTGGACTATGAAGAAAGCTGAGTGCCCAAGAATTGATGCTTTTGAACTGTGGTGTTGGAGAAGGTTCTTGTGAGTTCCTTGGACTGCAAGGAGATCCAAACAGTACATCCTCAAGGAGATCACTCCTGGGTGTTCATTGGAAGGACTGGTGTTGAAGCTGAAACTCCAATACTTTGGCCACCTGATGCAAAGAGCTGACTAATTTGAAAAGACCCTGATGCTGGGAAAGGTTGAGGGTGGGAGGAGAAGGGGATGATAGAGGAAGAGATGGTTGGATGGCCTCACCGACTCAATGGACATGGGTTTGGGTGGACTTCGGGAGTTGGTGATGGACAGGGAGGTCTGGGGTCCTGCGGTTCATAGCGTCACAAAAAGTTGAACACAACTGAGCGACTGAAATGAACTGAATGTCCATTGAGTAGGTGATGCCATCCAACCATCTCATCCTCTGTTGACCCCTTCTCCTCCCGCCTTCAATCTTTTGCAGATTCAGGGTCTTTTCAAATGAGTCAGTTCTTCACATCAGGTGGCCACTATTGGAGTTTCAGCCTCAGGATCGGTTCTTCAAATGAATATTCAGAACTGATTTCCTTTAGGATGGACTGGTTGGATCTCCTTGCTGTACAAGCGTCTCTCAAGAGTCTTCTCCAACACCACAGTTGAAAACGATCAATTCTTCTGTACTCAGCTTTCTTTATAGTTCAACTCTCACATCCATACATGACCACTGGAAAAACCATAGCTTTGATTAGACAGACCTTTTTTGGCAAAGTAATGTCTCTGCTTTGTAATACACTATCTACGTTGGTCATAACTTCTCTTTCAAGGACCAAGTGTCTTTTAATTTCATGGTTGCAGTCACCATCTGCAGTTATTCAAAGCCTCCAGAATGATGCCTGTCACTCTTTCCATTGTTTCCCCATCTATTTGTCATGAAGTGATGGGACTGGATGCCATGATCTTAGTTTTCTGAATGTTGAGTTTTAAGCCACCTTTTTTACTGTCCTCTTTCACTTTCATCAAGAGGCTCTTTAGTTCTTTGCTTTCTGCCGTAAGTGTGGTGTCATCTGCATATTTGAGGTTATTGATATTTCTCTGCAATTTTGATTTCAGCTGTGTGTCATCCAGTCCAACATTTCTCATGATGTACTCTGCATATAAGTTAAATAAATGGCCTTGATGTACTTCTTCCCGATTTGGAACAAGTCTGTTGTTCCATATCCAGTTCTAACTGTTGCTTCCTGACATGCATACAGATTTCTCAAGAGGCAGTTCAGGTGGTCTGGTATTTCATTTCTCGAAGAATTTTCCACCGATTATTGGAATCTAAACAGTCAAAGGTTTTGGCATAGTCAATAAAGCAGAAATAGTTTTTCTGGAACTCTCACTTTTTCAAAGATCCAAATGATGTTGGCAATTTGATCTCTGGTTCCTCTGCCTTTTCTAAATCCAGCTTGAACATCTGAAAGTTCACAGTTCAAGTGTTGTTGAAGCTTGGCTTGGAGAATTTGGAGCATTTCTTTGTTAGCTTGTGAGATAAGTGTAATTGTGCAGTAGTTTGAGCATTCTTTAGCATTGCCTTTCTTAGGGATTGGAATGAATACTGACTTTTTCAGTCCTGTGGCCACTGCTGAGTTTTCCAAATTTGCTGGCATGTTGAGCGCAGCACTTTCACAGCATCATCTTTCAGGATTTGAACTAGCTCGACTGGAATTCCATCACCTCCGCTAGCTTTGTTTGTAGTGATGCTTCCTAAGGCCCACTTGACTTCAGATTTCAGCATGTCTGGCTCTAGGATGGTGATCACACCATCGTGATTATCCAGGTTGTGAAGATCTTTTTTGTACAGTTCTTCTGTGTATTCTTGCCACCTCTTTTTAATATCTTCTGCTCCTGTTAGGTTCATACCACTTCTGTCCTTTATTGTGCCCAGCTTTGCATGAAACATTCCGTTGGTATCTCTAATTTTCTTGAAGAGATCTTTAGTCTTTCCCATTCTATTGTTTTCCTCTGTTTCTTTGCACTGATCACCCAGGAAGTCTTTCTTATCTCTCCTTGCTATTCTTTGGAACTCTGCATTCAAATGGGTATATCTTTCCTTTTCTCCTTTGCCTTTTGCTTCTCTTCTTTTCACAGCTATTTGTAAAGCCTCCTCAAACAACCATTTCCCCTTTTGCATTTCTTTCTCTAGGGATTGTCTTGCTCCCTGTTTCCTCTACAATGTCACGAACCTCCTTCCATAGTTCATCAGGCATTCTGTCTATCAGATCTAGTCCCTTAAATTTATTTCTCACTTACACTGTATAATCATTAGGGATTTGATTTAGGTCATACCTGAATGGTTTAGTGGTTTTCCCTACTTTCTTCAATTTAAGTCTGAATTTGGCAATAAGGAATTCATGATCTCAGCCACAGGCAGCTCCTGGTCTTATTTTCTTGCTTCTCCATCTTTGGCTGCAAAGAATATGATCAATCTGATTTTGGTGTTGACCATCTGGTGATATGCATGTGTAGTGTCTTCTCTTGTGTTGTTGGAATTGGGTGTTTATTATGACCAGTGTGTTCTTTTGTCAAAACTCTGTTATGCATTGCCCTACTTTTTTCTGTATGCCAAGGCCAAATTTGCATGTTATTCCAGGTATTTCTTGACTTCCTATATTTGCATTTCAATCCCCTATAATGAAAAGGACATCTTTTTTGGGTGTTAGTTCTAGAAGTTCTTATAGGTCTTCACAGAACCGTTCAACTTCAGCTTCTTCATCATTACTGGTTGAGGCATAGACTTGGATTACTGTGATACTGAATGGTTTGCCTTGGAATGAACAGAGATCATTCTGTCATTTTTGAGATTGCATCCAAGTACTGCATTTTGGACTCTTGTTAACTATGATGGCTACTCCATTCTTCTAAGGGATTCTTACCCACAGTCATAGATACAATGGTCATTTGAGTTAAATTGACCCATTCCAGTTCATTTTAGTTTGCTGATTCCTAAAATGTCAATGTTCACTCTTGTCATCTCTTGTTTGACCACTTCCAATTTGCCATAATTCATGGACCTAACATTCCAGGTTCCTATGTAATATTGCTCTTACAGCATCAGACCTTGCTTCCATCACCAGTCATATCCACAACTGAGTGTTGTTTTTGCCTTGGCTCTGTCTCTTCATTCTTTCTGGAGCTATTTCTCCACTGATCTGTAACAGCATATTGGGCACCTAACAACCTGGGGAGTTCAGCTCTCAGTGTCCTATCTTTCTGCCTTTCCATACTGTTTGTAGGGTTCTCAAGGCAGGAATACTGAAGTGGTTTGCCATTCCCGTCTCCAGTGGACCATGTTTTGTCAGAACTGTCCACCATGACTCATCTGTCTTGGGTGGCCTTACACGGCATGGCTCATAGTTTTATTGAGTTAGATCAGCCTGTGGTCCATGATCAGATTGGTTAGTTTTGTGTAATTGGGGTTTTCATTCTGTCTGCCCTCTGATGGTGGAGAAGGCAATGGCAACCCACTCCAGTACTCCTGCCTGGAAAATCCCACGGACGGAGGAGCCTGGTGGGCTGCCATCCATGGGGTCGCAAAGAGTCTGATATGACTGACGACTTCACTTTCACTTTCATGCATTGGAGAAGGAAATGGCAACCCACTCCAGTGTTCTCACCTGGAGAATCCCAGGGATGGCGGAACCTAGTGGGCTGCCGTCTATGGGTCATACAGGGTCGGACTCGACTGAAATTACTTAGCACCAGCAGCAGCCATCTGATGGAGAAGGATAAGATGCTTATGGAAGCTTCCTGATGGGAGAGACTGACTGAGGGGGAAACTGGGTCTTGTTCTAAGGAAATGGCAGCGCACTCCAGTATTGTAGTCTGGAAAATTCCATGGACCGCAGAGCCTGGTAGGCTACTGTCCATTGGGTGGCAAAGAGTCAGACAGGACTGAATGACTTCACTTATGCTAAGTAAATCCTTAATCCACTTTTCTGTTGATGGGCGGGACTGTGTTCCCTCCCTGTTATTTGACCTGAGGCCAAGCTATTGTGGAGGTAATGAAGATAATCAGGACCTTCTTCAAAAGGTCCCATGCAGGCACTGCTGCACTCAGTGCCCCCAACCCTGCAGCAGGCCGTTGCCAACCCACGCCTGTACCGGAGACTTCTGGACACTCATGGGCAAGTCTGGTCAGTCTCTTGTAGGGTCACGGCTCCTTTCTCCTGGGTCCTGGTATGCACAAGGTTTTGCTTCTGCCCTCAAAGAGTCAGTTTCCCAGTCTTGTTGGAATCTGAATCTGCCCTTTGGAACTCAGGGAAAAAGTCATGGAGGCTGGAATCTTGCCTACAAGCAATAGGGGACAGAAAGGCCTCTGTGCTTGGTTGCCACACAGGGTCCTGCTTGGTTTCAACAGTAGGAGAATTCACTTTCCTGTTTTATTTAATTCCAGTACTTTCCTAAAGTTTAGCTGACTGCTAGACTGGCACATAATGCTCAAAAAAAAAAAAAAAAAAAACACAACCAAAAAACTTTAATTCAATGATTGCACAAACCCCATTATTCCTCTCTGAATAGGAAAGGAAGGTGTGGAGCCCTGTGCCAAGGTCACAGGGATGGGGCCCAGTACCAAGGTCACAGGATAAAAATCTGTGGAACTGACCAAGCCCCATAGCAACTGTTGCCATGAGCCTCTGGATGTAAACCAGCCAATTCCCTAACCCCATATTAGTTAAAATACCCACACTATTATACACCCTATTGCATCCAATGGGTCATGGACTGTGGCAGTACCTGCCTAGGATCTTTTGAGGGAGGTCACCATTATCTTCATTACCTCTACCATAGTTTCAGTTCAGTCCCTCAGTCGTGTCCGACTCTTTGCTATCCCATGAACCGCAGCACGCCAGGCCTCCCTGTCCATCACCAACTCCCAGAGTTCACTCAGACTCACGTCCATCAAGTCAGTGATGCCAGCCAGCCATCTCATCCTCTGTCGTCCCCTTCTCCTCCTGCCCCCAGTCCCTCCCAGCATCAGAGTCTTTTCCAATGAGTCAACTCTTTGCATGAGGTGGCCAAAGTACTGGAGTTTCAGCTTTAGCCTCATTCCTTCCAAAGAAATCCCAGGGCTGATCTCCTTCAGTAGCATATTGGGCACCTAATGATCTGGGGAGTTCCTCTTTTGGTATCCTATCATTTTGCCTTTTCATACTGTTCATGGGGTTCTCAAGGCAAGAATACTGAAGTGGCTCGCCATTTCCTTCTCCAGTGGACCACATTCTGTCAGGCCTCTCCACCAGGACCTGCCCGTCTTGGGTTGCCCCATAGGCGCGGCTTGGTTTCATTGAGTTAGACAAGGCTGTGATCCTAGTGTGATAAGATTGACTAGTTTTCTCTGAGTATGATTTCAGCGTGTCTGCCCTCTGATACCCTCTTGCAACACTTACCATCTTACTTTGGTTTCTCTTACCTTGGCGTGGGGTATCTCTTCACAGCTGTTCCAGCAAAGCACAGCCGCTGCTCCTTACCTTGGATGAAGGGTATCTCCTTACCGCCACTATTCCTGACCTTCAACGTGGGATAGCTCCTCTAGGCCCTCCTGTGCTGCGCAGCCACCACTCCTTGCTGTAAAAGTGCTGCACTCAATATGCCAACAAATTTGGAAAACTCAGCGGTGGCCACAGGACTGGAAAAGGTCAGTTTTCATTCCAATCCCAAAGAAAGGCAATGCCAAAGAATGCTCAAACTACCACACAATTGCACTCATCTCACATGCTAGTAAAGTAATGCTCAAAATTCTCCAAGCCAGACTTCAGCAATACGTGAACCGTGAACTCCCTGATGTTCAAGCTGGATTTAGAAAAGGCAGAGGAACCAGAGATCAAATTGCCAACATCCTCTGGATCATGGAAAAAGCAAGAGAGTTCCAGAAAAACATCTATTTCTGCTTTATTGACTATGCCAAAGACTTTGACTGTGTGGATCACAATAAACTGTGGAAAATTCTGAAAGAGATGGGAATACCAGACCACCTGACCCGCCTCTTGAGAAATCTGTATGCAGATCAGGAAGCAACAGTTAGAACTGGACATGGAACAACAGACTAGTTCCAAATAGGAAAAGGAGTATCTCAAGGCTGTATACTGTCACCTGGCTTATTTAACTTCTATGCAGAGTACATCATGAGAAACGCTGGACTGGAAGAAACACAAGCTGGAATCAAGGTTGCCGGGAGAAATATCAATAACCTCAGATATGCAGATGACACCACCCTTATGGCAGAAAGTGAAGAGGAACTAAAAAGCCTCTTGATGAAAGTGAAAGAGGAGAGTGAAAAAGTTGGCTTAAAGCTCAACATTCAGAAAACGAAGATCATGGCATCTGGTTCCATCACTTCATGGGAAATAGATGGGGAAACAGTGGAAACAGTGTCAGACTTTATTTTTGGGGGCTCCAAAATCACTGCAGATGGTGACTGCAGCCATGAAATTAAAAGATGCTTACTCCTTGGAAGAAAAGATATGACCAACCTAGACAGCATATTCAAAAGCAGAGACATTACTTTGCCGACCAAGGTCCATCTAGTCAAGGCTATGGTTTTTCCTGTGGTCATGTATGGATGTGAGAGTTGGACTGTGAAGAAGGCTGAGTGCTGAAGAATTGATGCTTTTGAACTGTGGTGTTGGAGAAGTCTCTTGAGAGTCCCTTGGACTGCAAGGAGATCCAACCAGTCCATTCTAAAGGAGATCAGCCCTGGGATTTCTTTGGAAGGAATGATGCTAAAGCTGAAGTTCCAATACTTTGGCCACCTCATGCGAAGAGTTGACTCATTGGAAAAGACTCTGATGCTGGGAGGGATTGGGGGCAGGAGGAGAAGGGGACGACAGAGGATGAGATGGCTGGATGGCATCACCGACTCGATGGACCCGAGTCTGAGTGAACTCCAGGAGTTGGTGATGGACAGGGAGGCCTGGCGTGCTGCGATTCATGGGGTTGCAAAGAGTCGGACACTACTGAGCGACTGAACTGAACTGAACTGATCTCCTTCGGAATGGACTGGTTGGATCTCCTTGCAGTCCAAGGGACTCTTTGGCCCTGGGTAAATAGCAAGAAGGGAACACAGCTTCACCCATCAACACTTTTTTTGGTTTTTGTTTTGATGAACCCACTTTTTAATGACCCCACTTTTTTTTTCTGTTTGTTTAAATGAATCCATTTCTTTTTGTTTGTTTAAATGAATCCACTCTTTTTTTGTTTTAACGATTAGCACATTCTTATGGAGGCCCCACATGTATGTAGTATGTAATTAGATTTTATTTTCTCTTGTTGACTTGTCTTATGTCAGTGTGATTCTTAGACCAGCTAGAGGAACCTAGAAAGAGTAGAGAGAAACTTTTTCCTTCCCCAACATGGCATCACACACTTCTTTCTGGGGGGCATGATAATGCCTCGTTCACTTTGCTGCTGCTTTTCCATATTCTGGAAAACACAGCAGGTCCCCAAGGCATAAAGCGGTGTCCAACCCCATTACGAGGAAAGGTATTGGCTCTGTAGGGGAGGAAAAACTCTCTACCTCTCCCTTCCTAGGTTCTCCAGCTGGGGCCCTGCAAAATAGACTGATAAGAAAGACAGACTAAGAAGAGAAACTTGAGAGTTTCCTTGGGGCCCAGTGGTTAAAACTCCACACAGCCAGTGCAAGGGGTCCAGGTTCAATTCCTAGTCAGGGAACTAGATCCTTCATGCTGCAACTAAGGCCCGGTGCAGTCAAAGAAAAAAAGAGAGAAAAAACTCAAATAGAGTTTGTTAATGTGGGTAGCACATATAGACCTAGGGAAACTCAGGGATGTGGGCATTTAACAAAACAATAAATTTCTAGAGAAGTGACCAGACTCAGAAAAAGATGTTCAGGATTAAAGGTAGCAAACTTTGGAAGGTAAATATATGGGGAGAACTCTTGGGAAAGAAGAGTTGTTTTAATTGGCTCATTACCTAGATTCCTGTCCTGCTATTTCAAGGGCTGGGAAGAGACTCAGATCCATCCTCCTCTTCCTGGTACAGGACAGGGAAAAAGCTTTACAAATGAGAGTTTATATCCTTTTAGGCAGATGAGGGAGATGTTTGGCTCCTGCTGTTTCTCATTTGTCTTTAGCTCAAAATAATCTTTATGGCCACATGGTGTATTTTGGGGGTGGCCTGTTCTGACCCTTACAGCCCTTAATAATCTCAAATCTTGACTGGTGGCCAAATGTGCTGCCTACATTTGAGGACAATCACGGTGATGCACAATTTATGTACCGATAGTACAGTAGAGTTTAAGACACCCTGGAAAGAGGTGGGGCAGACTTGTCACCTTGTTCCAGAATTTTTAGGCAAAGCCTACCTAATGTAACAGGTTCTATGTCCTTGACTCTGTCAAAGAGTTAGATTTCTTTCTGCAAGCCTTTTAGTGAGTTGCACTGAATGCCTGTGATGTGCATCGAATTCTGGTTTAATGCTTTTATTCAATAATAATAATATATATTTTCCTTTCTACTTCTGTGGAGCAGTTTTTTGGGGTGGGAAAGAATTTTGCAATTGTATTTCTCCCCCATAGGGCCTGGGAACTGCAACTACTACGCTCACTGAACTACTGAAGCTGCAACTACCGAACCTGCACATCAGGAGCCTATACTCTGCAGCAAGAGAAGCCACTGTGATGAGAAGCTCCTGTACCGCAACTTGAGAAAAGCCCGATTGGTAACAAAGACCCGGCACAGCCAAAAATAAACAAGGTAATAAAAAATTTAGAAAGTAAGAATTCTGGACTAGAGCTGGGAAATCAGTTGTTGTTGTTGTTCAGTCACTACGTCATCTCCAATTCTTTGAGACCGCATGGACTACAGCACACCAGGCTCCCTTCTCCTTCACTATCTTGAGGAGTTTGCTCAGATTCATGTCCATTGAGTCAGTGACGCTATCTAACAAATCTCATCCTCTGCCACCTGCTTCTTTTGCCTTCAATCTTTCCCAGAATCAGGGTCTTTTCCAATGAGTTGGCTCTTTGCATCTGGTGATCAAGGTATTGGATCTGCAGCATCAGTCCTTCCAGTGAATATTCAGGGTTGATTTCCTTTAGGATTGACCAATTTGATCTTGCTGTCCAAGGGACTCTCAAGATTCTTCTCTAGCACCACAGTTCAAAAGTATCAGTTCTTCAGTGCTCAGGTTTTTTTCTGGTCCAACTCTCAAATATGCACATAACTACTAGTAAAACCATAGCTTTTACTAGATGGACCTTTGTATCTGCTTTTTAATATGTTGTCTATTCTTGTCATAGCTTTTCTTCTTTTGATTTCATGCCTGCATTCACCATCCACAATGATTTTGGAGCCCAAGGAAATAAAGTTTGCTACTGATTCCACTTTTTTTCTACTATTTAATTCCAGAAAAACATCTCCCTGGCTTCATTGACTGTGCTAAAGCCTTTGATTGTTTGGATCACAAGAAACTAGAAAATTCTTAAAGACATAGGAATACTAGATCAACTTATCTGCCTCCTGAGAGACCTGTATGCAGGTGAAAAAAAAAGCAACAGTTAGAACTGGCCATGGAACAATGAACTGGTTCAAAATTGGGAAAGGAGTATGTCAAGGCAATATATTGTCACCTTGATTATTTAACTTATATACAGAATACAACATGTAAAATGCCAGGCTGGATGAAGCTTAAGCTGGAATCAAGATTGCCAGGAGAAATATTAATAACCTCAGATATGCAGATGACATTACCCTTATGGCAGAAAGTGAAGAGGAACAGAAGAGACTCTTAGTGAAGGTGAAAAAAGAGAGTAAAAAAGTTGGCTTAAAACTCAACATTCAAAGAACTAAGATCACGGCATTCAATCCCATCACTTCACAGCAAATAGATGGGGGAACAAATGGCATCAGTGATATTAAATGCAACACTTTAACAGCATTGTCTTTTAGGATTGCAAATAGCTTAGCTGGAATTCCATCCCCTCCACTAGGTTTGCTCGTAGAGATGCTTCTTAAGGCCCACTTGACTTCACACTCTAGGATGTCTGGCCCTAGGTGAGTGATCGCACCATCATGCTTATCTGAGTCATTAAACCCTTTTTGGTACAGTTCTTCTGTGTATTCTTGTCACCTTTTCTTAATCTCTTTCGCTTTTTTTAGGTCCTTACTGTTTTTGTCCTTTATCATGCCCATCCTTGCATGAAGTCTTGATAGCTCCAATTTTCTTGAAGAGATCTCTAGTCTTTTCCATTCTATTGTTTTCCTCTATGTTTTTGCATTGTTCATTTAAGAAAGCCATCTTATCTCCCCTTGCTATTTAGAAATATTACTACATTTAGAAAATGAATGAATGAATCATTAAAATATAGACATAGTGACTTCCAAGCATTTATGCACTGATTTGCCTTGATATTATTTTGAATTTATTAATAACATCGTTTGAGAGATGAGAACTTTGTCTACTTACCTACATTAAAAAAATATATAAGCTGCCATTGGAATCTGTCCAAATAACTCTTCTATCCTACTTTTTCATTTCTAATTAATTTTATTTTTGGTTGCACTGGGGCTTCATTGCTGCATGTGGGCTTCTTGAGTGGAAGCCAACTAGAGAAACTAGAGGGGGCTTATCTCTAGCTGCCATGCTTGGGCTTCTCATTTCAGCGGCTTCACTTACTGTAGAGCGTGGGCTCTAGAGTGCATGGGATTCAGTAGTTGCAGTTCCCAGGCTCTAGGGCACAGGCTCAGTAGTTCTGGCATAGGGGCTTAGCTGCCAGGAGGCATGGAATTTTCCTGGACCAGCGATGGAACCCATGTCCCTTGCCCTGGCAGGTGAATTCTTAACCACCGAGTCACCAGGGGAGTCCTCTTCTATCCTACTTTGTGCCTTTGTTGGCTTGACAGCCAGACATGAGAACCAGGTAATGTCAAATTTTTTCTACCAAAAATGAATTGTCCTTTGGTTCAGTTAAAATTTTAAACGAGTAACTTATACATGCGTCATGTGCTTTCCTTTCCTGACTGTGCAGTGGGCTCTCTGGCTTCCACACTGTCTACGGAAGCTGAAATGAAAAGACATTCAAAGCTCAGTGTTTGAACAGTCTAGGATTAAAAAAGCTTTACAAGTAAGTATTAATGTAGCTTTATATTAAAACCAAAATGAGACCCCAAAAGAGGGAGACCTTTTGCTAAATGGTATGAAAATAATATGTGATCAAGGATCCCTGTAGTAATAACTTTGTAGCAGTTGTTCTAGACCTAAAGGCAAGCTAAAGAATGCAGCATTTTTCACGCCATGTATACATGGGATTGCTGTTTGACTGGCATTCCATTTTGCTTGTATTAAACTAGTTAAACTAGAATGTGAATTTTATTGTTCTTGAGCTTGTTTCCTGAGATAGCACGTAACATGTGTATGAAGTAACAGGTGAGATGGTTAAAAGGAAGAATGTGACTGAGTAGAGCTAGTGGATCTCCCAGGGGCTGCTGCTGGTCTGTGATCCCCTCATTCAGTAAGCATGAAGGTCCTAGAGGACTGACCATTCACAGATCGCAAAGGGAGGGATTCTCCTTTCGGTAAGAGTGGAGTAAGGGGGACAGAAATTATCTTCTACCTTACCCAAATGAGAAACAGACCAAATATAGGAAAAAGCTATGGATTACTGCCTTGTTGGTTTGCTATCCATGGAGCATAATGGGGGTCTCAGATGTAGCTCCGTAGTGGCAAGACCCCTGGGTTAAGGAGACACAGCTCAGAGATGGAGGTGGCCAAGGCAGCCATGCTTCACAGGTGAGAGTGTCCAAAAGAAGAGATCTCCACAGAGCACTCCCCAAATCTCTCTGCAAACATGTGAAAGAGTTCTGAAAAATGTAAGTATGTGAAGAGAAGGCCAGAGAAACATCACCAGAGAGGATCAGGGGAACAACCCCCACTCACACAGTCCAGGAATAATTCATGTTCCACCAGCCAGACTGGAAAGATTCCCAATAAACAGAGTATTAAAAAAAGTAGTCAATACTGTATTGTCTTAGGAGTAGGGACAAATTAGCCTTAGGGTAAAAATCAAGTCTCAGAAATATCAAACTATTTCCAAGTACTTACAGTACGTATCAGAATAAAGGTAGTAACATTTAAAGGAATGATAAAAAAATTCCTACACTCAAGAATATATTTAACATATCTATCATACAATTAAAAATTTACCAAATAGGCAAAGATCTAGGAAACTATAACTCATGATTAGTAGAAAAATAAATTGATACAGTTCCAGAAATGTCACCAATGATAGAATTAGTAGAAAAGAATGTTAAAATAGCTACTATGAACGTTTTTCAAATGTTCAAGAGAGCAGAGAAAATTATATGTAAAGAAGAGTCATTGGAACATATGAAGAAAAAATAGACCCATATAATAGAAAGAACCTCAAGAAATGAAATATATGATGCCTGAGATGAGGAGACGTATGTATTACTATGGCTGATTCATACTGAGATTTGACAGAAAACAACAAAATTCTGTAAAGCAATTATCCTTCAATTAAAAAATAAACAATTTTTTAAAATAAGAAAATTACAGTGGATGGAATTAATAGCATTTTAGACAATGTCCAAGAAAAGATAAGTGAACTTGAAGACCTCGTAGCAGAAATCATCTGAAATGAAAGACTATCAGTGAACTGTGAGACAACATAAATGACAGTATTTTTGGAACTTGAGTCCTAGGGAGGGGATTTGATGAAAATCATAAAACTACAGCTTAAACAAACGAATAAGAGCAAAAATAAAACTCAACAACCCCAAACAGAAGGATCATGAAGAAAATTACTCCAAGTTATATCATAATAAAACTGCTTAAAGTGATTGAGGAAGAAAAATCTCCCAGGCATCTGGAAAACAAAGGGCACATGAACAACAGAGAGATGAGGATGGCGGGGGGCGGAGGGGGGGGGGGGAGGTGGGGGTGGGGGGTGTGTGTGTGGCCAGTGAACCTAGGATCCTCTGCCTGTAATGTTGGTATGTCCCTCATTTGTCCTCCTGGGCCCAGATCACAGGCCAGCTCCTGTGAGAGACAGGAAGGGACACTGCAACTCTTGATTTTTAGGGTCTGTTTTACTGATGTGGCAGGTGAGGGAAGATACCCCTCTCCCCTCACTATGTATCTGTCTCTCCGAACTGTCTTTGTGTTTAGAAGGGGTAGGGGAATAAAGACTTGCCCTAGCTGGATCTATGAAACACACTGACAACAGACACAGTAACCAGAACAAAAAGTATGTAAATTAATTTATTATTTAAAAAAATATTTATTTATTTGGCTGTGCCAGGTCCTAGTTGCAGTACTCGGGGTCTTTGATTTTCATGAGGTATGCAAGATTTTTAGGTCCAGCATGCCAATTCTTAGTTGTATCATGTATCTGTTTCCCTGACCCAAGATCAAACCTGGGCTCTCCACATTGGGAACATAGAGTCTTAGCCACTAGGGCACCAGGGAAGTCCCCCAAATAATTTATTCTTAACATCACAAGATTGGAGGAGTCTCAGGGAGAAAAAAGTGAATACCCAAAATGGTGATGAGATTTGAGATCTTATATACTATCTTCATATGGGAAGGGAAGAAGGGAGATGAACGTTTTAGGGGAGAGTAAATTATTTTAAAACAACAACAAATACACACACAAAAAAGAATCAAACAGATGGAAGTTATGGTCATTTGTCTGAGTGTGGTGGTGACTTCCAGTCTTTTCTCCTATGATAAAAATTAATCTTCCCTGCTGGGTGAAAAACTCCTGGGAAGGAATTAATGGCAATTGAGTTCTTTTCGGAGGATTTGTCTTTAGGCAGATAAGCACTTCCTTTGTTCAAGTGCCTTCGGATCAAAATAATCAGTATACCAAAGAAGCATATTTTGGGGTGGTGTTCCTGAATTCCTTTAAAGGACCTGGGAATTTGTGGGTACAGAGTTAGACAGACTCCAAGTAACATCACTTAAATATCTAAAGAGTCACAAAAGACAAAGATTAAAAAAAAAAAAAAAAAACCTTGAAGGGATGTTAAAAACCATCTTAAGGGGGAGGCTGCCAATCTTAAGATAGGAGAATTACATAATGTACAACTTGACTGATCAAAACATGGGCTGGGAGAGCCTTTGGCACAGAAATATGTCCCTCATTTTGAGAAGGATCATCTGGAGTTTCTGGAGCTGAGAGAATCATCTTGCTGGGGATGGTTACTTCATGCCATTCAGGTGGGATCACATTCTTGTGTCTTTACAGTGTCAATGTGTCTTAGTCCAGAGGCTCAGCTGTAAAGAATCTGTCTGCAATGCAGGAGACCCCAGCTTAACCCCTGGGTCAGGAAGGTCCCCTGGAGAAGGGAATGGCTACCCAATCCAATATTCTTCCCTGGAGAATTCCATGGACAGAGGAGCCTAGTGGGCTACAGTCCATGGACTTGCAAAGAGTCTAACACAGATGAGGAAGATTTAAAAATACTAGTATTTAAAATGCTATATATAAAATAGATAAATAATGACATACTATTTAGCACAGGGATTCTACTCAATACTCTGTAATGACCCATACAGGAAAAGAATCTAATAAAGAGTGGATATATATATATAAATAACTGACTCACTCTGCTGTACAGTAGAAAACATACCATTGTAAATCAACTATATGCTAATAAAAATCAATTTTAAAAAATGCTAAAAGTATGTGTAGACCTGATTCATAAATCAAGAATATACTGTTAATATTTTTGTGCATACTTAGTATTTTATGTATTTTTGAAGTTTAGGAGATTTAGGGCCCAACAATCTTGCAATTTCAGTTTAAAATGTGTAATTAAATAACTGATTAGACTATTTTTAATTTTCAAAGAAACTCCTAAACTTTGTAAAAAATATTACCATGTAAAAGAACTTATAATTTATGAATCTATGAAGACTACTTGGGAAAATTTTGTTAATTAATCAAACAACTAAAGAACTTATAAAGGAAATCAAATTTTTGCTTTTCTTAAATTGATGAATAATTGATGGAAATCAAGTATATTGTTAAATGCTTAAGGAGACTTAGGTTATATAAAAGTATATCATTAAAGTTTATTTAAAGATTGGCTAGATTTTGGAATAAAATAATATGAATTATGTTTGCTTAAAGAAGAACTAGGTTTTTACAACTTTAGGATTCACTAATATTAAATTTGTAACTTTGATAAACCGAGTCAGTTCAGTCAGTTCAGTTGCTCAGTCATGTCCAATTCTTTGCAACTCCATGGACTGCAGCATGCCAGCCTTCCCTGGCCATCACCAACTCCTGGAGCTTGCTCAAACTCATGTCCATTAAGTCGGTGATGCCATCCAACCATCTCATCCTCTATCGTCCCTTCTCATCCTGCCTTCAATCTTTCCCAGCATCAGGGTCTTTTCCAATGACTCAGTTCTTTGCATCAGGTGGCCAAAGTATTGGAGTTTCAGCTTCAGCATCAGTTCTTCCAATGAATATTCAGGACTGATTTCATTTAGGATTGACTGGTTTTATCTCCTTGTAGTCCAAGAGTCTTCTCCAACACCACAGTTCAAAACCATTAGTTCTTCGGTCCTCAGCTTTCTTTATGGTCCAATTCTCACATCCATTCATGACTACTGGAAAAACCAAAGCTTTGACTAGGCGGACATTTGTCAGCAAAGTAATGCCTCTCCTTTTTAATATGCTGACTAGGTTTGTCATAGCTTTTCTTCCAAAGAGAAAGCATCTTTTAATTTCATTGCTGCAGCCACTAGCTACAGTGATTTTGGAGCCCAAGAAAATAAATTCTGTCACTGTTTCCATTGTTTCCCCATCTTTGCCATGAAGTGATGGAACCAGATGCCATGATCTTAGTTTTCTGAATGTTGAGTTTTAAGCCAGCTTTTTCACTCTCTTCTTTCTCTTTCATCAAGAGGCTCTTTAGTTCCTCTTCATTTTCTTCCATAAGGGTGGTGTCATCTGCATATCTGAGGTATTAATATTTCTCCTGGCAATCTTGATTCCAGCTTGAGCTTCAACCAGCCTGGCATTTCTCATGATGTACGCTATATAAAAGTTAAATAAGCAGGGTGACATTATGCAGCCTTGAAGTATGCCTTTCCCAATTTTGAACCAGTCCATTGTTCCATGTCCAGTTTTAACTGTTGCTTCTTGACCTGCATACAGATTTCTCAGGAGGCAGATCAGGTAGTCTAGTACTCTTATCTCTTTAAGAATTTTACAGTTTGTTGTGATCCACACAGTCAAAGGCTTCAGCATAGTCAATGAAGCAGAAGTGTTTCTGAAATTCTCTTGCTTTCTCTATGATCCAATGAATGGTGTTAATTTGATCTCTGCTTCCTCTGCCTTTTCTAAATCCAGCTTGAAACTCTGGAAGTTCTTGGTTCATGTGCTGTTGAAGCCTAGCTTGGAGAATTTTGAGCATTACTTTGCTAATGTATGAGATGAGTGCAATTGTGCAGTAGTTTGAGCATACTTCGGCATTGCCCTTCTTTGGGATTGGAATGAAAACTGACCTTTTCCAGTCTTGTGGCCACTGCTGAATTTTCCAAATTTGTTGGCATATTGAGTGCAGCACTTTCACAGCATCATCTTTCAGGATTTGAAACAGCTCAACTGGAATTCCATCACCTCCACCAGCTTTGTTTGTAGTGATGCTTTCTAAGGCCCACTTGACTTTGCATTCCAGGATGTCTGGCTCAGGTAAGTGGTCACACCATTGTGGTTATCTAGGTCATTAAGATATTTTCTGTATAGTTCTTTTGTGTATTCTTGCCACCTCTTCTTAATATCTTCTGCTTCTGCTACGTTCATACCCCTTCTGTCCTTTATTGTGTCCATCTTTGCATGAAATGTTCCTTTGGTATCTCTAGTTTTCTTGAAGAGATCTCTAGTTTTTCCCATTCTATTGTTTTCCTCTATTTCTCTGCACTGATCACTGAGGAAGGCTTTTTTATCTCACAGTGCTATTCTTTGGAACTCTGCATTCCAATGGGTATATCTTTCTTTCTCTTCTTTGCCTTTCACTTCTCTTCTTTCCTCAGCTATTTGTAAGGCCTCCTCAGACAACCATTTGGCCTTTTTGGTTTTGATCACCGCCTCCTGTACAAGGTGCTGGTTTTCTCCTGGCCACAGGCAACACCTCCTAGATGTTTGTTATCTGCTAGGATGCCAAAACAATGGAAACAGTGACAGACTTTATTTTCTTGGGTTCCAAAATCACTGTGGATGGTGACTGCAGCCATGAAATAAAAAGACACATGACAAACCTAGACAGCATATAAAATAGCAGAGATGTGTTTGAAGATGTAGGATCTGTCAGTTCCAGCTCCCCTGGGGTCCCTGCTATCTGTCCCTTCCCCAGATGGAGTCATGAGAACAGGGCCCAACATTTAGGAAACCCCAACATAGGTCGGTTCCCGTGACTGCTCTGGGGTCAAAATCCCCTGATTTTCTGAAAGAGAGGATGAAGGGCCTAGTGGTCTCGTAGGTCTTCATAGAACTGCTCAACTTCAGCTTCTTTGGTGTTAGTGGTTGGGACTTAAACTTGGAGTACTGTGATACTGAATGGTTTGCCTTGGAAACCAACAGAGATATTTCTGTCATTTTTGAGATTGCACCTAAGTACTGCATTTCAGACTGTTTTTGTTAACTATGAGGGTTACTCCATTTCTTCTAAGGTATTCTTGCCCACAGTAGTAGATATAATGGCCATCTGAATTAAATTCACCCCTTCCTGTCCATTTTAATTCACTGATTCCTAAAATGTTGATGTTCACTCTTGCCATCTCCTGTTTGACCACTTCCAATTTACCTTGATTCATGGATCTAACATTCCAGGTTCCTATGTAATACTGTTCTTTAAAGCTTCGGACTTTGCTTCCATTACCAGTCACATCCACAGCTGGGTGTTGTTTTTGCTTTGGCTCCATCTCTTCATTCTTTCTGGAGTTATTTCTCCACTGATCTCCAGTAGCATACTGGGCACCTACCGACCTGGGGAGTGCATCTTTCAGGGTCATATCTTTGCCTTTTCGTACTGATAAAGCAAATATTGACTTAAAAAACAAAGTTTGCTCCACAAAGTAGGTGAAATGTGTATGAAGAGCTATTCTCAAGGATATCTGAAAGGGGCTTTGAAAAGAAAGAACTTTTACAATAAGAGAGGTGCTCTGTAGGTCAATAAGTACTTTCCCTGAACAGTAAAGGGGCAGGTGGAGCTCATTTTATACATTTCAGGCATTCTTTGTATCTTTTACAACATGTATGCATCAACTTTCTGATAAGAAAGTGTTTTAACTAGAAAAACAATTCTTTATCTTTCCTTTGTGCCCAAGGATTACCTATCACTCATGTTGACTTACAAAAATCACACACAATGTGAGATCGTGAGTTGAGTATATTCAGGGTCTTACTGAAGATTATAGCCTGGGAGACAGTCTCTCAGCTCAGAGAAACTGTTCTGAAGCAGTAGGGGAGAAGCCAGGATATATATGAAGTTTTTGCTGGAAAACAAAACCAAGCAAAAAATGAATAATCATGGAGTTGACATCAGATTACTGCTAATCCTAAAGAATAAACATCTTAAATTAATGATTTTAGTGCTTTTCTGTATATAAAAAGAAGCAAGAATCTGGGGTCATTGAAAGTTTTCCTTAGATATGCATCTTAGCTATTTAGGGATGGATACCCAAAGCACAGACTGCTTCCGGTTTTTCTCCATTCTGAATTCCCCTCAGGTGCACTGTCATTGAGCAGCTGCAGTGACTAATGGCTTGATCTTTGTAGAACTGGAAGAGCAGGTAACATTTTATTTTCTTTACACTCAGAAGTCTAACTCTTCATTTGCAGTGATGGAGGAGGGGTTCTTGAGCCTGCTGAGGAGCCTGCTCACTGCTTGGAACACAAGAGGTGAACAAAGGTAATAATGGAATGATTTGTCGGTTGCTACTCCAAGAAGAGCTTCCAGGGGCCAGTTGACATTTTTCCTTAAGAACCAGAAATCATCTCTCCTGGAATTAAAAATTCTTCACCTCCTATTAGCGCAAGCAGGTCAATTCTTTACTGTCTGAGCCTTCAGGGAAGCCCACCTATTATCTCAGCATTATCTTTAACACAGAGTCACTGCAAGTACTCTAGCTGAGTGAACTTATTCTGAATTTAATTGACATCCAAGGCAGAGGAACAAAAGCTATGCTTTGCCAATTTTTAATATATAGATTAGCAGTAGTATATATGGACACACATTAGGAGCACATTCACTCATGGGGTACTTGCTCAAAAGGTTTTCAACTTTGAGATCAAACATATTTGGCATTCATGTATTTAGAACATCCCAACTATCCTGCTTCACAGGAGAGTCGATTGTGAAAAGACTGGAGATAACAAAATTATTGGCTTTTGATTTATAAAGTAGGATTCTGAGGTCTCAAGGCAGAGATTCTAGTTTGAGACAAAAAACTTGAAAAGTATACAAACTGGTTTTGAGACTCAAATGCCAAATCACTAGGGACTCACAGATTTGGGGGATAACAAAAGAATAGATGAAACCAGCTTTTCCCCATCCTCCTGAAATGCAGACACCCTTCTCCTTCCAGAAAGCTGATGTTGCTATGAAAGATAGAGGGCACTGGGGTCAGGGCTTGGGAGAGATTATTCCTGGTGGAAGCCTCTCTGCCTCTAGGCTGTCAAGGCCTGGAAGCTAATGTTTTAGCTACTTTCTCCATTGGTGTTGGTTTCCTCTTGGCCATAGGCAGCACCTCCTGGATTATTATCTGCTAGGATGCCGAAACAATGGAAACAGTGACAGACTTTATTTTCTTGGATTCCAAAATTGCTGTGGATGGTGACTGCGGCCATGAAATTAAAAGATGCAATGACAAGCATAGACAGTGTATAAAAAATCAGAGACATTACTTTGCTGGCAAAGGCCTGTGTAGTCAAAGCTATGCTTTCTCCAGTAGTCATGTATGGATATGAGAGGTGGACAATAAGAAAGGGTGAGCACCGAAGAACTGATGCCTTCAAACTGTGGTGCTGGGGAAGACGCTTGAGAGTCCCTTGGACTACAAGGAGATCAAGCCAGTCAATCTTAAAGGAAATCATCCCTGAACATTCATTGGTTAGACTGATGCTGAAGCTGAAGCTCCAATACTTTGGCCACCTGATGGGAAAAGATGACTCATTGGAAAAGATCTTGATGCTGGGAAAGACTGAAGGCAGGAGTGAAGAGGAAAAGTTAAAATTTTACATAACCTCTGCTCCTTCTGCCTCAGTAACTCAGCTTGCTCCTTACAAAGTCTGGATCATGTAGGTCACATAGTCTCAGAAAGTGGGGACTCACAATACTAGGAACTGGAGCTTATCTCCCTCACCCTTGTCCTGCTCTTTGTAATTGCCCAGCCCCTGCAAACCCACTTAATCACGCCTGTCTGTGTATAAAAACTCTGCAACCCCTTTGTTCAGGGCTCAGAGCTTAGAGTGTTAACTCCTCTGGGCCCACTGGCATAATAAACCTGAGTTCTCCAACTCTCTGAGTGTGGTGCTTGGTTTCTCGAGTACTGGTTTCTGCAACATTTCTGGAGGCCCCAGAGAGATTCTAACCATGCTGGCCCCTTGAGCCACCAGACTGGTGGCTTGGCTGGGCTGGAGTGAAGGAACCCAGAGAGGAATGAGGAGGTGTGCCACCTGACGGTATTCTGGGTTCTCTTTCAGACCAGTGTTCTGACTCTCCGAATGGCCGAGCCCCATCCATACTCATTGGAGGGTCGGACCATCTCACCAGGAATGGCCACAGGATCAGGTAAGGCCCTGGGGCCAGTCCCAAGTTAGGTCCTATCCCAACGGGTAGAAGAGGAGACTGATCATCTTCTTGGAGTTCCCAGGAAGGGAGCATCAGATAGGGAGGCATTGTGACTGATAACTTCCTTGGCACTCTCAGGACAGGAGCAGCAGTTAAGGAAAACTGGGGACTTGGAAGAAGGGAGGCATTGTGATAGCCTTTGAGTGATTGTGAGTGTGTGATTGCTGATTGAATGGAGTGAGAGAAATTTTTCTTCTGGAAACTGCAAAACCAATTCTTTTTGCATATGCCATTAAAAACAGCTAGCTTGTTAAAAGGCCTGCCTAGGGAAAAGCTTGATGTTAACCTTTTCCATGTCCTTGAAATACACAGCCCACTTTGCCTGAGACCTCAGCCTTGGGAAAATTAGAAGTTCAAGCAAGGAAAAAACAAGGGGGTCAAAGAGATATTTTAAATCTCAAACAGAAAACTATAAGATCTCTGTCTGTCTGTCTGTCTGGATTTATGTATGTCTCAGTGTATGCCTTTTTTTTCTGATGATAAAGTTAAATGAGTTCTAATTTAATTGGCCTAAAAATGTAAGCACTTACAAAGCAAACAATTCTAAATACAAGAAAAGTTAACCTAAATAAATTTCAGATGTGTGAACTGGGAAATATTCAATATTAAATATCTAGTATTAAGGTTTGTTTGCTAATCTAATAAGGAAAATAGGATGTATGTTTTTAATAAAAAAGGTATAAAAAATAAAATTACATTTTATGAAGGGAAAAGAAAGTAGGTCTGACTTAACAGGTGGCTGTTATAAAAAGTGATTAGAAGGTAGGTGGAAAGTGAACCCTGAAAAAAAAGTTTTGTGTATGGTTAGGATTGACTAAGTTTAAAATATGTTTAATCAAGTTTACCTAAATGAGTTTAAAGTAAGCTGGTGTAAAAATGTGAATTTGGCCTTTCTCTCTGTTAAGAGGACATATTTTCTTCAGATGCTGAACTACTTTTAATAGTAGATTTAAGTTTCTTTACCTCTTAATTGATCTGTTCTATATTTACCTTTGAAATCTTTTGTTAACTTTGGCTAAGTGAATAACTCTTATGTTATAAACCCTTTTGACATTTATTGACAAAACTTCCTAAATAACTTGACTTCTAGCTAACTTTGGGATGCTTCAGAGGGACCCTGAGACATTCCAAAGAGCTATTAAGCTACCTTGGTTCACTGGACATGTTAAATTACATGAGAAGTACTTTTAAAGGGGTGATAAATCTTTTCAGGTTATACTGTATGGTTGATGTTACTAATATAGATATCCTAAAATTATGTAAAATTCATATAGATGTGATGTGCCTTGATAAAATATGGTTAATTATAATTCTAGTTATCATATTAAAGTGTTACATATCATAACAATGACCAAGTTTCTTTGTCAATTGCAATAGAATCAGATTTTAAACATGCCTTGTATGGTTTTACTCTCATGCCTTTAGAAGAATACTGCTAGTTCTTCAAGATTTATGGAAAAGACTTTCTAAGATTAAACAGATAAACAGATTTTGTTATTAACAGTAAGCTGCTGAGAGGGTAACAGGCAGGAAGGCCAGGGGTCTTCAAATGGAGGAAATAGGCTGCAAGTGTCAGACATTTTTATCTCTCTTAAGCGGCAGGAAGAAACAAACTAGTGATATATTTTTCCTTCTCTACAAGTTTAAAAGAAGGTTCCTCTTAAAATACTGTGTTGTCATAATTACACCTGGTTTCACCTGAAGCTAACTATTCTCAAACCTTGAGTTAACCAATGCATTTTTCTTATGGAAATGTTTGTCTTAAGCTATGTTAATGTACTGTGCATTTACCCCAAACTCTGTCTTCAAATCGGTTCTGCCTAATGGCTCAGAACCTACTTGACAAACCAGTACGTTATACTCAGATATTGTTCCCCTAATCTATGTAAACGAAACTATTTGTATGGTAATCTGCCCTCCTACAAGATTCAGGTCAATCGTTTTATGGCCCAGGATGAATCATCTGGTGCCAAGATTATGGATGGGGGCCTGGTGCCATTCTGAGTTTTAAGACATTCCTTTCTTTCATTAACAGACTACTAGATCAGTCCTGGGTGTTCATTGGAAGGACTGATGCTAAAGCTGAAACTCCAATACTTTGGCCACCTCATGCAAAAAGTTGACTCATTGGAAAAGACTCTGATGCTGGGAGGGATTGGGGGCAGGAGGAGAAGGGGACGACAGAAGATGAGATGGCTGGATGGCATCACTGACTTGATGAACGTGAGTCTGAGTGAACTCCGGGTGTTGGTGATGGACAGGGAGGCCTGGCGTGCTGCAATTCATGGTGTCATAAAGAGTCGGACATGACTGAGCGAGTGAACTGAGCTGAACTGAGTGACTACATAACATCCAGCTGAAGACTAGCAGGGGAGTACTCTTTCTGCCCCCTTCTGATGCCTATGTCAGAAGCTTTCTCTATCTCCTTTGTACTTTAATAAAACTTTATTACACAAAAGCTCTGTGCAATCAAGCCTTGTCTCTGGCCTCGGATTGAATTCTTCTCAGAGGCCAAGAATCCTGGTGTCTTCTCATTCAGCAACAACCTTTTACTAGTACCAGACTGTAATTTGGTCTTTTTTCTGTTTAGAGAACAAAGTCTTCTTAGAATGCAGCTTTCAATAACAGATTATGAATTTCTTTGCTTTTAAGTGATTTATATTTGTTTTAAAAATCTTTTTGTTACTTTGGTAAAGTAAATAAACATTATTTAAAATGATGGTACATGTACATAAAGCCCATTCTGCTTCTACAAAAAATAACCCCTCAAGATTAGACTTTTGCTATCCTGATGTCCTTTTAAAACATGGCAATAGTCTGCTCCTAAATCAGGAAATTAAAAATGGGTAAACAACAGCTAAAAATCAAAGAGCCAGGGCTATGGGAAATCCAAGACGGCTGCTTGGCTTTTCCCGGCTCCCAGACAGACCTCATTTCTATTTGATGGGCTAAAGCTTCCCCTGGCTACAGTGTTAATACCCTCACAGTGAGTTTTCCAAAAAAGAAAAAATTATGTTTCATTGAATATTAAGTACTAGTTCTGTTAATTAAGGTCGGTGCGTACTAAGACTCACTTCTGAGATAGTTCCTTGTTGTGTATATAATACTAAAAGGTTTAATTAAGTTATTAAAAGGACACTCTAAGATTGTTTCTAAAGCTTATCTCAGTAACCAATCTATGGATAAAGGTCAGATGCTCCATGATGTACAACCGGGAGATTAACATTTGGCTATAATCATTTAACTGAGTCAGATGACCTGGGGTATACCAGGCTATACCCAGTGAAAGTTCTTGACTTAAATTCTTGCTTGTGACCTTACTAATACCTGCTGCTGCTGCTGCTAAGTCGCTTCAGTCATGTCCGACTCTATGCGACCCCATAGACGGCAGCCCACCAGGCTCCTCCGTCCCTGGGCTTCTCCAGGCAAGAACACTGAAGTGGATTGCCATTTCCTTCTCCAGTGCATGAAAGTGAAAAGTGAAAGTGAAGTCGCTCAGTCATGCCCGACTTCCAGCGACCCCATGGACTGCAGCCCACCAGGCTCCTCTGTCCATGGGACTTTCCAGGCAAGAGTACTGGTAGCTATTTTTTTTTTTTTTTAATGTAGCTTGTTTCAGAAGATTATTTCTTATGTTACCAAATGTGTGACTAAGCCTGTGATAAAATGCTAATATGCAGTTCCTTATGAAATCAATAATTGTAATAATGTAACACTAGATATGAGAAGGAACAAGAGGAAATATTTTTCTGGATCAAGAGGCTAGTAAGACAGGTATGGTCCAGAGACGTTTGCTACTTACAAGGCCTGGTCTAGTGACAACACTCTGAATGGCTTGTCAATGGAATCTTTGTTAGACCTGGGAAAGAGCCTTCCCAGCACCGTGGGACACACTGACCATGAAATGCTCCCAAAACATGGTCAAATATGTGGCTATGAAGGAGCCTTGCTGACTGGAATGTGGCCCTTGCCAGCTGCCTCTACAAAGATTAAGTTAAGATCACTACAAGATGCTGACTTTCAACATCCCCTTGAAAGGAGTTCAGGGTGGAGACAAAAAAGTGAGGCACTCTGTGCTCTAGGAGAAACCTGGAAAAACAGGCCTTTAGATAGTCAGAGGTTTTCGGGTAAAGATTTTCATAAGTCCAAATTCTTGCATCTTCTCATACTTAGAGAAAGACTAATGTCACGAACCAATGTCTGGACCTGGTTTTCCTGGCTAGCTCCACAAGAGCTTTCCTACTTCTATTAATCTTTGGGCCCTATATCTTTAACTTTCTTGTTAAGTTTGTTTCTCCAAGTAGTAGTACAACAAGAATATCCCCCAGCCAACACCCAGACAGTGCTGAAACAAACTGCCTTATCATTCTGTGGACTGTCATCTCCCTCTGTAAATGCATCCCGAGGTCCTCAGGCTATTCTCCCTTAGAGATCTTATAAGGGAGACCATTCCCAGTGATAGAAAACCTCAAGAGAGACCACCAACAACCAGCTCACCTGGAAATGTCCCAACACCTCCAGGCCCTGGGAAAAGCCTTCTGTCATATCGCCCAATAAACCTTAGAAAGGACATCCATTCCGTTGGGAAATTGGGTTCATCTCTATCAGCCAGGAGATGTGGTATGGGTTAAAGATTAGGGGAAAAAAAAAAAAAAACAACTTCAGCCAGTTTGGACAGGCCCTCACACAGTTGTCCTGGCAATCCCTACTGCTATTAGAGTTATAGGTGTCATCCCTTGGATCCACCACTCCAGAGTCAAGAAGGCAGCAACTTCCTGTGATGAGGACACCTGGAAAGCAATTTGGGATCCGAAAAACATTCTCAAGGTCCAGTTCCAAAGACAACAGCCCTCACCCACGAAGGACGCTGAGCCCTGTTCTAGTCACTCTAGAAGCTGACTAGTCAATGCATGGCAGAAGCTTGAGGATTCTTCAGCCTTACTCCAGCCACACTCTAGCAGCTGGCTGGTCAATGCATGGTGGAAGCTTCAGGATCTGGCTATCAAAATATCGATGGATTTTCATTGTCAACTCTGGCCTCTATGCCTAATTGGTATTATTGCTGTACTCTTCATTACAGGACCAGCTAGACTCCTTGGCTGAGGTGGTTTTACAGAATAGGAGAGGGCTAGACCTACTAACAGCTGAAAAGGGAGGACTCTGCCTCTTCGTTAATGAAGAATGCTGCTTTTATGTAAACCAATCAGAAATAGTCAGGGACATACCCCAACAGCTAAGGGAACAAATCATAAAAAAGAGAGAGAAACTACCTAATTCCTGGGGTAACTGGAACAATATCTGGAGCTGGGCATCATGGCTTCTCTCTTTAACCAGTCCTCTCTTCATGTTCTTTGGGGAGCTCTTGTTTGACACTTGTATTCTCAATGCTATTATCCAGTTCATAACCTCTCGAATTGAATCTATAATATTACAAATGGTAACAGCTCCATATAGCCCCCTAAATGATGGGGAGCTCTGAACGTCCTACCAAAACATGAGATGATGCTTTCTACAATGAGTGATAGAAGCATCAAGATGGGGGAATGAAGAGGAAAAGTTAAAATTTTACATAACCTCCTGCTCCTTCTGCCTCTGTAACTCAGCTTGCTCCTTACAAAGTCTGGATCATGTAGGTCACATAGTCTCAGAAAGTGGGGACTCACAATACTAGGAACTGGAGCTTATCTCCCTCACCCTTGTCCTGCTCTTTCCAATTGCCCAGCCCCTCCAAACCTGCTTAATCATGCCTGTCTGTGTATAAAAACACTGCAACCCCTTTGTTCAGGGCTCAGAGCTTAGAGTGTTAACTCCTCTGGGCCCACTGGCATAATAAACCTGAGTTCTCCAACTCTCCGAGTGTGGGGTTTGGTTTCTCAAGTACTGGTTTCTTCAACAGGAGGAGAAGTGGACAACAGAGAATGAGATGGTTGGATGGCATCACCAACTCATGGACATGAGCTTTGGCAAACTCTGGGAGATGATGAAGGACAGGGAAGCCTGGCATGCTGCAGTCCATGGGGTCACAAAGAGTCACACACAACTGAGCAGCTGAACAACAGGATGCCAATGCCCATTGTATGTGTTCCAGACTTTGCTCAGTCCTCTGAATCATCCTCACACCCAGAGGAGGTGCAGAGGGACCCAGCACTTACACCAAGGCTGAAGTTGCCAGAAGACTCAGTCCTGAGGGCAAATTGTGAAAACAATCACCACTCAGGGTCATTGTTCACAAGCATGGCGGCTTCACAGATAAAATCGCTTCCATTTTATGCTATTTTTTTTTCTAATTTACAAAGCAAAGAAGTGAGCTTTTATGCTCTTAAGGCAAATCTGGACAAGGGAAGAGGGTTTGTACCGGGGTCCAGCACCAGCAGGATCCAGGGATACCATCAGGATATACGGCATTGGCTAAAAGAGAGAGAGAGAGAGAGAGAGAGAGAGAGAGAGAGAGAGAGAGAGAGAGAGAGAGAGAGAGAAAAGAATGATATGGGGAGACCAAGCTTCAGTGAGCAAGGCCCGTCACTTTATTTTCAGAGGGAGCTTTTATACCTTGAGTTGTACATTGAGCAAAGTGAAAAATGCAGAGTCATGCAGAGTCAGCTCAACATTCCATCAGCATTAACTTTTATCAATACCAGGTTTTTTCCTGCATACTGTTTCATAAACAAGGGTCTTATTTTTGTACATTATCTTCTGGCCCGGAGGCCTGCTGACATTTTATGACCCCTTTTTGATAAAGGTTGGTCAGCTAGAACACTTACTTTTTCTTGAAATGTTTTTTCTTAAATTCCTTAGCCTCCATCACCCTTAAAGTATAGAGTTACATTTTTATGGAGCAAAGGTTCAGTGGGTTACAGCAAAGAAAGAACTTATTAACTAAGTCTAATGTTGCTAATGCTAAGGCCACTACTTGTTTTTTTCTACATCCTAACTATATGTACTCCCAGGAACACAATGGATAAGGGATGTGGGAACTTGGCAGTAAGCACTGGGCTTATTGAAAGTATTCCTTTTATGCACACCTTAATTTCTAGCACTGATATCCTGCTTTTCTCCATCCATCCTGAATTTCTTAATGGTGAACAATCCTGGGCAGCTGCAGTGGCTGAGGACTTGACGGCTACAACATCCATTATTTACTGGTATATTGTTCATTCCCTTAATGAAGGGTTGTTGTTCAGTCACTAAGTTGTGTCTGACTTTGCATCCCCATGGACTGCAGCATGCCAGACTTCCGTGTCCTTTACTATCTCTCAGAGTTTGCTCAAATGCATGTTCATTGAGTCGGTGATGCCTTTCAACCATTCCATCCTCTGTTGCCCCCTTCTCCTCTTGCCCTCAATCTTTCCCAGCATCAGGCTCTTTTCCTGTGAGTCAGCTCTTGGCATCAGGTGGCCAAAGTATTGGAGCTTAGCTTCAGCATCAGTCCTTTCAATGAATATTTAGGATTGATTTTCTTTAGGATTGATTCGTTTGATCTCCTTTCTGTCCAAGGGACTCTCAAGAGTCTTCTGCAGCACCACAGTTCAAAAGTATCAGTTCTTCAGTACTTTCTTTAGGTTCCAACTCTCACATCCCTGCATAACTACTGGAAAAAAACATGTCTTTATCTATATGGACCTTTGTCAGCAAAGTGGTGTCTCTGCTTTTTAATGAAGGGAAACCTCACTGAAATAGATTTGGGAGGGCAGAAAGGGGAGCCCTCATACATGTACCCCTTGAAGTCAGTAAGATTGCACTGGATGAGAAGTACTTTCCATCTCCTACAGGAATGACCCTACTTTATTGCCACCAGCAGGAGGAAGACAGATTTTCTTTTTGCCTCGCCATAGCTCAGACGAGAGACTGTCACAACTTAGCCAATGAAAAGTTACTATATCTTGAACTCCCAGTTTCCTCTAGTGGACTTTTTATTTACAACAGCCCCTCCCAACTTTCCCTTCTCCTCAACAGAAACTTTCCTTTCTTTGCTGGACTTGCATGTGGTTTCCCATAGCTGTGTGTCTCAAATTGCACTTGTCTTCTAGTCCCAAATAGATTTGCTTCACTGGTAAAATAACTGGCTGTTTTATTGCCTTGGGCTAACAAAGCATTTGCAGGGAAATAAAAAATATTACAAACAAAATAAAACCCAAATTAAAATATTAGGTAAAATTTTAAAAAAACTGGGTAAAATTTTTGCTACACCTATAACAAAAGACTAGTACTCTTCAATGTGCAGAGTTCCTACAAATAAGGAGAAAAATAAAACAAAAATCCAAATAGAAGAATTCACCAAGGATATAGACAGCTCACAAGAAATCAATATCAAACGACCTTTTTTTTTCATTTTTTAGATTAAATTCACTTACCAGATAATTCAACCATTTCCAGTGTAAAATTTCATGGTTTTTAGTATATTCCCAAAGTTATGATTCTATTATCATAATTAATTTGAGAACATTTTCATTACTCTCAAAAGAAACTCTGCACCCCTTAGCCATCATCCCTCAATCTTCCTATTCCCCAGCTCCAGGCAATAACTAATCTACTTTCTGTCTTTACAGATTTGCCTCTTTGGGACATTTCATATGTAGCACTGCTGCTGTGCTGCTAATTGCTTTAGTCATGTCCAACTCTTTGTTACCGTATGTACTGTAACCCATCAGGCTCCTCTGTCAATGAGAAGCCTGCACATTTCAACTAGAGAGTAGCCTCTGTTCACTGCTACTAGAAAAGGTTTGTACTGCTCACTGCTACTTACAACAATGAAGACCCAGTGAAGAGAAAAAAAAAAAATCGAGAAGTGTGATTCCTCAAATTTTATTCTTCTTTTTCAGTATTGTTTTGGCTATTTTGGATCCCTTAAATTTGTACACAAATTTTAGAATCAGCTCTTCAAATTCTGCAAAAAAGTCATCAGGATTTTGATAAAGGTTGCATTGAATCTGCATATCAGTTTGGAGAGTACTGCCATCTGTAAATAGTCCTCCAGTTTGTGAACATGAGATATTTGCAAACTTACCTAGTTCTTTAATTTCTTTCATTGTTGTTTGGTAATTTTCAGAGTATAAATTTTGTACTTTTGTTAAATTCATTCTTAAGTTATTCTTTTGAAATCTATAATAAAAGGAAATTGTTTTCTAAATTCCACTTTCGGTTTGCCCACTGCTACTGTATAAAAATATGATTGATTTTTGTATATTGATTTTATATTCTACAACCTTGCTGAACTTGTTTATTACTTCCAATAGTTTTTAGTGGATTTCATAGGCTCAAATGACTTTTAAATATATGAAAAGTGAACAATCTCTCTTAAAATGAGATAAATACAAACAAAAACTATCATGGGATATGGTTTTGTTCACCTACTGCACTGGTAAAGATCTAAAGTGTCCACATCATTATATGAATGTGGTACCTATTAATATTCATATTCTTTATTCAGCAATTTCTCTTCTAGGAGTATATCCAAGAGCAGCTATCTTCCAGTTCATGTGCAGTATCCCTAGGGATGCATAAATAGTATTCAAGTATCATGTGATATATAGGTATGTCACTGTTTGATTCCATTTATATAAAGTTCAAAACCAGGCAAAATTAGTCTGTTGAGAGAAATCAGCATGACTATATCATCATATCATTTAATTAAAACTTTTCAGGATATTTCTTTAAATCATAAGGAGTTCTTCCTTCTCAGCCTAATGAAAATGCCACCATCATCCCCCTCTGCAATAACATAACTCCCCTCTATCATGCAGTTGGATGCTTGCTCTTTAAAAGTTATTATATTATCCTTTTCATAAGCACTGTATCCAATTCAAATTCTGTCCCCCAAAGTTATTACAGTAGCCTCCTACATGGTCTCCTTTATGTCATAATTTCCACTCTAAATTCTCTTCTAGATAGCACCTGATTGATTTTAAAAAGTCACCCCACAAACCTAACTGAACATCTTCAATTGTTTCCAATGGGATGGAGAAATTCCCTCACATGTACATAGGTCTGTATAGAGTTTCTGTTGAACCTTGATATAACTCTGTGAGTAGGTAAGAGTTTAAATTCCCCAGTATCTTGGCACTTGAGGCTCTTCCTAAACCCTATGTTAACAAAGCCACATGATCCAGTATTCAGACAAGTCATCTATTCATTTATAATAAATAGCTGTTGAACCCTTGCAGTCCTCTGCAAGGTATAAAGGAAAACAGATATTGTCTCTGGCCTTTGGACTTTATAATGGGGTGGGTGGTGACTTAACAAGTCAGTGCTGTATGTAATTACAAGAGAATCAGTGCTACAAAGAAAAATAAACAAGGATGACAGTTAAAGAGAATAGAGGGCAACCTACTTGTGCAGGTGGTCAGAAGAGGCTTCTCTGAGAAGGTATCATTTTGAAGCATATATTTGGTTGCTGTGTACAGAATGACCTGGAGAAAGGTGGGAATGAGCCAGGGCAGGAAGCTGTATGGTTGACCAGATAGTTGAACTCTGCTCCTGCTGTTCTTTCTTGGAGTCATACACTCAGTAAATACCTTTTCAGCACCATGTGATGTTCCCTTCATGAAGTATAAACATTCTTGTGTATCTAGACACAGTGTCCCCTCCAGGGGCAAATGCAGTGCCCTGTGCCTGATAGGGTCCAGTTGATATATGTTGAGCCAGGTAGTGTGAAAGACTCTTCTGGTTCTCTTTTTCAGCCAACAGTGTTATGATGGTGATAGTTTCAAACTGTTGGAAAGAAGCCTGGAAGGGGCTTAGTACTCTAACTGGTGATTTTCCTGTGGTTTCAGAAGCAAGTTAAGCCAAGAATGAGCATGGAAAGAGAGTACCTTTTGAGAAACAGGATTCTTGAGACGAAAGTGGTCCTCTTTGGTTCTTCAGGTCCCACTTCCAAAGAAAGAGTATTGCAACAATCTGACTCCCTCCCTACTAATAGGAAGACACTTTAGTGTGGGGTCTACTGAAGCTTCCTGGGAAGCAAGGTGGCCAGACCTCTCTAGTCAGAAGGGGAAAGGAAGGGACTCATAGCCTTCTGGTTGAGGTTTTTAGGGCACCCAGTGGACTGCCTCCAAATGTGCTTCAATGGAATATTAATTATTTTGTATTAAAGTTACTTACAGGCTTTCCAGGTGCCATTAGTGGTAAAGAACCCACCTGACAATGAAGGAGACATAAGAGACTGGGGTTCGATCCCTGGGTTGGGAATATCCCTTGGAGGAGGGCACAGCAACCCACACCAGTATTCTTGGCTGGAGAATCCCATCGACAGAGGAGCCTAGTGGGCTACAGTCCATAGGGTTGCAAAGAGTCAGACCTGACTGAAGTGACTTAGCATGCATGCACAGTTATGTAAGAAAGGGTCACTGCAAGAGGGACACTCTGACCTTCCCCTCTGTCTCCTTAAAAATAGGAAAAAATCTCCCATGTGAAAATTGCTGAAACCATGCAACTCAGATTGGGACTTGAACTCAGTTTTAACTGAGATCACACACATGGTCTCAGGACTTAATGAAACTCAGGTTCTTGATGTCTCATCACAGAAAGAATTCAGTGAGAGACAAAGTGATGGATAAGAAGTGGATCTATTTAGAAAGAAACATTCCACTGACTTGTCAATTTTTACAGGGGTGGGTAATTTCATAAGCTAATGAGTGGGAGGAGTATTTTAGCTCTTTTGGGGAAGGAACGGGGATTTCCAGGAATAGGGACCACCACCCATTTTTTGACCTTTATGGTTCGCCCTTGAACTGTTATGGCACCTGTGGGTATGTTATTTAGCTTGCTGATGTGTTACAGTGAGCATATACTGAAGCTCAAGGTCTAGTGGAAGTCAACTCATCTGCCATCTTGGACCTATTTGGTTGTGTCCTCGGGCTACCTCATTCTTTTAAAGGTTTCGATACCTTTCTCAGGGTGGCTCAGCAGTAAAGAATTTGCCTTTGGAGAAGGAAATGGCAACCCACTCCAGTATTCTTGCCTGGGACATCCCATGGACAGAGGAGTCTGGGGAGCAACAGTCCATGGAGGGTCTGTTTTTCCACGGAGGGTCAAAAAAGAGTCAGGCAGGACTGAGCAACTGAACAACAAATACCTTTCTTGTACCAGAAATTACAGAGAGATCCTTATCACCAGAAACAAGGAAATCGGGCTGAAAAGCCTGTATAAACAAACCTTGTTAATGTTAAATTTACCATCCTAAGCCCAAATTTTGTTTACATTTTTCACTAATTGAGCATCCCAACCCTATTTGTCAACTCACAAATTTACTTTTTGTCTAAAAAGTATAAAATCTGCCTGCTTTGGCCACCTCATGGATCCAATTTCTATGCGACCTATATGTGCATGCATTCAAATTTGTTTTTCTCCTGCTAATCTGTCAATTTCGTCATTAGTCCACCGCTTAAGAACTCAAGAGGGAAATTTCTCCCTTTCCACTACTGTCTGGGTTATAAACATCTAACATTGTGGCAAGTTTATTTCCCAACGCTTTCTCATTGGTAAGTACAGTGATACATTTTTGTATATCTGTATATCTAAATTGATCCTCTAGTTGGCCTGTGAACTTGCAGTTCTTGCCAAGTGTGTCATCTGAGATGAGCACTTTGTTTCAACAGGCACGTATCACTCTTACTTGGAAGAAAAAGGTGCCAGCAAAATCCCACAGAGCAATGCTAAGCGACAATTGGGCTGCAGGTTACGGTGTAGAGAGCGCTTTCCAATAATACGCCTGTCATTTGACCCGACAACATTGGGGCAGGCGGTTTATTACGAAGCTTTTCGCATTCTAGGAACCACGTCCGCCCAGTGACTCTGGAGGACGCCCGGGTGGTGGTAGGGTTGGGGGAAGGGAGGGCACCGGGCAAGTGGGGGAGGGAAGTGCTGGGCGAGAGTTGAGGGGGTATGAGGACTAGGGGAGAGGAGAGCGCCAGTCTTGGGATTGAAGCAGGTAGAGCTCCAGGCTGGGGTGCGGGGTAGGGATTCAGACCCCGGGTACAGCCTGCGGGCATTGCACTCCGAAGGAGTCAAAACTGTTCCGGACTCTTCCTTCCTCTCCCCCTCTTCCTGCAAACAACCAAGCTGACACGCAAAGGGCGTTTTGAGTGAAACAGAAGGCAAACAAGTTCGCGAGTGACCGTGTAGTGCCTGGCTCCTGTCTTCTGCGGAAAGCCGAGCGAGCTGGCAAGTTTGTGCAGGGGGCGGAATACGGGCAAGGACGGAGTGCGTTGCCAAGCGCTGCAAAGCTCGTCCTCCTCCGCCAGGTAGGGCAGGTGAGTGGGCGAGACCCGAATTTCGGCCGCGGTGGCGCAGTGCGGCGGTGGGGCCCGACTGGGAAGCCCTCAGCGCTGGGTGCTGCGTTTCCTCGGCCACTACAGCTCTGTCAGCGGGTGGCCTTGTCACTGTATTCCGCTTCTTCCAAAGGGGCGGCGTGTGCGACGCAGGTCGACTTGCTGCTTACATTCAAGGACAGGGAGGATCAGTCAGTCGGTGAAAACCCTCCCACTGCGCGAAAACGAAACTTCTAAGGATGCCAGACTTCCGGCGCAATTCGCGCCGTCCCCGGCCCCCCTGCCTCTGGGCCCTTAATGCCGCCTCTCGGAGCGCTGCTGGGACCCAGCCAGGCCCCGCCCCCAGGTGAGAGCCGCGCCCGGCCCCTCCTAGCTGCCAGGCCCCACCCCGGCGCCAGGCCCGGGTCCGCTGTGCTTGGCTACCAGGTGAGTGGTGCCAGGCCCCGCCCTGTTGCACCACCAGGCCCCGTCCCACCTCCAGGCCCTCCTTTATTCGGCCCCGCCCCGCCGCCAGGTGAGCAGCCTCTAGCCGGGTCCTGCCGCCAGGCCCCGCCCTCTGTCCTCTAGGGCCCGCCCTCCAGCTGGAGCGCCTGCGCAATACGGCCCGTCGGGCCGGGGCCGGGCGGCGCTGCCGGTGCAGTCGGCGGGCGCAGTGCGCGTGCGCCGTGCGGTCGGGGGCGGGCGGCGGCGGCCGCGGAGCGGAGCGGGGGCGGGGCGGCGCCGTCTGGCTCGGTCGGGCCGGGGCGGGAGCGCGGCGCGGGACGGCAGGGCCCAAGGGCTGCGGACGGCGGCCTAGGAGGCCAGCAGGTGAGGCCTGTGCACCGCCGGGGAGCGGGCGCCGCAGCGGGACCGCGGGCGGGGCGCGTTGAGGGGCGGTGGCGCCCGGGGAGCAGCGGGCCGCGGCGCATTGTCCGGGCGGCGGGCGGCGCCTGTACAGCGCCCCCTGCCGGCCGGGCTTCGGGCGGGGGCCTCGGGCTCGGGCAGCGCGCCTTTGTTCGCCGCCCCCGCCAACATGGCCGCCGCCCCCGGCCCGGCCGGCCAGCCCCGCGCGCTTTGTTCGGGAGGCCTCGGCACTCGAGCGGGCGGGGGGCGCGGGGTGGCTGGGCCCGGGGAAGGGGGGCAATGCGGCGGGCGCTGGCGTGGGGGGGCGGGGCGGGTGAGTGTTGCATAACCTGGCCTGGGCGGGGGAGGAAGGAATGAGACCCTCGGGGCCTGAGGGGGCCGTGTAGGAGTCCCCTGGGGCGGGGGTGGGGGCTGGACCCCCGGGTGGTGGGAGGGGATGTAATGGGGGAGGGGTTCGGCCCTCGGGGCGTGGGGAGGGGCTGGGGCGGAGGGTGGAAGGAGGTGGGGGTGGAAAGGAGGACTGGTCTCTGTAGCTAGAGGGGCGCTGGAACCTGACCACTGAAAGGGGAGGGGGTTCTCCGAGATCGGGACCCTCCGGAGGCCTGGCGTTGCTCTCCTACCCAGGGCTGTGTACCTACGACGGCGTAACCTCCCGGGTGGCTGCCCGGGGTTCTGCAGCAGTGGGCTTGGCGGAGAAGGTGGTTTTTCGGGGCTCTCGGTAAACCCCCCCCCATTTCCCCCGCCCCCTTGGCTGCCTGTCCACGCGCCCTGGGCAGCTCTGCGCGGGACTAGCCGACGGCGGGCGTTTCTGCACACGCACACTCAAACACACACACACACACTTTTCTTTTTCATCACGAGTGACCTTGAGCGCATTCCGCAAGCATTTGCTGAGATTAATCGCACGGCGCGGAAACTGCGCAGTGCCTACGGTTTGGCTCTGTTCGTTTTTCCTGTTGGGGATGCGTTGTCGACTTTACCGAATTGAATTTTAGTGATGGCCTCAGCCATAATGCCACGAAATAGGCACCCCAAATCTGTTTACGCAGTTGCTTCACGCTTCTTTGCTTTTTTTATGATTTGTGGGTTGGGATTCCTGGTTTTGGAGAGGGTTTTCCATGCACGTTGAAGTAGCAAATACAGATCTGCTGTACGTCAGAAAGCAACCCTCAATACATTAAAGTGTTAAAGGATTGCGCTGTATAACATGACTTCTGCCAAAGACGACATACCTCCCCAAATGCGAATTCCTATATAACTTCTGTTGGAATTTTCTGGAAGGAACTCTGCGGTCTGAAGGGATTGATGGAGAGTACAGTAATTGCCTTCTACATACCTTTGTTAGGAAATGAAAACTAAACCTGTACTTGAGGGTGTGTATACCAGGACAGATTGAGTCTGTTAACGTTCTTAGAGGTTGTGAACTTTTAAGAGGCTGTGAAATTTCAGATGAGGGTCAAGTGAGATGAGGAAGCTTCTGCCCTTCCCCCAATCCTTGGGTAAGAAGCAGATACCAAAAAATGGTAGCTAACAATTTACAGAACCTTTATTATCAGACTTGGTTTGTTGTTGAGCAGCTAAGTCGAGTCCCACTCTTTTTGTGACCTCGTGGACTAACCTACCAGGCCCCTGTGTTCATGGGATTTGACTTGATAATTACATGTAAAGGTCGTTAAATGTTTGTCAGAATCGTCGATAGTAGGTGTGTGTTTCTTGTGAGAAAATAGAATTTCTTTGAGTAGCAAAATGGTTACTTCAGAATGCTGTGAAATGAATTAAGGAAAGAGATCTTCAGTCATCTCTGTGATTAACTTAAGAGTTTTTCTTTTTTTTTTAAGATTTTCGATGTTCCCCAGTACTGTTTCTATATTTACTAGTTCAGAACCTAGCCATAATATTTACTTTGTTTTGGGTATATATATGAAGGAGCGTTTAAGGTGGTATTCTTTGTGACACTCGTGCTAAGAAATGCTACAGGAAAATCAAAGGAGTCCTTGGTCACCTTAGTTTGGGAAACCGTGTTATGTTCTTTTCCTTTTCCCCCAGGGTAACAATTCACAGTATCCGGTTAGTGGTGCTGAGAAATAGTATCAACATTGTTTTCCATATTTAACCTTGTATAGTTTGTTGTTTTTAGTGTAATATCTAGTAACACTCATGAAATCTAGGTAATGGTGAAATGTTGGTCATTGATGTCCTTACAGGTAATGGTACCACTCTCGTAAATCCTGGAGTGGAAGGTTGATGTGATTTTTGTTCGCCTGTGCATCCTGTGGGAAAGAGTACCTCAGATTTGACTCTTAACGGCATTGATATGATATAATTATGAGCTATTAATTTGAAATCTTAACTAGAAGAAATTTAATTATGCAGTGTTCTCTCTTCCCAATGACTTATCTGATTGTATACAGTTAAACTCCATTGGCTGTACTCCTTAATTGTTAGCATTTTTTCCTCTGGTATGTTAGAAACACATAAAAAGGATACTACTGTTTAGGAAGAATTATGGTGGATTATTGCAGACATTAAAAATAACAGTGTTGTTGGATGTTTCTTTTGAATTAGCAGAATTCTAATTTGTTGAGAAAAATATATATCATGGAAATACTTGCTTATATTTATTAGATGCTTAATTGTGTTTTTTTCTTTCCTTTGAACAAAAAGAAATTGGAAATGAGGAATCCATTGTGAAAAAGATGTGAGCTCTGGAGTTGGACGTGGAGATCGAATGGCCTTCAACTCTGAAGAGTCTGGGTTGAAATGCAACCCCACTCCTTACTGGTCCAAAGCCACATACCTGATTGATCATATAGCCCTTCTAAGTGCTATTCTTCAACTGTAAACTGGGATGAAACCTATCATGTAAGGCTATTACAATAGTTAAATGAAACGGATGTGTAGAGTTCCCAGTACAGTTCCTGAAATGCAGCAGCTGGTGCCAGTCATTGTTGATTTCCTTCTTCTCCATGCTTTTGAACTTTGCTATAGTTATTAGCATTTTTTTTTAACAATAGGTTGTGTAGTTGTGTTTCTATTAAATTTTTAATTAAATCTTTATTGAGTGCTTATTTTTTGGCTTTAAAATTGTCGTAAGTCAGATATGGGCATGATACATGAAGATGCGTCCTTAGAGACTTTACAGCTTGGTAGGGAAGATACCCAGGCATATGGACAGAAGGTGATGTTCCTGCAGGGTTAAGAATATAGGTTAGAGGAAAGCAGTCTAGATGAAGGAACAACAGGCAGAGTCATGAAGAGTGTTAGACCATTACAATCAAAAGTTCTGCTGTGTTATCTGTTACTTCCATGTGAGTGATTCCTACGGCTTCTGGATATCATAAGTTCCATGTGGGTGTTGATCATACAACTGCTGACACCACCTAAGTTTGACATGATCAGTCTGTCTAGGAATGAATTTGGGGCCAGATTTTAAATAATTCAACATATCACATTAAGGTGGTTGCTGTTTTATTCGAAGGGTAGTGGTGGTGGGCGGGTGTGGGGAGCCATCGAAAGGCATTAAACCTTCTGAAAGATGGATTGAAGGAATCTACCAGTGTTCCAGCTCAAGTTTACAAGAGTCTAGCCTGTTGAATAAGGATAAAGTAATTTGAAGCAAAGGCAGTTTGTCTGGAGACACTAAAATGTTAAATGTGTTGACTTTTTTGGGGGTGGGTGGGTGATAGAAAAGGATCAATTCATCATAGATATTGTTTTATCTATATGTTGAGGGAATAAATAAAGAGATTAATGAAGTGTTTGAATACCACTTAAAATGTTTTTAGATTGTAGTAATAAAAAGCAGGACAAACTCGTTAAACTTAGATTATATTTGTTTGCTTATATTTGTTGTTCAGCTTGCTTATAGTTACATCCTTATAACTTAGGTTTACTATTTGGACCTGTCTGCAAATGATCTGCATATTTATTTATAGATGGTCTATATAGTTACAGACTCGTATGTCTATATGACCTCAGTTCAGTTCAGTCACTCAGTCACGTCCGATTCTTTGCCACCCCGTGAATCACAGCACGACAGGCCTCCTTGTCCATCACCAACTCCCGGAGTTCACTCAAACTCATGTCCATCGAGTTGGTGATGCCACCCAGCCATCTCATCCTCTGTTGTCCCCTTCTCCTCCTGCCTCCAGTCCCTCCAGCATCAGGGTCTTTTCCAATGAGTCAACTCTTCGCATGAGGTGGCCAGAGTATTGGAGTTCCAGCTTCAGCATCAGTCCTTGCAATGAACACCCAGAGCTGATCTCCTTTAGGATGGACTGGCTGGATCTCCCTGCAGTCCAAGGGACTCTCAAGAGTCTTCTCCAACACCGCAGTTCAAAAGCATCAATTCTTCAACGCTCAGCTTTCTTCACCGTCCAACTCTCACATCCATACACGACCACTGGAAAAACCCTAGCCTTGACTAGATGGACCTTTGTTGGCAAGTAATATCTCTGCTTTTCAATACGCTGTCTAGGTTGGTCATAACTTTCCTTCCAAGGAGTAAGCGTCTTTTAATTTCATGGCTGCGATCATGATCTGCAGTGATTTTGGAGCCCCCCAAAATAAAGTCTGACACTGTTTCTACTGTTTCCCCATCTATTTCCCATGAAGTGATGGGATCAGATGCCATGATCTTCGTTTTCTGAATGTTGAGCTTTGAGACAACTTTTTCGCTCTCCTCTTTCACTTTCATCAAGAGGTTTTTTAGTTCCTCTTCACTTTCTGCCATAATGGTGGTGTCATCTGCATATCTGCTGCTGCTGCTAAGTCGCTTCAGTCATGTCCGACTGCAACCCCATAGACGGCAGCCCACCAGGCTCCCCTGTCCCTGGGATTCTCCAGGCAAGAACACTGGAGTGGGTTGCATTGCTTTCTCCAGTGCGTTAAAGTGAAGTCACTCAGTCGTTTCTGACTCTTTAGTGACCCCATGGACTGCAGCCCACCAGGCTCCTCCGTCCATGGGATTTTTCAGGCAAGAGTATTGGAGTGGGGTGCCATTCCCTTCTCCGGCATATCTGAGGTCATTGATATTTCTTCTCCCGGCAGTCTTGATTCCAGTTTGTGCTTCTTCCAGCCCAGCATTTCTCATGATGTACTCTGCATAGAAGTTAAATAAGCAGGGTGACAATATACAGCCTTCACGTACTCCTTTTCCTATTTGGAACCAGTCTGTTGTTCCATGTCCAGTTCTAACTGTTGCTTCCTGATCTGCATATAGGTTTCTCAAGAGGCAGGTCAGGTGGTCTGGTATTCCCATCTCTCTCAGAATTTTCCAGTTTATTGTGATTCACAGTCAAAGGCTTTGGTATAGTCAATAAAGCAGAAATAGATGTTTTTCTGGAACTCTTGCTTTTTCCATGATCCAGCGGATGTTGGCCATTTGATCTCTGGTTCCTCTGCCTTTTCTAAAACCAGCTTGAACATCTGGAAGTTCACGGTTCATGTATTGCTGAAGCCTGGCTTGGAGGATTTTGAGCATTACTTTACTAGCGTATGAGATGAGTACAGCTGTGCGGTAGTTTGAGCCTTCTTTGGCATTGTCTTTCTTTGGCATTGGAATGAAAACGTACCTTTTCCAGTCCTGTGGCCACGGCTGAGTTTTCCAAATGTGCTGGCATATTGAGTGCAGCACTTTGACAGCATCGTCTTTCAGGATTTGAAATAGCTCAACTGGAATTCCATCACCTCCACTAGCTTTGTTCGTAGAGATGCTTTCTAAGGCCCACTTGACTTCACATTCCAGGATGTCTGGCTCTAGTGATGACACCATCATGATTATCTTGGTCATGAAGCTCTTTTTTGTACAGTTCTTCTGTATATTCTTGCCACCTCTTAATATCTTCTGCTTCTGTTAGGTCCATACCATTTCTGTCCTTTATCGAGCCCATCTTTGGATGAAATGTTCCCTTGGTATCTCTCATTTTCTTGAAGAGATCTCTAGTCTTTCCCATTCTATTATCTTCCTCTATTTCTTTGCATTGATCGCTGAGGAAGGCTTTCTTATCCCTTGCTATTCTTTGGAACTCTGCATTCAGATGCTTACATCTTTCCTTTTCTCCTTTGGTTTTCGCTTCTCTTCTTTTCTCAGCTATTTGTAAGCCCTCCCCAGACAGCCATTTTGCTTTATTGCACTTCTTTTCCATGGCGATGGTCTTGATGCTTGTCTCCTGTACAGTGTCACGAACCTCCGTCCATAGTTCATCAGGCACTCTATCTCTCAGATCTAGTCCCTTAAATCTATTTCTCACTTCCACTGTATAGTCATAAGGGATTTGATTTAGGTCATGCCCGAATGGCCTACTGGTTTTCCCCACTTTCTTGAATTTAAGTCTGTATGACCTACTTATCCATATATTAACTAATCATATCTAAATTAATATTCCTAGCATGAGTTTTAGGTCTTGACACAAGGGTAAGAATGGTCTTTTCCCTGTGTACAGGGTTGATTTGTTACTGGATACTTCCCTTTGCTTCCTCTCCTTTAGGATCCCTGTGGACCTATGGAATTTTATGTATGCAGGGTGTCTTAATCAAGTGGTCATCGTTCTTTTTCCTCAGCTTGTCCTAGTTTGGTCACGGCTTGGTGCTTTCAAACTAGTTTTCTTCCCTTGGATGTGACCCTGTTAACCTTTGAACTGTTTCTTGCTCATGTTACAAGGTGTCTGAAACTCACTTTGCTTTTTCTGCCCAATATCTATCAACCAGTTCTTTCAGCTCTTTTTATCAGGCAGTGGAGTTTAGATACCAAAATCTGGTGCTGTGTGTCCTTATTGCCATTGAGATGCCCTTGCTGTCATTGGACAGACTTGGGAAATACTAGTTTTGATTTTGTGTTGCTAATTCCAGTTCACATTTAACTTCATAGGGTTTTTTAATTTGAGTTTAATCCTTCTCTAATGTTAAAAATTTGCATTCTTATCAACTTTAGTTACTTTCCTTTATCCTACAGTATAAGCATAGTAGTTCGAAAACTTTTTAACAGTAGAATGATTGTGGGTTTCTATTTTATTCTCTTTGTTTTAAAAATGTTTACATTCTGAATATAGAATTATTTGAAGACATTTTTTCTCTGATTTTGTAATCAATTTGAGTATTAGTTTGGTTTATTTGAATGAAATCTGTAATATTTAAGGATTGCTTTAATGTTTTTCTAAACGTATTTTTTTCTGTGTGTAAAACATTTATACAGTTCCACAGTCAAATCTGCATTATAAAGGTGTTCACATTCTCCCTTCTTTTCCTGTCTCGAAAAGGTTCTCCTCCTCCATTTTAATTTCTGGCTTATTTTTCTACTTAGTTTTGCAATATAAGGAAACATTTTTTTTACCTGCTTTTCTTAAAAAAATAAAAAAGTTTGTGTTTCCAAAAAGCTTGTATACACTGTTGTTTCTTCCTTTTTACTTAATATATTCTGGAGATCACTTGATATACACTTCTATATTCTTGGTAAGTACTCTTTTGTGCTTGTAGTTCATTTCCTAAATATATATATAATATTTATATTCTGCTGCTGTTAAAAAATTATTGCAATGAATGACCTTGTTCGATACATTGTTTAGTATTTGATCAGATATAGTTTCAAGATAGTGAGATTGTTGGGTAAAAGGTAAATATGTCTATATTATAATTTGTTAGTGTCAGAAATTGCCTGTTTAAAAACAAAGGCAAATCTAATTGTATCACCGTTTGGGTAAAATTCTCAGTGGCTTCCCGTTGCTTTAAGGACAGAGCTTCATAGCGGCCTCAACGGTGTGCATGATTTTCATCCTCTGGGCCTTGACCCCACCTGTCCTGCCTCTCCCGTTGCACCAGCCACACAGGTGCTTCTCATATCTCCGGTGCCCGTCGTCATCTCTGCCATCATATCTCCGGTGCCCATCGTCATCTCTGCCATCATATCTCCGGTGCCCATCGTCATCTCTGCCATCATATCTCCCGTGCCCGTCGTCATCTCTGCCACTAGGGAGCGTGCCCTTGTTCTTTGCCTCTTCCTGGAATGCTTTTCTGTCCAAATTTCAGTTCTTCTTTGTCTTCCTTGTCTCAAGCATCATTTTCTGATGAAAGCTGTTTTGATGAAAGTGTTTGTAAATTTTATAATAAAGGTAGAATAGAGAATCTCCATATAAAGGTAGAATAGAGAATCTCCATATATCTATCACTCACTTATAGTAACCATCAATTTTCTGAAGGTTTTGAAGTTTTTTCTTGACTTTCGTCAAGTCCTCATAATAGAGACATTGCTGTCCTTCCAAGTGCTTATCAAAATTACAGGGTTATGTTTGTTCACATGATTTAACGAGGTTTTGTTTTCTCAAAAAGGCTGAGCTTCATGAAAGTAGAGATTCTTAATTGTTTTTGTCCATCAATACTTTTCTGGTCCTTAGCTCAGTTCTTGGGTTCTGAGAGCTCACATCCGCTGGGCCCTAGCTAGCATTGTCCAAAGGCAGATTGAGGCTGTATGGTTAAATGTGTGGTTTTCTCTCCAGGTGTCTGTCAGATAGTCTTATTCAGAGATCTCAGTTAATAGTGTAGGAGCTGGCGATGCAGCTTGTGTGCCTCATGTTAGAGTTGTAGTCCATAGGACAAGAATTTGAGAAAGAAAGGTGGAAGTGCCTTGGGGGAGAAAACAGACTGGAAGCCACAGCAAGACGGATGGAAAGCTGTGTCAGTTGTGTTACTTCTGACATTGGTTGTGTGGGCATCCGAAAGAGCTGGGCCTTTGTCTTGGAGCTGACCACACACACTTGGCCCAGGAGACAGAGACCCAGGGAGCCTGGGGGAAGGTAGAGTAGCTGTTGCAGCCTCGCGTCAGTGAGGCAGATGGGGAGTTAGTGAGTGCAGACGTCCTGCCAGATGCCCTCCGTCTGCGGCACAGTAGCCTCTGTGGCCCACCCAGTCCTGAAACAAATGGAAGGGAAAGCCTGGGAGTGCAGTTTAGCCTGGCCAAGTTAAAACATTACAAAGCAAAATGATGAGCTCAGGGTTTTAAATTCCCAGTGAGGGTTCCACATAAGGGACCTGAAAGCTTCTGTGACTGCCCTAATACTGCAAATTGAATTCCCTGTTAGTAGGTGAGAACTTGGATTGATTAGGAGTGGAATCCTGAAAATTGGATTAGAGACATATGGTCAGTTTCTGTTTTGGCTGGAGATCTTGAACACCTAAATTCTGTTGGGCTACCTTTGCCACTAGAAACAGCCTTTTCATCCCCTGTCTGAACTTAATCTCTGTCTGAAAAACCTGCATTTGGCTTCACCTAGAATCTTTCCAGAATGCCCCAAAGGATGAGGTGCCAGGTGTGATTTCATGAAGAGGTAGACCTACCCTCCAAAAGAGTTTGCCTGGGGAATAATTGTGGGAATGGATGTTAAGGGTGTGAGATGATGGTGGAGGGAATGTCAAGTTGGATTAGGCCAGATTTATTGATGTGGACAGGACACTGAACTGGGATCTGTAAATGCTGTGGTGACAGTTCCATCTTGGGCTGGAAGGTCTGTTAAATGTTCTTTTTTATTTAGAATTAATCATTGGGTTATAATAGGTAATTTTTGGTGACCCTGGTATTTTTGTATAATCTTAAAAAGTTTTGCTTTAAATGGACTCAGTTCAATTCAGTTGCTCAGTTGTGTCCAACTCTTTGCGAGCTCATGGACTGTAGCACACCAGGCCTCCCAGTCCATCACTGACTCCGGGAGTTTACTCAAACTCATGTCCACTGAGTCGGTGATGCCATCCAACCATCTCACCCTCTGTTATCCCCTTCTCCTCCCGCCTTCAACCTTTCCCAGCATCAGGGTCTTTTCAAATGAGTCAGTTCTTCACATCAGGTGGCCAAAGTATTGGCATTTCAGCTTAAACATCAGTCCTTCCAATGAATATTCAGGACTGATTTCCATTAGGATGGACTGGTTGGATCTTCTTGCAGTCCAAGGGACTCTCAAGAGTCTCCAACGCCACAATTCAAAAGCATCAATTCTTCGGTGCTCAGCTTTCTTTATAGTCCCAACTGTCACATCCATACATGACAACTGGAAAAACCATAGCTTTGACTAGATGGACCTTTGTTGACAAAGTAATGTCTCTGCTTTTCAATATGCTATCTAGGTTGGTCATAACTTTTCTTCCATGGAGTAAGCGTCTTTTAATTTCATGGCTGCAGTCACCATCAGCAGTGATTTTGAAATCCCCAAAAATAAAGTCTGCCACTGTTTCTCTGTTTGCCATGAAGTGATGGGACTGGATGTCATGATGTTAGTTTTCTGAATGTTGAGCTTTAAGCCAACTTTTTCACTCTCCACTTTCACTTTCATCAAGAGGCTCTTTAGTTCTTCTTTACTTTCTGCCATAAGGGTGGTGTCATCTGCATATCTGAGGTTATTGATATTTCTCCCGGCAGTCTTGATTCCAGCTTGTTTTTCCTCTAGCCCAGCGTTTCTCATGATGTACTCTGCATAAAAGTTAAATAAGCAGGGTGACAGTATACAGCCTTGACGTACTCCTTTTCCTATTTGGAACCAGTCTGTTGTTCCATGCCCATTTCTAACTGTTGCTTCCTGACCTGCATGCAGATTTTTCAAGAGGCAGGTCAGGTGGTCTGGTATTCCCATCTCTTGAAGAATTTTCCACAGTTTATTGTGATTTACCCAGTCAAAGGCTTTGGCATAGTCAGTAAAGCAGAAATAGATGTTTATCTGAAACTCTTCGTTTTTCAGTGATCCAGTGGATGTTGGCAATTTGATCTCTGGTTCCTCTGCCTTTTTTAAAACCAACTTGAACATCTGGAATTTCACGGTTCATGCCAGACTGTAGAAGCCTTTCTTGGAGAATTTTGAGCATTACTTTACTATCGTGTGAGATGAGTGCAATTGTGTGGTAGTTTGAGCATTCTTTGGCCTTGCCTTTCTAAAGTATTGTAATGAAAACTGGCCTTTTCCAGTCCTGGGACCACTGCTGAGTTTTCCAAATTTGCAGGCTTATTGAGTGCAGCACTTTCACAGCATCATCTTTTAGGATTTGAAATAGCTCAACTGGAATTCCATCACCTCCACTAGCTTTGTTCATAGTGATGCTTCCTAAGGCCCACTTGACTTCACATTCCAGGATGCCTGTCTCTAGGTGAGTGATCACACGATCGTGATTATCTGGGTCGTGAAGATCTTTTTTGTACAGTTCTGTATATTCTTGTCATTTCTTCTTAATATCTTCTGCTTCTGTTAAGTCCATGCCACTTCTGTCCTTTATTTGAATCCATCTTTGCAGGACATGTTCCCTTGGTATCTAATTTTCTTGAAGAGATCTCTAGTCTTTCCCATTTTATTATCTTCCTCTATTTCTTTGCATTGATCACTGAAGAAGGCTTTCTTATCTCTCCTTGCTATTCTTTGGAACTCTGCATTCAAATGGATATATCGGTCCTTTTCTCTCTTGCTTTTTGCTTCTCTTCTTTTCACAGCTATTTGTAAGGCCTCCTCAGACAGCCATTTTGCCATTTTGCATTTCTTTTCCATGGGGATGGTCTTGATCCCTGCAATGCCACAAACCTCTGTCCATAGTTCATCAGGCACTCTATCAGATCTAATCTCATGAATCTTTTAAATGGAATCAGTAAGAGATAAAAGTAATCTTATGTGCTTTCTCTTCATAATTACTCTTCACCACAAGTTTTAGTCCATAAAGTAGTGTTCACTTAAAATGCATTACCTTTAAATAAATAAATAATTTACATAACTGTGGGACTATAATTTGGTAGAATTTTTTGGAAAGTGGCTTCACTGAAGAAATATAAATTGCTTATGCTCTGTTTTCATTTTTTAATTGGAGTATAGTTGCTTTACAACTTTCTGTAGTTCCTGCTATAGAAAAGCGTGCATCAGCTGTAAGTATGCATGCATCCCTTCTCTCCTGAGCCTCCCTCCCACCCCCTGCGGCCCACCCGTCTAGGTCATTGCTGAGCTCCAAGTCGAGCTTCCTGTGCTCTAAAGCAGCCTCTCAGTAGCTAGCTATCGTACAGATGGTAGTGTGTATATGTCAGCGTGACTCTCTCAGTCCACCCCCCACCCACCCAAAGTCCATCCTCTACATCTGCATTTTTGTTCCTGTTCTGCAGTTTGGTTCCTCAGTACCATTTTTCTAGGTTCCATGTATATTCCATGTATATATGATATTTGTTTTTCTAACTTCCCTCTGCTGTATGACAGATGCTGTGTTCATCCACATATTACAAATGACCCAATTTTGTTCTTTTCTATGGCTGCTGAGTAATATTCCATTGTAAATATGCACCACATCTTTATTTATTCATCTGTCAGCGGACATCTAAGTTGCTTCCACATCCTTGCTGTTGTAAACAGTGCTGCTGTGAACATTGGGGTACATGTGTCCTTTTGAATTACGGTTTTCTCAGGGAGTATGCTCAGTAGTGGGATTGCTGAGTCATATATGGTAGTTTTGAGAGTAGCGTTGATGTCTACTCAAATGGATACCAAGGTGAAGGTAAGAAGCGGGAGAGAGGGAGGGAGAAAAAGAGGAAGGAATTACTGTTCCTTTGGCCTTCATCACCCTCAGCATCACCTTTGGGCTTCCCAGGTGGCTTTGTGATAAAGAATCTGCCTGCTAATATGGGAAACTCAGGAAACACTGGTTCGATCTCTGAGTCAGGAAGATCCTCTGGAGGAGATGGCAACCCACTCCGATATTCTTGCCTGGAAAGTTTCATGGATAGAGGAGCCTGGTGGGCTGCAGTCCATTGGGGCGCAAGGAGTCGGGCACAACTGAGTACACACAGATGATACTTTTATTCTTAGTTACTTAAGGATCCTCCACACTGTTCTCCATAGCGGTTGTGTCTGATTAATAGTAGCCAATTCCCTTTTTGGTTTAAGGACAGTTGACTTCTCAGAGTCTTACCTTTGTTTTTTTTTTTTTTCAGTGAAATATACTGAAAGTACAGAAGTAATTACAAATCTGTGGTTTGTGACATACTACCCATGCAGCTGTTACTCATTTTTGTCATTCATTTCATTCACAAGGTCACATATAGTTGTGGTTTGTTTATGAATTTAATGATTTACTCATGTATTATCCATGGCTCTTCATTCTCCTGCTGATAAATGTTAGGTTGTTCCCACTTTGAGACTGTTCAGTTCCCCCCAAGGACAAGAAAGGAAGTTTGGATTAGGTTTTGCAGTATTGGGAGAAATACTTGTGAGAGAGTGAACAGCCCCTTGCAGGTCTGATGCGTGTGGAAGAGAAAGAAATTGAAGAAAATGTCTGGTAACTTAGGACTTAAGTGCTGTTCTAAGAAAATTTTAGCAAGGCCAGTGACATGTCCTCTAGCCAAAGTTGGGACCAGAGGAGTCCCTTGTCCTGCTGAAATGGGCATTCTTTAGCATCCTGCCTATGGCCAGTCATTGGCTAGAACAGCCTGTGGGAAGTATTGGTCGAGGGCAAGGGCCATGATGGATTTAGAACCGAGCATCTCCCGATAATAAGTGATCCAGGAGGCTCATTTCATGAGTGTCACGGGGCTCGGGTACATGTCTCTTGGTTGCTTTTCTGTTGGGTAGACTTAGGAGTAGAATTGTTGGGTCTTTTATGCCTGTGTTCAGTATTAGATAATGCCAAACATCCAGTGTGAGTATACCTATCAGTTTCTTTTCTGGTGAATGCATTCTTGTGACTCCACATCCTCACTAGTATTAAGTTTAAATCTTTTCTGAGAGCATGTGGCAGTATTTTTGCTTTTAGTTTCTGCCTGCAAAGTTAAGTAGTCATGTGATTTGTCTTGGCCAGTGAAGTGTGAGCTGAAGAGACTTGTCACACAGGCTTTAAGAGTAGTGGTGAGATTTGCCATGCTCCCTCCCTCTTGCCAGTGATCATGTTTACAAGCGGAGCTTCTGGCAGTGCAGGTCTTTATGTGTCTAGAGCAAACTGAGAGCTGAGGGTGTGGGAGGAGGCAAGAGGGGAGAAAAGAGGGAGAAGGCAGGAAGTGGGAATTTCTTTGGTCTTAAGCAACCAAGATTTTGTGAGTTGTTTGTAATCATAGCATACTTATTAACCTAGCCTGCCAGGTAGGTAAACTTTTTTTTTCCTTATTTCCAAATACACTTTTATTTTTAAGGGCAGCTTTAGGTTCACAGCAATACTGAGTAGAAAGTACAGAGTTCCCTGTACCCCCTGATCCCACACAAGCACAGCCTCTCCTATTAGCAACATCCTGTACCAGATTGTACATTTGTTAGAGTGGATGAACCTACGTTGACGTCATTGTCATCCAGGGTCACATAGGGTTCTCTGTTCTTTTTAAAAATGTATTTGTTTGTTTGTTTGGCTGTACGAGGTTTTAGTTGCGGCATGCGAATCTTCCATTTTCAGTGATGCGTGCGTGATCTTTAGCTGTGTCATGCTAACTCTTAGTTGTGGCATGTGGGATCTAGTACTAGTTCCCCGACTAGGAACCAAACCTGGGCTGCGTGTGTTGGGAACATGGAGTATTAGTCACTGGACCACCAGGGTTCACTTTTGGTTTTATATAGTCTGGGAGCCTTTACATTTGTAATGTGTATCCACCATTATAATTACATACAGAGTAGTTTCTTTGCTGTAAGAATCTTCTGCATTCTATGTGCTTTTTTTTTTTATTTCTGTTTTGATTCCTTTGTGGTCAGAATACTATATAATTAAAAGCTTATGACATTTTTTTAAAGGTTGCTTTATGGCCTAACATACAATCTGATCAGGTTCTTTTTTTTTTTTTTTTTAATATGATCGGGCTAAGTGGCTTTATTAGAGAAAGCCAAGATTATGGAGGACTTGAGAGTTGGCATTGGGGCCCTTCTTGCCCAAAATGGGCACAACACTGACAGTGCTGGTTCTACTGCGTAGGCTTCTTGGCTCAGTCTGTCTTTTCCTCTTGCTTGGCACCTTCGGAGTCTGACCCTTACTTCCCCAGCAGGGGCCAGGGACCCATGGACCAAGCATGAGGCTGGCTACTTGCAGAGTGCTCAGAACCTCTAACCCACACTGGCCCAGGGTACCCTCATCCTCTCGGGCGTGCCTGCCAGGAGCAGGACTGGATCCTTTGGAGCAGTGCTCTCCAGCGAGAGACTGCATGAGCCTTGATCTGGGCGACTGTCTCTTGGCTGCTCACCTGGAGAGTGTGTAGCTCCTGTGTGTGGACAAAGAGCTGCTTGTTGGCGACTAGAGCGTGGACACTGCTGCTGCTACCACAGATACGGAGTAGAGGGAGAGGAAGGAGTAGTGCGGGCGAGCATGTCCTTTCTGCCTGCTGTGTGCAGCGTCACTGCTCTGATCAGTTTTTGTAAATGACCTGTGTGTGCTTGGAAAGAATGTGCTTGAACATTTGTTTTATATTTGTTAATCAGCTTTGCTGGTTGTGTTAAATTCTTCTTGTCCTTTTATCCCTTTGGTTTGCTGGTTGTATTGGTTATCAAGACAAATGTATTGGTATCTCCTTAAGGATAATTTTTGCTTTATCTATTTTGTGGTTATGTTACTAAGTGTACACATGTTTAACATTGTATATTTTCCTCACCATTGAGTCTTTTAAAATAATGTGTCCTTTAAGGCAAAAGTATTATTAGAGGTAAAGTTCGATTAGCTCAATATTAATGTAATTGCATTATCTTTTCTCTGATTAGTAGGTATAGTGTGTGCCTTTTAGTTTTTATAACTTGTACTTGCAGTCTTTCTGCATACTTTCTATGGATTTTTCTGTTGTCAACAGTACATAGCTGGGATTTAAAAAATCTAAGTCTGACAATATTTCTTGTGGAGTGTTTGGTCTATTGATATTTAACAAAATGACTGACATGAAAGTGAAGTTGCTCAGTCGTGTCCTACTCTTTGCGACCTCGTGGACTGTAGCCCACCAGCTCCTCCATCCATGGGATTCTCCAAGCAAGAATACTGGAGTGGGTTGCCATTTCCTTCTCCAGTGGGTTTAAATATGTTCTTGTGTTTTCTGTGTATTGTACCTGTTTTATGTCTTTTCCCTCATTTCTTTGGATTTTTTTTTTTTTTAACTCTGCTAACCTCAAGGTTACTTAAAACATGCATCTTTGACTTGTCAAAATCTAACGTTTGGTTGTTTCCCCCTCTTTGTGGACGCTGAAACTCCATTTATTTTATTTTCACTTACGTAGCTCAGTTGGTGCTATTTTAACTCTGTGTATATTTTATCTCATACATTATTAATTTGTATGGTAATAGCCATTTATTATTTTTAAAAACCCCTCATTTGACTGTGTCAGATCTTGGTTGCGGCATGTGGAATCTTTGCTGCCACAGGCGGGCTCTTAGTAACTGCCTGTGGACTTTTCTCCATTTGGGGCGTGCAGCCTCACTAGTTTCAGCGAGCGGTCTTAGTTGTCCCACGGCATGTGGGATCTTAGTTAAGTGACCAGGAATCAACGCATGTCCCCTGCATTGGAGGGCAAAGTCCTGACCGCTGGACCTCCAGGGAGCCCCCTAGTACTAGCCATTCACCTTAATCCTTTTCCTTGCTCTTCGTTCCTTGCTGTGATTCCAGTCAGTCCAATTCCAGTTTCGTTTTCCTTCTGTCTGAAGAACACTCTGTTTCTCCCCTGTTGTGTGACTCCTAATAGTGAACTCTATGAGTTTTTGTTAGTCTAAAAATATCTCAAATTGATTTTTCTTTTTGAAGGATATTTTTGATATGTATGGAGTTTTAACTTGTTGGTTTTCTTCTAAGGTGTTGAAAGAAGTTACTGAATTACATTTTCAGCTTTCATTTTTTTTTTTTCTCAAGTAAACTGTCAGTTTAGTATTTGCTGTCATGGATAAAATATTTTTTACTTCATGCTTTTTATTTATTTGGTCTTTGTTTTGAACAGTTTTTGTGATTTTTAAAATTTATATTTTGTGTGTTTATATTTTGTAATTTTTGTATTTTGTATTCTATGTATTTTTTAATTTATATTTTGTGTTTACAGGTCTTACTGAATCTGCGGTAATGCTTTTTATTCTTTTGAGACGTTTGCAGTCATTGTCTTTTAATGTATTTCTGCTGCCCTGTCTCCCAACCCTCCATGCCATTAAAACACTTGTGAGATTTTCCTGATGTTTTATTTACCCTTTGCATGCTTCATTCCTGATATTTCTTCTGATCTCCCTTTGTTCACTAATTTTTAACGAGTCTGCTGCTGCTCGAGACTAGCTTACTGATAATCTGTCCATTGAGTTTATTGTGTTTTTTCACTTCTGGAAAATCTGGTTCTGTGGTAGTTTTCTACCAGAGTTTTATATCTTATTTTTAATCACTTCAAATGTGATAGTTGCAGATATTTTTGCATTTAGCTATTTATTCCTGTAGCCTTCCTCCCATAATTTACTTTAAAGGATAATTTTGTAACTGCAGTAGCCAACAGCCCAGTTCAGTTCAGCCGCTCAGTCGTGTCGAACTCTTTGCAACCCCATGAACCACAGCACGCCAGGCTTGCCTGTCTATCACCAACTCCCAGAGTCCACCCAAACCCATGTCCATTGAGTTGGTGATGCCATCCAACCATCTCATCCCCTGTCATTCCCTTCTCCTCCTTCCCTCAATCTTTCCCAGCATCAGGGTCTTTTCCAGAGAAGGCACTGGCACCCCACTCCAGTACTTTTGCCCGGAAAATCTCATGGATGGAGGAGCCTGGAAGGCTGCAGTCCATGGGGTCGCTGAGGGTCAGACACGACTGAGAGAGTTTACTTTCACTTTTCACTTTCATGCATTGGAGAAGGAAATGACAACCCACTCCAGGTTCTTGCCTGGAGAATCCCAGGAACGGGGGAGCCTGGTGGGCTGCCGTCTATGGGATTGCACAGAGTTGGACACGACTGAAGTGACTTAGCAGTAGCAGTAGCAGCAGGGTCTTTTCAAATGAGTCAGCTCTTATCAGGTGGCTGATGAGAAGTATTGGAGTTTCAAAACTCAAGTATTGGAGTTTCAGCTTGAACATCAGTCCCTCCAATGAACACCCAGGACTGATCTCCTTTAGGATGAATTGATTGGATCTCCTTGCAGTCCAAGGGACTCTCAAGAGTCTTCTGCAACACCGTAGTTCTAAAGCATCAATTCTTCAGCGCTTAGCCTTCTTTATAGTCCAACTTTCACATCCATACATGACCACTGGAAAAACCATAGCCTTGACTAGATAGACCTTTGTTGGCAAAGTTTTTTATCATGCTGTCTAGGTTGGTCATGGAGAAGGCAATGGCACTCCACTTCAATACTCTTGCCTGGAAAATCCCATGAGTGGAGGAGCCTGGTAGGCTGCAGTCCATGGGGTCGCAAGGAATTGGACACGACTGAGCGACTTCCCTTTCACTTTTCACTTTCATGCATTGGAGAAGGAAATGGCAACCCACTCCAGTGTTCTTGCCTGGAGAATCCCAGGGATGGGGGAGCCTGGTGGGATGCCGTCTGTGGGGTCACACAGAGTGGGACATGACTGAAGTGACTTAGCAGCAGTAGCAGCAGCAGGTTGGTCATAACTTTCCTTCCAAGGAGCAAGCGTCTTTTAATTTTATGGCTGCAGTCAACATCTGCAGTGATTTTGGATCCCAGAAACAGTCAGCCACTGTGTCCACTGTTTCCCCATCTATTTGCCATGAAGTGATGGGACCAGATGCCATGATCTTAGTTTTCTGAATGTTGAGCTTTAAGCCAACTTTTTCACTCTCCTCTTTCCTTTCATCTAGAGGCTCCTTAGACGTTAGTGGGTCTTGCTCTTTTTGGTGGTGGTTATTGTTTCAGCTGGTTTTTATTTTGTCTCTTTATGGGTTAATTTACATGGCTGCACATGTAGTAGATTATATTTTTTCAATTGAGATAATTTGGGCTCTGGGATGGTATTCCTGGGGAGGGTTTATGGTTCTGGCAGACATCTGAGGGATCAGGTGGTTTAAGGAAGAGATGAGTTGCAGCTAGGTCTCTTACCATTCCCTCAGATCCCAAGAGCAGTTCAGGATTCCATCTTACAGAGAGATGGATTTACTAGTCCCCTCCTTTCTTTGGTATTCCCTGGGTTCTGGCCTTTGGAATGAGGTTCCCTCACCTTGCACAGTTTTTACCTTTAGCTGCCCCAAACGCTTGGCCATTACCCTCAGGGATAAAAGTGGTTGCAAATTTGGGGTTTACCTCTCAAGGCCCTACCTCTGGAAGCACTATTTTCAAGAATTCTTTGATACCTGCAAGCATGTGATTAGGGTATGTGTCAGTGTGTGTCTTCAAGTTTTGGTCTGTGGACATTTTCAGTCATATACAGTTGTTCCTCAATATCTGTGGGGGATTGGTTCGAGTATCCCCTGAAGAGAGCCATAGATGCTCAAATCTCTTCCATAAAACGACATAGTTTTTGCATGTAACCTATGCACGTCCTCCCATATACTTTGTCATTTCTAAATTACACCAAATGCAACGTAAGTACTGCATAAGTGGTTGCAAATGCAACATAAATGCTGTGTAAGTAGTTACCAGTGCTATGGGGGAACTTTCTGGAATTTTTTTTCCTTTGAATATTCTTTATTTAAGGTAGGTTGAATCTGTGGATGTGGAACTTACAGATACAGAGGGTGAACGATATAACAGTCAAGAAAATAGTGTAGAAGAACCCCCTTTGTCTCTGTGACACCACTCCAGTGATACTTTCTTAAGTTGGATAATTTCCTGGCTTCTGGTATGAGCAAGATGTTCCAAGCTCTTCGTGTATTTCCTCCCCCTTACCTGGAATTAACCATTCCTATAAGAAACCCTGGTTCCCAGTAGTTTTTGTTAGTGTTGTTCTTTCAAATTTTATTTAAATATTCTAGCTTTCAGGTGAGTGGTCTAAATTACCAGTCCATCACCAGTGATGGTAGTCCATCACTACCAGGATTGTCTGTTCTTCATAGTGATTCCTGTGTGTATCTTTGTAAAGACACACCAAAGATTCAGAGTTGTTTTTTTGCCAGTGGTTTTAGGCAGGAGTGGTTTTGTCATGGGTCTTTTGGCAGTCTAGCGAAACCTATGGATACCTTCTCAGAATGTTTCTGAATACAGTAGGTTAAATACAAGGGAGCAAAGGAGAAATAAATTTAAACATTTAAATAGTTAACTAAAATATGAAAACTTTAATTTAGTAATAGTGCTTTTTTGTTAATATATTATGTTGCAGATAAGACATAGATAAACAATTTTTATATTTTAAGGTGCTGAAATGGTAGTTCTTGATGCTTATCAGAAGAGTGAATTGAGGTGGTCTTTGACCTTTCACATTTATTGTTGGTTGTTCGGTCATTCAGTTGTGTCTGACTCTGCGACCCCATGGACTGTAGCATATTGAGCCATAAATAATTGATGATAGGGAATACAGGAGAGCATTATAGATCTGTGGGTCAGTGCATATAATCCTAACATGCTAGCTACTCAGAGTGAGGCTACAGTTTACAGGCTGAAGCATTGTCCTCCATAAAACTGCCCTCACTGCAGATACCAGCAATAAACTTGGGGTCCACAAGCCATCCACATTTCTGACCACCTGGGCTACAAAGTCAGGGGTTCCCATGACCACCTCAGATTTGAGAATTTACTAGAAGAACTCATAGAACTCAGGAAAATGCTCTCCTTATGATATAGTTTCATTGTAGCAGAAAAGGATCCAAATCCATGACCATCCAAAAGAAGAAACAACACAGGACGAGGTCTGTAATGGTCAGAGTGGGGATCATCCAGTTTTCTCTGGTGGAGTCAGGAGTATCACTGTCCTGCACATGGATATGTAACGGTGTGTAGGGCTGGAGTATTGCTGACCAGGGAAGCTTGGCTGTCCAAAGTGTTTATTGGGGCTTTGTTATGTAAGCATGGCTGATTGAATCATTGGCCATAAGGTTGAGCTCAATCTTTAGCGTCTCTCCTTGAAAATTGACTTGTCAGGGGATTCAAAATCCCAGTTCTCTAATCCCCTAGTTGATCTTTTTGGTGAGTCATCTTGTTAGCACAAACTACCTAGGGGATCATAAATCAAAAGCACTCCTGTTACTAAGTACATTCCAAGGATTTAGAAGGTACTTCCTAGGAACTGGGACGAAGGCCAGGCAAACTCTTTGTTTTACAGCAGTCACCAATTCTGTTTTCATAGTTGGATGACTAATTCCCTGGTGGCTCTGGTCATGTCTGTTCTGTGGCAGGCCATGCAACTTAATTTAGAAGGAGTGCATGAGCTTTAAAGCTATTTTGAGACCTGTAACATATGCAGTGGGGGTTGGAAAGATCTGTGATTTCTATTGTTTGAGAAAGTCAGGGATACTCAAATAATATTGTGTTTCATACACATGATGGAAGTAAAAGGAAAATGAAGATAGGATTTTCCCCTTGTCCAACTTCATGGTACTAGTGAATTTTGTCCATGCTTAAGAGCTCTTATATTAGAACTTGGTGTTTAGATGTCTAGTGATTTAGACTGTTTAATGGTTTTGTTTATATTGATAGTTTGGGGCTCTGAAGGCCTTCCAAGTATACTCTTGGTATATACTGGGTATTTAATGATGTTGTGTTCAAATTGAGCCCTTCATTTTAATCTTAAAGTTTTAGCCAAAGGGATGTCAGCACCGGAGGCCTGGAGTGCTGGTTTTACCTACCATCCATTGAAACATTTATGACTGAACTTTCTAGTAAATTCGTTTAGGTACTTAGGAAGGTTCTAAGTTGTAAACCAATGCTTTTTCTTTCCAGATTTATAAAATCTGAAACTGTTGAATCTTTTTCTCTCTCTTACCATTTTATTGTGAAAATTTTCAAACATGTAGAAAAGTTGAAAAAGGCATTTGAACATCTGTAATACTTGCCATCCAGATTCAGGAGTTGCAAATACTTTGCCACCTTTTCTTAATTTATTAAAAAATAAATCTCATCTTAGGAAATAAGCTACAGACTGTTGAGTGCGTGTAGTGAATCTGTGTTGTTGCCACTAGTTCCAAACTCTGCTGTTCTCCTCTGTCTGCTGTTCCCCATCCCCTAAGCTTTTAAAGTGAAATTTCCTCTACATTGAAAGGTTAAAGCTATGGCTTAATTATACCTGTATGTTTTCCATTGAGATTTCATTTGCTAACATTTTGCTCTACTAATATTATTTGTTGAGCCATTTGAAAGTTGAAGTAAATTGCAGGCATCATAACACTTTAAGATTTGGGTGTTTTTCTTTGTATCTTCAATATCTTAGTTAAGAAAATTATTTCTTGTTTAATGTTTAGGTCCTATTCAGATTTTAGCCATATGTCATTTTTCATATAAATATTTGTGTTAACATAAATTCTCCCCCACACTCTGAACCCTCTATGATGACAACTTTAAGACCCTTGTTGGCAGCCCAAACTTAAGCTTACACGTGATGTGTTTGGCCTTTAGTGTTCCTGTGTAGTTTTGCATTGGTGTTGAGACTTGTTTGGAACATGGCACTTTTGCTTAAGCAGCTTTAGGAATTTATAAATAGCACTGTTTGGTGATAGCAGCTGGCAGCAAATATTTTGATATGTAACTTCTGCTTTGTGTTTAATTTTACATCTGAAAATTTGAAACATTCATTTCTTAACCTTTTTGGAGACAACAGCGCTGTGTCATTGATTTTTTTTTTTTGTGTGTGTGTGGTGTCCTTTTCCTCTATGGGCACAATCTGTGTTTTTAATTTTTGTTTGGTTTGTGCGCCACACCGTGTGGCATGTGGGATCTTAGTTCCCTACCAGAGATTGAAGCCATGCCCCCTGCAGTGGGAGCTCGGGGTCTTAACCACTGGGCCACCAGGGAAGTCCCTATGTTTATTTTCAAAGTAAGAAATATTTCTCAGTAATACTTCCTGCAGCCCACTTGCGAGCTGTTTTAATTTCAGTGCCATAGGTTTTTAATTTCCAAAATGGAACAGCTATAGTGTGTGTGCCTCATGGTGGCTGTGTAGGGTGTGAGTTGTTAATGTATATCAGTGTGTGAGATACAGCATGTGCTTGGGGACAAACAACCTTTGAGATAGTTGTAGAAGAATTTTGAGCTCTAAAACTAAATTCATAACATTTTAAAAGTTGTCTAGCAAAATTGCATACCTGGATAGCTAGCTATATTTAATACAGATGGATTTAGCAAAGGGAAATCCAAGATCATCTTTTCTCCAAATTTCATTATGAAAAACTTTATTTATTTTTAAAATTTATATTGAAGTAGGAATTTGGAAAATAACATTAGTATGTTCTTTGTTTAGATTCAGAAATTAATATTTTGTCATTTTCATTTGATTGTATGTATTGCTTTCTTCACCTGAACTGTTTGAAATTCACTTGCAGACATTACGTCACCCTACCTGTAGAAATTTCAGTATGCGTTTCCTAAAAATAAGTGTATTCTTGTGCATAACTGTAATGTCACTGTGCTTTTAAAGTTTAACGATAATGTGATAATGGGTTATCTATTATATAGTCTCTATTTAAATTTCCCTATTTAAGTTTGTCTTCAGTGTCTTCTTACAGCTTTTCCGCCTCCAAACCATTCATTTAGGGTTTACTTGTCTGCTTTTAGTCTCTTAATCTAGATCAGTATGTCTACCTTTTTTTCTTATGACCTTGAACTTTTATAGAATATGACCTGTTTGTCATGTAGAAGCTTCTTACCTGCTCTTGTGCCTGGTGTGCTTTGCATTACATCATGTCTGGAGGACTCTGAAGTGTGGTTGGCTCATAATTAGTGGTGTTGAATGGTTTGGTCCCTCCACTGTCAAGCGCCGTTCATAACCAGTGGGTAATTTGGGGTGATTCTTTGGTACTATGCAACAGTATTCTCTAGAAGCCTTTCGCCTCATAGGGTTAGCAGTCTGCTGAGTTTAGTCCTGAATACAAGGCTATCTTTTTTATGGCCATCAAATTAAACTTCACTTGATAACATTTTCTGTGATATTTGAAAAAAATTGTGACTCCTGCTATCTTAGAGGAGAAGGCAATGGCACCCCACTCCAGTACTCTTGCTTAGAAAATCCCATGGATGGAAGAGCCTTGTAGGCTGCGGTCCATGGGGTCGCTAAGAGTTGGATACGACTGAGTGACTTCACTTTCCCTTTTCATTTTCCTGCATTGGAGAAGGAAATGGCAACCCACTCCAATGTTCTTGCCTGGAGAATCCCAGGGATGGGAGAGCCTGATGGGCTGCCATCTATGGGGTTGCACAGAGTCGGACACGACTGAAGCGACTTAGCAGGAACAGCAGCAGCTATCTTAGATATGAGATTTTGCTATATCATTTCTAAGATAAAATCAGGCAGTTTGAAATAGTAATTGCAACTCAAAAATGGGGAAGGACTTTTGTGTTATTAAAAAAGCTCGTGTATCCTTTCCTGCTGCAACTCTTCAATCTGTGTGTTTTACTTTCTGTGAAAGTATTATAACAAGTTTAACCTGAAAATTTTAATGCAGTGGTAAGCAATAGAAGATCATACAAAGACAAGCTTATATCTGCTAGTGAGAAGGGTGCCTTTAGATCATCAGTAAGCCACATTTTTTATGTTATAGAACCAAGTTGATTTATTAAGTTAGGGAACTGATACTTGTGTAGGTTAAAATAGTCTTTAATCTTTGAAGTAGCTTTGTAAAGAATGTCAGAAAAGGAACAGAGTCGTGAGATGTTTTTAAAATTGGAAAATACTACATCCTTTGTTAGGTGTTGTTGAGAATGTTTTAGTGGTAAGGGAAATTGATACAGAAGATGGGATTTGCAAAACATATGAAAGGGTTGAATTGAAACAGTTTGTTACTATAGTAGGAGAAGCTACCAGTCAGCTAACAAATTTGGTAGTGCGAAAATGAGTAGTTCTCTTTTGTTTGCTTCCATCTGACTAGCAAAAAGGAAGCTTACCTGCTGAGGGTGGGCATGGTATTGTCAAAAGCTCACCTGTTTTTCAGCCATGCTTAATGGCTCAAATTGTGGCTGTGGTAAGCAAGAAGTTCGTTTTGGCAGAAAGTGCCAGAGACAAGCAAGGGAGTCACTATGTAGTTGACCATCTGTGGAATCTAAGCTGAGTAATGAGGGCGGTTAGTACCCAAGGAGATAAAAATCAAGCTGTAGTTTGGAGGTAGTGGTTGCATAAAGTAATTGTTGGGAGTAGCATGGCTGGTATAAGAAAAGTGGAGTGACGAGAGGTTGTTTTGAGCGTGAGATGCTTAAAACAAAGATTCCAGAGGTACTGGAGTGATGGTAATGAGAAGGGTGAGGTTGTGACTGTGGAGATAGTTGGCTGGAGTTGGATAGATTGAAGTAAAGATGTCTTAGAACCAGGGGGGCATGTTGTTCAAAGGATCTTATGCTGCAGAAAAAGTAATGGAAAACAAGCAAACCAGGAACCAAATTTTCAAAAATGTGTACAGATGACTAGAGGGTTAACAGGTAGATAGAGGTCTGAAACAAAAAGTTCAGTTTAGTTGCTATGTTGTGTCCGACTCTTTGCAACCCTATGGACTGCAGCACACCAGGCTTCCTTGTCCATCACTAACTCCTGGAACTTGCTCAAACTCATATACATCGAGTTGGTGATGCCATCTAACCGTCTCATCCTGTGTCATCCCCTTCTGCCTTCAGTCTTTCCCAGCATCAGCGTCTTTTCTAATGAGTGGACCCTTCACATCATGTTGCCAGCATCAGTCTTTCCTATGAATATTCAGGACTGATTTCCTTTAGGATTGACTGGTTTGATCTCCTTCAGTCCATGGGACTCTGAAGAGCCTTCTCCAGCACCACAGTTCAAAAGCATCAATTCTTTTGGAGAAAAAGGGAGGCCTGTTATTACTAGTGAGTGCTGTGGCACATGCCTCCACATTAGGGTGTGGGGGTAGGAGAGATCATGTAAGTAAAGACAGTGGAGAACACAGACAGCCACTTTGGAGGGAGCTACTGGATGGTGGGGACTGCCTTTCAGAAGGCAGTGGAGAGGTTTGGACAGTTGGAGGATAGGGGCTGTAGGGTTCCAGTAGGGGAAGCTACAGCACCGTGGGAAGAGTTGAATGTGTAAGCTGCGATTTCTGGTGTGAAGGAGGTAGAGCTGTGCGAGGCTTGCATGGCTGTTGGGTGGACTCTTGGGAAAGGTGGATGTCTGTCTTTGCTGTCATGACACCTTGAGCTGAGGAAATCAGTCTATGTGGGAGAGCCCCTAGGAACAGGTTGGGAACCTTCCGTGGGGGAAGAGTCACTTTTAGAGAAGGTGCTGCTGCTTCTACAGTGACCAGCCAATTCTGACTCCATGTTGGACCTGTTTCTTCAACTTGCTCTTTGTTGCTGTTATTGTGATCTTACTTAATCAGTTAAGTTCAGTCATTCAGTTCAGTTCAGTTGCTCAGTCGTGTCCGACTCTTTGCGACCCCATGAATCACAGCACGCCAGGCCTCCCTGTCCATCACCAATTCCCAGAGCCTACTCAGACTCATGTCCCATTGAGTTGGTGATGCCATCCAAACATCTCATCCTCTGTCATCCTCTTCTCCTCCTGCCTTCAATCTTTCCCAGCATCAGGGTCTTTTCAAATGAGTCAGTTCTTCGCATCAGGTGGCCAGAGTATTGGAGTTTCAGTTTCAGCATCAGTCCTTCCAGTGAATACTCAGGATTGATCTCCTTTAGGATGGACTGGTTGGATCTCCTTGCTGTCCAAGGGACTCTCAAGACATCTTCTCCAACACCACATTTCAAAAGCATCAATTCTTTGGTGCTCAGCTTTCTTTATAGTCCAACTCTCAATCCATACATGACTACTGGAAAAACCATAGCTTTGACTAGACAGACCTTTGTTGGCAAAGTAATGTCTCTGCTATTTAACATGCTGTCTAGGTTGGTTATAACTTTTCTTCTAAGGAGCAAGTGTCTTTTAATTTCATAGATGCAGTCATCATATGCAGTGATTTTGGAGCCCCCCAAAATAAAGGCTTTCACTGTTTCCATTGTTTCCCTATCTATTTGCCATGATCTTTTTCTGAATGTTGAGCTTTAAGCCAACTTTCTCACTCACCTCTTTTCACTTTCATCAAGAGGCTCTTTAGTTCTTTGCTTTCTGCCATAAGGTGGTGTCATCTGCCTATCTGAGGTTATTGGTATTTCTCCCAGCAGTCTTGATTCCAGTTTGTGCTTCATCCAGCCCAGATGAACTCTGGATGAACTCTTTTCATGATGTACTCTGCATATAAGTTAAATAAGCTGGGTGTCAGAATACAGCCTTGACATACTCCTTTCCTGATTTGGCACCAGTCTGTTGTTCCATGTGCAGTTCTAACTGTTGCTTCTTGGCCTGCATACAGATTTCTCAGGAGACAGGTCAGGTGGTCTGGTATTCCCATCTCTTAAAGAATTTTCCAGTTTGTTGTGATCCACACAGTCAAAATTTTGGCATAGTCAATAAAGCAGAAATAGATGTTTTTCTGGAACTCTCTTGCTTTTTCCTGATCCAGCGGATGTTGGCAATTTGATCTCTGGTTCCTCTGCCTTTTCTAAATCCATCTTGAACATCTGGAAGTTAGCCTGGCTCGGAGAATTTTGAGCATTAATTTGCTAGTGTGTGAGATGAGTGCAATTGTGCGATAGTTTGAGCATTCTTTGGCCTTGCCTTTCTTAGGGATTGGAATGAAAACTGACCTTTTCCAGTCCTGTGGCCACTGCTGAGCTTTCCAAATTTGCTGGCATATTGAGTGCAGCACTTTCACAGTGTCATCTTTCAGGATTTGAAATAGCTCAACTGGAATTCCTTCACCTCCATTAGCTTTGTTCATAGTGATGCTTCCTAAGGCCCACTTGACTTCACATTCCAGGATGTCTGGCTCTAGGTGAGTGATCACACCATTGTGATTATCTGGGTCGTGAAGATCTTTTTTGTACAGTTGTTCTGTGTATTCTTGCCACCTCTTAATATCTTCTGCTTCTGTTAGGTCCATGCCACTTCTGTCCTTTATTGAGTCCATCTTTGCATGAAATGTTCCCTTGGTATCTCCAATTTTCTTGAAGAGATCTCTAGTCTTTTGCATTCTATTGTCTTCCTCTATTTCTTTGCAATGATCACTGAAGAAGGCTTTCTTATCTCTCCTTGCTATTCTTTGGAACTCTGCATTCAAATGGAAGTATCTTTCCTTTTTCCCTTTGCTTTTTGCTTCTCTTCTTTTCACAGCTATTTGTAAGGCCTTCTCAGACAACCATTTTGCCTTTCAAATCTTACTTAATGGCCTGCCTCAAAGGACCCTGCCTCTCTGCCTCTTGTTCAGTCGCCAAGTACTCTTCGTGACCCCATGAACTGCAGCACACCAGGCTTCCCTGTTTCTCATCATCTCCCAGAGTTTGTCCAAGTTCATCCCCATTGAATCCTTGATGCCATCCAGCCATCTCAGCCGCTGTCTCTCTCTCCTCCTTCTTCCTTCAGTCTTTCCCAGCATGAAGGTCCTTGCCAATGAGTTAGCTGTTTGCATTGTGTGTGTGTGCAAAGTCGCTTCATTTGTGTCCAGCACTGTGACCCCATGGACTGTAGCCGGCCAGGCTCCTCTGTTCAGTGGCTTCTCCTGGAGTGGGTTGCCATGCCCTCCTCCAAGGGAACATCCAACCCAGTGATTGAACCCATGTCACCTGCAGCCTTTGTACTGCCGGCAGAATCTTGACCACTGAGCCACCGGGGAAGTAGCCCAGTTATTTGCATTAGGTGATCAAAGTATTGGAGCTTCAGCTTCAGTCGTTCCAAGGAGTATTCAGGGTTGATTTCCTTTAAGACTGACTGGTTTGATCTCCTTGCTATCCTAGGTGCACTCATGGGTCTCCTCCAGCATCACATTTCGAAAGCATCAGTTCTTCCTTGCTCTGCTTCTTTAATGTCCAGCCCGAACATCCATATATGACTACTGGAAAGACCATAGCCTTGATTATATAGACCTTTGTCGGCAAAATGAAGCCCTTGCTTCTTGACACTAAGTTTGTCATAGCTGTCCTGCTTAGAAGCAGTAGTCTTCTAATTTCGTGGCTGCAGTCACCATCTGTGATTTTAGAGCCCAAGAGGAAGAAATCTGTCACTCCTTACACCTTTTCCCCTTCTATTTGCCATGAAGTGATGGGACTGATCTTAGTTTTTTCAATATTGAGTTTTAAGCGGGCTTTTTCAGTCTCCTACCTTCACCCTCATCAAGAAGCTCTTTAGTTTCTCTTCACTTTCTGTCATTAGAGTGGGATCGTCTGCATATCTGAAGTTTTGATGTTTCTCCTGGGCTAGCTTGTGAGTCATTCAGCCCAGCATTTCTCATTGTGTGCTTTGCATATAAGTTAAATAAACAAGAGTGACAATAACAGCCTTGTACTCCTTTCTCAATCCTGAACCAGTCAGTTGTTCCATACAGGGTTCTAACTGTTGCTTCTTGACCTACATACAGATTTCTCAGGAGACAGGTAATGGTCTGGCATTCCCATCTCTGAGTTTTCCACAGATTGCTGTGATCCACACAGTCAAAGGCTTTAGTATAGTCTGTGAAACAGAGGCAGATGTTTTTCTGGAATTCCCTTGCTTTCTCTATGATCCAGCAAATGTTGGCGATTTGATCTCTGGTTCCTCTTCTTTTTCTAAACCAGATTGAACATCTGGAAGTTCTCGGTTCACATAATGCTGAAGCTTAGCTTGGAGGATTTTGAACATAACTTTGCTAGAATGGGGGATGAGTGCGATTGTCCTGTTGGACCATTCTTTCGTACTGTCCTTCTTGGGAATTGGGATGAGGATTGACCTTTTCCAGTCCTGTGGCCACTGCTGGGTTTTCCAGATTTGCTGACATATTGAGTGCAGCACTTCACTAGCATCATCTTTTAGGATTTTAAATAGCTCTGCTGGAATTCCATTACTTCCACAAACTTTATTGTTTGCCTGTTAAACTAAAATGCCTTGTTCAGCTCATAGATAATCTGACCCTGCCCACCTGTGAATGGCTGCAAAGAAAAGATTTACACATTCTTGCCAGAGGCTTGGCCATTCCTGGAGATATTTGCAAGACTGAAAACCCTTTATACTTTACTTCCTCACTGCCTCCATCTCTATTCTGCCTTTTGACTGTGGTTCCTCATTGCTTCTCTCTTGGGTTCTATAAAAGAACCTGGCATCCAGACCCAGACAGGATGGTTATTTTGAGACGTTAGTCTGCCGTCTCCTTGGTCAGCCAGCTCGTCTCTACACCTTGTCTCTTGGATTCACTGCCCTGTTGTGTGGCAAGCAGAATGAGCGTGGACTTGGTGGTACTGCTTCCTTTTTTTTTTCATTACAGGCATGCCTCATTGTATTGAAGGTTTGTGGCAACCTGGCATTGGCAGATGATGGTTAGCTTTTTTAGCAATAGAATCTTTAAAAATCAAGATATGTATGTAGTTTTCTTACATTATACCTATGTATGTAGGTGTAATGCTGCTGCATACTTAATAGACAACAGTATAATGTGAACGTAACTTTCATATGCATTGGGAACCAAAAAATTCATGTGATTCACTTTATTGTGTTGACTTAAAAACAACATGAGAGTTGTGAGTTAAGTTTTATTTGGGACAAAATGAGGACCGCAGCCAGGGAGACAGCATCTCGTACAGCTCTGAGAGACTGCTCCAAAGAGCTAGTGAGGGAAAGTGAATATAAAGATTTTGGTGAAGGGGTAGTTGAGTGCGATCAAGCTCTTAACCTAATAAGAGGTTTTCTGCTAGTCATGAGGAGCTGATGTCTTCATGAAGGGATTTAGTGCTTTTCTAGATATGAGGAGATACAAAGATTGGGGTAATGAAATCAGTTCTTGAAAATATCCAACTGTCTAAAGACCTGTTCCACCAGATTCTGTGGAGCACAGAGTGCGTTATTCTCTACCCTGAACTCCCTCAGGGGGTGTTGAAGGTCAACAGCTGCAACAGCCCAGTGTTCAGTCTCCACAGAGGCAGATGGCAAACGCCCTTGGCAAGCACCAGTTTGTAGTTGACAATTGACAATAATTGCTTCATTGTGGTGGTCTGGAACTGAACCCGCCATGTCTCTGAGGGATGCCCTGTGACTTACTGCCACTTGAGATACTATCTCCTTTGCTTGCTTACTTGTGTAGCGTCTCTCCCCTTCCACCTTAGCTTCAAACAATAGTCGTTCTGAGTATTCATTGAATTATAAAGTCCATTTGATTTTAAATTTCCCTTGAGGTTTTCTGAAGCTTTATTTGTGTAGTTAAGAATTTTTTACCAGTTAAAATGATTCCTTTTCCCCTTGTTATTTAGACTTATTAAATTATTTTAACTATTATGTTACATTTTAGTCTCTAGAAAATGCATTCCCTTTAGTTCTTAAACCTGTGAACACATGCCTATAAGTTGTATATATGGTAACTAATACATGAGAACTGAATGTAGTCAGGTAGTTCAGTTTGTGAGCTGAAATTTGTGGTAGATATTTTTGTGTTTTATGAGAATATGTTTCCATAGATGTTTTACTGCGTGGACTGTAAACTGGACCCAAATTTGGTTTAAAGGATAAACCATTTTTGTAAGATGATTTAACTTTTTGCATGGGAATGAATGAAAATTTCTTTAAGGCTCCTCCAGAGTTACTGGATCTTTCCCTCTGGTTTCTGGAATCTTGGGAGCAGAAAGGGAGCTGCTAAGTCTCATTGATTTACCGACCTTCCACCTAGCAGCGGCTCAGGCTTGAAGTAGATTCCAGTGTTGCCTCATCTTCCAGCGGTTGTTCCACTGTGTACCTGCTGCACCTGTTCCTCACTGCTGCGGCTTGCTGGGTCTTTTTGTGTCCCATCAAGAAGATGGGCTGTGCCATTCTAAATCTTTTGACATACCAATGTCTACCCTTTTCTGACTTCTGCCAGCAAAATGGATTGGGATACAGCGTGGGAAGCCCAAGGCTGTATTACGTTCAATTGACTGCCAAGGAACTGCCCTTTTCTTTGTTGAAGGGTCTAGTACTTCCTTTTCTCTTGCTTCTCTGTGCAGTCCTTGGCACCCAGGACTGAGAAATTAAAGTTAATTGCTTCTGGGCAAAGTGCATTTTCACTGATGTTACTTAAAATAATGTCATGTTTGATGGCTTACTTGGAGAAGTTTGCTCTTGTGTGATGCTCTAGTAATGAACTGTTATTTCACTGTTTTACAGAGTACTTAAGATTTCACGTATTTTTGCTGAACTTGTTAAAAAAAAAAAAAGCGCTTGGGATGATGGATTAACAAGAACATTGAAATTCTGTGAAAAGTTTCAAATTGGAGCATATTGAATTTTCACCCTAGTCCAGCAGCTGTGCTGCTCACTTAAATACAGATGAATGAAGACCCCATTCGGAAAGACACCTGGCCAGCGGTCCAGAGCTGATGCAGGTAGGCAGTGCAGTTCTACACTTACTTTAGTGTAATACATTTGAAACAGTTGTAAAAATGGGGAATGCACTCATGTAATTCCTAGTGGTTTGCTATTCTTAAAGCTTTGTGTGATTTCTAGTATTTTATACATGTGAAAAACATAGGTTTAGGTTCTTGAAAGGTAGGGAATCATTAGTTTTTCCTGTGGTCTTTTGCAGTAAGTTATGGATGTCCAGTAAATTTAGCAAGTGAATTGTAAATACTTAAGAGGTTTATAGTAAGTAAAGGTTTTATCACGGGTTTCTGAAAGAAGTGAAAGTGAGATGACTAGATGAGTATCAGATTTAGTGAGATTTAGAGTATTTAATAGGAAAAAAGATAAACTCAGTTTTTTGTGTATTTACTTGAAAGAACTTTACTGGAATGTAATGTATGGAAATGAATGTTTAATAGAAATTCTTATTTTTGTGGCATACAGCTGATACTAGAAGTTTAGACCTTGCATGGTTTTTGTCTACCCTAGAAAACTAAAAGGTAAAAATCTTATAGGCTACAGAATAAAATAGGTAAGTAATATATTCTTCTGTTGCTGTTGTTTAGTCACTAAGTTGTGTCAGATTCTTTTTCGACCCCATGGACTGTAGCCCCGCAGGCTTCTCTGTCCATGGGATTTCCCAGGCAAGAATACTGGAGTGCGTTGCCACTTTTTTCTTTAGGGATCTTTCTGACCCAGGGATCCATCTTGCGTCTCCTGTGTTGGTAGGCAGATTCTTTACCACTGAGCCATCAGGGAAGCCCAGTGTTCTCTTTTGGACTTATATTTTTCTCCATTCCAGAAATACGTTTGAATATTGAAAACATCTGTCAAATATAAGTGAATCTGAGAATTCAGCTAGCAAAATTACTAGTAATCTTAAAATGGTTGCTGTGGTTTAGAATTTATTTTATTTATTCGCTATGGAGTTTGTAATTCCCTTGTAGAGGAGCCACAGGGATTAAGATTTTCAGTTCCTTTTATCTCTTTGATTTTAGTTCTTCTCTTGCAAACACTGATTCAACTGTTACATTTGTTGATAAGATTAACTTGCAGTCATGGTGACAGACTGGAGTGTAAGTCAGCTGAGAGTTACTGTTCTGATTCCAACTCTCTCATCAGTTCTGTCCTGCTCTTTTTCTTATTTCTTTACTTCTTAAAATTTTTTAATAATTTGCGTGTTTATTTTTGTTTACACTAGGTCTCTGTTACCGCGTACAGGTACTCTAGCTTCTACTAGCGGGGGCTGCTCTTTGTGGTGCATTGCCGTGACTTCTGGATGCAGAGCACAAGCTCGAGACACACGGGCTTCAGTAGCTGCCACATGTGGGCCCTAGAGCGCAGGTTCTGTTGCCACATGCGGGCTCTAGAGCATAGGCTCAGGTTGCACATGGGCTTAAATTGCTCTGCAACATGTGGAATCTTCTCAGACCAGGGATCAAACTTGTGTCCCCTGCATTGGCAGGCGGATTCTTATGCACTGCACCACCAGGGAAGTCCTATCCTGCTCTTTTACTAGCTGTGTAAACATTGGTGCATTTTGTATCTTCTTAAGCCTTGTTTTTCCTTATCTAAACAATAGTACTGTTATGTATCTACTGGGCTTATTATGAAGAAATAAATGTGTTTTTGTATGTTACGTGCTTAGCTACATGCCTACCACATTACAGCTGCTCTGCAAAAAGCATTGTTTTTGTTGATCATACTATTTTAACAAAATGTTTATTTCATCTCATGGTTCAAAAATTGCTGTCGACAAAAGTTTTTGTTGATCATGTTTCTGTAGCTTGAAATAGTAACTGTACCCCAAGTTTTTTTAGGCACACCATTCTGAATTCATCACTCCTATTTTCTTTATTGATTTAAAGTCATATTCTTAGTTAGGAGAGAGAATTGATTAAAGTAATTTGTAGTAGGGTATAAGTAATTGACAGGACTAAACCAGGAGATGTTATTGTTAAGGGAGAGATTGTCTAATCCTAGCCAGTACTCTGATCTTATATTTTCTTATCCTTTGATAATTTCTTAGAGCACGTGGCATAGCACTAAAGACAGAGTGGGTACTCTGTAAATTACAGTTGACCTTTTGTTTAATATTTTAATGTGTTAAGATCCTGGGGTCATTTATTTTTCACTGCTATGTATTATACTCTTAGATTAATGATCCCTTGATCAGTATTATTTATAAAATTATCTTAATCATTCTTCCTGTTAACGAAAATGTAGGCTCTGTTACTTTTAAATCCTTATATCAGTAACAGCTGTGCCCATTAACAAATAAAATTCACCTAGAAAGGGGGTTTCTTATTTCCATGCATCAAGAAACCTAGATAGACATTCCAGAGTTGCTATGGTGGCTCAGATATGCCCTTAGTCTGGTGCCATCTCAAAACTGAAACGGGAAGCCTTCAGTGTATAGGGCTCCTAGGATATTTCTCTTCCACTGCGGGCCATTGGATATCTGGACTTATTACTTAAGGCTCCCAGAGCGAGTACTTCAAGGGAAACAGGCACAGATGCATGGTGTCTTCTGTTGGGAGTCTTGAAAGTTACATGGGTTCACTTTTGTTGCATTTTGTTCATTGACGCAGTCTCAAAGGTCTGCTCAGGTTCAAGGGAGTGGGCATGCACTCTGCCTGATGGGAGAAGTGTCAGAGAATTATGGTCATGTTTTAAAACCACCACAGTGGGCAAAGCCTAATACGTGACAGTGTTTGTCATTAGGGCATGTGTGATCAATAAAAATTGGAAAATTGAATATTTGCATTATCTCTATATACATAATTGACTTTGCTGGTGGCTCAGACGGTAAAGCGTCTGTCTACAATGCGGGAGACCCCGGGTTCGATCCCTGGGTTTGGGAAGATTCCCCTGGAGAAGGAAATGGCAGTCCACTCCAGGACCATTGCCTGGAAAATCCCACGGACAGAGGAGACTGGTAGGCTACAGTCCATGGGGTCGCAAAGAGTCGGACATGACTGAGTGAGTTCACTTTCTTTTCACTTTCTATATACATAGTTCAACATAATAGGGATTTCTGTTTTTTAAATCACTTAGATTTATTTGTATAATTATGTTGAATTTTAATTGGTTTCTAAAGTGGTAGTTTATGTATACCTAATGATGTTGAGCCACAAGTCCTTTTACCTGATAAAACTTTTTTTTCATGTTTTCCTCCCATAGAGTTAGCCTCCATTTTTACTAGTTTATCAAATATAAATTTTCTCTCTTTATGACATATTTTAATCATACTTACAAGTACAGGGAATGGAAATAATAGATGGATGTGCCTAATACTCAGATTAACAACTGTTTTTACTATATTCAGATGTTTTTAAAACCTCGATATTTATGTTTACCAATCAATAGAAATTCATGAGTGAATTGTCAAATAGTGCCAAAGACTTTTATCAAAAAGTAGGCATTCTGTTCATTTTGATTTTTGTCTTCAGTATTTGTAAATAATGAGTATACAAATTTCTCTTTATTAGATTTTGAAACCTGTTGAGGATTCTTTTTCACATCTTTTTCTCTCATTAGTCTTTTTGTTTTTTTAAAAAAATGGAGTCTATTTTTCAATTGAAATACAGCTAATTTGCAGTGGTGAGTTAGTTTCAGGTATACAGCAGAGCAAGTCAGTTGTATATATGCTGCCGCTACTGCTGCTGAGTTGCTTCAGTCCAGCTCTTTGCAGCTCTGTAGACTGGAGCCCACCAGGTTCCTCTGTCCGTGGGAGTTTCCAGGCAGGAATACTGGAGCGGGTTGCCATTTTCTTCTCTAAGGGATCTTCCCGACCCAAAGATTGAACCAGCGTCTCTTACGTCTCCCGCATCGGCAGGCGGGTTCTTTACCACTAGCGCCACCTGCGTATACGTGTCTGTTTTTCAGATTCTTTTCCATGTTAGGATATTACAAGATACTGATTGTTCCCTCCACTGTATGGTAGGTCCTTGTTTACCTATTCTATATGTGATAGTGTGTTTATGTTAATCAGAAACTCCTAATTTATCCCCTCCTCCCATTATATCTCCTTGGTAGCCATAAGTTTGTCTTCTATGTGTGTGAGTCTATTTCCATTTTGTAAATAAGTTCACTTGTGTTACTCTTTTAACTTTTGCATGTGGGTGATAGCGTGCGATGGTTTTCCTTGACTGCAGTTGCTATGATGATCTCTGGTCTATACGTGTAGCTGCAGTGCCATCATTTCACCTGTTCTTATGGCTGAGTAACAGTCTGTTGAGTATGTGTACCACATCTTGGTCCGTTCATCTGTTGGTGGGTACTTCTAGGTCTTGGCTGTTGTAATCAGTGCTGTTATGAACATTGAGATGCATGGATTCCAGTATCATACGGTAGCTCTGATTTTAGTTTTTTAAGGAACCTCTGTACTGTTCTCCATAGCAGGTGTACCAATTTACGTTCTCCAACTGTGTAGAAGAGTACCATACTCTCTGTAGCATTTATTGTTTATTGACTTTTTAAAGACAGCCATTCTGACTGATGTCTATCAGTCAGATACCTCATTGTTTGTACTTTTGATTTGCATTTCTTTAATAATTAGCAGTGTTGAGCTTATTTTCATATGCCTGTTACCCATCTGTGTGTCATCTTTGGAGAAATGTCTGTTTAGATCTTCTGTTCTTTTTTGATTGGGTTGTTTGTTTTTTGATACTAAGCTGTATGAAGTTTGTATATTTTAAAAATTAATCCCTGTTGGTAGCATCATTTGCAAATATTTTCTCCCAGTCTGTAGATTGACTTTTGGCTTTGTTACGGTTTTCTTTGCTGTACAAAAACTTTTTGAGTTTAATTAGATCCCATTTGTAAAATTTTTGCTTTTATTTCCATTACTGTAAGAGACAGAGCCAGCCACCCCCCCCACCCGTTCCCCCCACCTTCCCAAATATTACTGCAATTTATGTTGGAGTGTTCTGTTTTCCTCTAGGAGTTTTATAGTACCCAGTCTTACATTTAAATCTAATTCCTTTTGAGTTTATTGTTGTATATGGTGTTAAGAGAATGTTCTGATTTCATCCGTTTACGTGTAGCTGTCCAGTTTTCCCAGCAGTACTAACTGAAGAGACTGTCTTTTCTTTACTGTATATTCTTGCCACTCACAAACTCAAAGTGTGTGAGTTTATTTCTAGGCTTTCCATCCTGTCCATTGATCTCTATGCCTATTTTTGTGCCAGTATCATACTGTTTGATTACTGTATCTCTGTAGTATAATCTGAAGTCAGGGAGCGTGATTCCTCAGGTGTGTTCTTTCTCAAGATTGTTCTGGCTATTTGGATTCTTTTGTGCTTCCATACAAATAAAATTTTTTGTTCTCGTTCTATGAAAAATACCACTGGTAATTTGAAAGGAATCGCATTGGCTGTAGATTGCTTTGGGTAGTGTGGCCATTTTAACATGATTGGTTCTTCCATTCCAAGAACACAGTATATCTTCAATTTCTTTTCATCAATGTTTTATAGTTTTTGAAGTTCTGGTATTCTGCTTCCTTAGGCTTTATTTATAGATAAAGTCTCTTTTTTAATGCTTTATTATTATTTTTTGATATTTATTTATTAATTTGGCTCCTGTTCATGGATCACAGCCTTCTCGTGGTGAAGAGGCTTGTGTAACTAGAGATCTCTTCAAGAAAACTGGAGATATCACGGGAATATTTCATGTAAGGAGGGGCATGATAAAGGACAGAAATGGTAAGGACCTATCAGAAGCAGAGTAAGAAGGGTGGCAAGAATAAACAGAAGAACTATACAGAAAAGGTCTTAATGACTTGAATAACCATGATTTTGTGGTCATTCACCTAGAGTCAGAAATCCTGGATTGTGAAGTCCTGGAGTGTGAAGTCAAGTGGGTCTTAGCATTTACTACCAACAGAGCTAGTGGAGAGGTGGTAGAATTCCAGCTGAGCTATTTAGAATCCTAGAAGATGATGCTGTTAAAGTACTGTACTTAATGCGTCAGCAAATTTGGAAAACTCAGCAATGGTCACAGCACTGGAAAAGGTCAGTTTTCATTCCCATTTCAAAGAAAGGCAGTGCCAAAGAGTGTTCAAATTACTGTAAAATTGTACTCATTTCACTTGCTAGCAGGGTTATGCCCAAAATCCTTCAAGCAAGACTTCAGGAGTTTGTGAACCAAGAACTTCCGAATGTACAGACTGGTTTAAAAAAAGGCAGAGGAACTAGAGATCAGGTTGCCAACATTTGTTGGATCATAGAGAAAGCCAGGGAATTCCAGAAAATCATTTACTTCTGCTTCATTAACTGTGCTAAAGCCTTTGACTTTGTGGATCACAACAAACTGGAAAATTCTTAAAGAGATAATACCAGACTACCTTATTTATCTCCTGAGAAACTGGTATGCAGGTCAAGAAGCAACAATTAGAGTGGGACATGGAACAACTGACTGGTTCCAAACTGGGAAAGGAATATGACAAGCTGTATATTGTCACCCTGTTTATTTAACTTCTGTGCAGAGTACATCATGTGAAATGCTGGGCTGGATGACTCACAAGCTGGAGTCAAGATTGCCAAGAGAAATATCAACAACCTCAGGTATGTAGATGATACCACTCTAATGGCAGAAAGTGAAGAGCAACTAAAGAGCTTCTTTGTGAAGGTGAAAGAGAAGAGTAAAACAGCCAGCTTAAAACTTGATATTCAAGAAACTAAGGGGGTATCCGGTCCCCTCACTTCATGGCAAATGGATGGGGGAAAGTGGAAGCAGTGACAGACTTTATTTTCTGGGGTTCCAAAATCAACACGGACAGTGACTACAGCCACGAAATTAAGACACTTGCTCCTTGGAAGAAAAGCTATGACAACCCTAGACAGTATATTCAAAAGCAGAGACATCACTTTGCTGATAAAGGTCTGTCTAGTTAAGCTATGGTTTTTCCAGTAGTTATGTATGGATGTGAGAGTTGGACCAAAAGAAGGCTGAATGATGAAGAATTGATGTTTTTTAATTTTGGTACTGGAGAAGACTCTTGAGAGTCCCTTGGACTGCAAGGAAGTGAAAGCGGTCAATCCTAAAGGAAATTAACCCTGAATATTCATTGGAAGGCTTGATGCTGAAGCTCTAGTACTTTGCCTACCTGTTGTGAAGAGCAGACTCATTGGAAAAGACCCTGATGCTGGGAAAGACTGAGGGCAAGAGGAGAAGGGGGCGACAGAGGTGGGATAGTTAGGTAGCATCACCAACTCAACAGACATAAATCTGAGCAAATTCCTGGAGATGGTGAACGACTGGGGAGCCTGGTGTGCTGCCGTCCTTGGGGTCACAAAGAGTCGGACCACGACTTGGCGACTGAACAGAAACGACAGTGAATTTATTTGGCTGCAGCAGGTCTTAGATGTGGTCCACAGGATCTTCGATCTTCATTGCAGCCTAGGAGATCTTTTAACTGTGGCATGTGAGCCCTTATTTGTGGCATATGGATCTAGTTCCATGAGCAGGGATTGAATGTAGGCCCTCTGCATTGGGAGCATGGACTCTTAGCCACTGAACCCCAGTGAAGTCCTAGAGTCTTTTTGATGCAGTGGTAAATGAACTTATTTCCTTAACCTCTCTTTCTGATGCTTTATTGTTAGTATACAGAAATACAAATGATTTCTGTATATTAATTTTGTATCCAGCAACTTTCAAATTCATTGATGAGCTCTAGTAGTTTTCTGATAGCATTTTTTAGGATTTTCTATGTGAAGAAAGCTGAGTGCCGAAGAATTGATGTGTTTGAACTGTGGTGTTGGAGAAGACTCTTGAGCGTCCCTTGGACTGCAAGGAGATCCAACCAGTCCATTCTGAAGGAGATCAGCCCTGGGTGTTCTTTGGAAGGAATGATGCTAAAGCTGAAACTCCAGTACTTTGGCCATCTCAT